>NC_141875.1:173126828-173431600 GCF_056163025.1 Triticum urartu
TGAGTTTTGGTTGAAGGAAGTTGGATTTCTTGGACATGTTATATCAGGAGAAGGTATAGCAGTGGACCCTACCAAGGTCAAATCAGTCATTGGGTGGTTGGCACCCACCTCAGTTGGAGAGATCCGCAGTTTTCTTGGACTCATGGGATACTATCGGAGATTCATTGAAAATTTCTCTAAGATCGCAAAGCCTATGACGACGATGTTGAAGAAGGACACCAAGTTCCATTGGACTGAAGAATGCGAAGCAAGTTTGCAAGAGTTGAAGAAACGTTTGACTACAGCCCCAGTGCTGATTCTGCCGGACATACGCAATGATTTCCAAGTGTATTGCGACGCCTCTCGCTTAGGACTTGGACGAGTACTTATGCAAGACGGACGGGTTGTTTTGTATGCCTCACGACAACTTAAACCACACGAATTGAATTATGCCACGCATGATTTGGAGTTAGCAGCTGTAGTGCATGCACTCAAGACCTGGAGACATTTTCTGATTGGTAACCGTTGTGATGTGTACACGGATCATAAGAGTTTGAAGTACATTTTCACCCAGAAGGAGTTGAACCTCAGGAGAAGGAGATGGTTGGAGCTTATAAAAGATTATGATATGAAGTTGCACTATCATCCAGGCAAGGCCAATGTCGTAGCAGACGCTTTGAGCCGGAAGAGTTACGTCAATACCCTCGTAAGCGGAGGAATGCCAAAAGAGTTAGCAAAGGATCTTAGGGAACTTCGTTTGGAGATAGTTCCTAAAGGTTTTGTTACAACCATGGAAGTGCAGTCGACATTGTTGGAAAATATTCAAGAAGCTCAGAAGGATGACAAAGAAATTGCCGAGATAAAGGAGAAGATGAGTGAAGGCAAAGACAAAGGTTTTTGTGAGGATGAGCATGACACCTTGTGGTTCGAAGACCATATTTTTGTGCCAAATAATGCCGAGATCAAGAAGTTGATATTACAGGAAGCTCACGACTCACCATACTCGATACACCCCGGAAACACCAAGATGTATTTGGATTTGAAGGAGCGTGTCTGGTGGACTGTATGAAGAAGGATATTGCCGAGTATATAGCCGTATGTGATGTATGTCAGAGAGTGAAGGCAGAACATCAGAAGCCAGCAGGATTACTGCAGCCTATGTCGATACCCGAATGGAAGTGGGATAAGCTTGGCATGGATTTCATCACCGGATTACCCAGGACCTGATCGGGATATGATTCAATCTGGGTAGTAGTGGACCGCTTGACCAAAGTAGCTCACTTTATCCCAGTAAAAACCACTTATACAAGTGTGAAGTTGGCCAAGATATATATGACCAGGATCGTATGTCTGCATGGAGTTCCGAGGAGCATCGTATCAGATAAAGGAACATGGTTTACTTCAAAGTTTTGGCACCAGCTGCATCAAACTTTGGGGACCAGGCTAGAGTTTAGTACAGCTTTTCACCCGCAGACAGATGGACAGACAAAGAGAGTCAATCAGATTCTGGAGGACATGTTGAGAGCTTGTGCGCTAGACTACGGGTCTAGTTGGGATGATAATTTGCCCTACGTAGAGTTCTCATACAACAATAGCTACCAGGCCAGTTTGAAGATGGCACCGTTCGAGGCCCTGTATGGAAGAAGGTGCAGAACACTGTTGATGTGGGATGAGGTTGGAGACCGTCAGTTGTTTGTACCCGATTTGATTAAGTAGTCCGAAGAAAAGGTTAAACTAACTCGAGATAGACTGAAGATAGCTTAGTCCAGACAGAAGAGTTATGCAGATTCAAAATGCAAGGAGGTAGTCTATGAAATCGGAGACAAAGCGTATCTAAGAGTGTCACCACTTCGAGGAGTTAAACGATTTGGAGTTAAAGGAAAGTTAGCCCCGGTATTTGTGGGACCGTACCATGTTTTGGAACGCATGGGAGAGGTTGTCTACAAGTTGGAGTTACCCAAAGGACTGTCAGGAGTTCATGATGTGTTTCACGTTTCTCAGTTGAAGAAGTGCCATGCTGAGATGGCCGATATTCCTCTAAGAGATACAGTGCCACTGGAAGCAATACAGTTGGATAGTGATTTGACCTATGAAGATAAACTTGTCAAGATTCTTGAGTTTGCCAGCCGAGTTACTCGCAGCAAGGTTATCAAGTTTTGCAAAGTTCAGTGGAGCCACCATACCGAGGATGAAGCCACTTGGGAATGGGAGGATGATCTACGGAAAGACCATGCACACCTATTTTCTAGCAAACCCGAATCTCGAGGACTAGATTCATCTTAAGAGGGGTAGGTTTGTAACATCCCAACTTTTCAATTTGGAATGTTATACATAGGTCATTCATGCATATCATATTTTGTGAATTTCTTTTTCTGCGATCCTGGAAATTCTAAGCAACTCAAGGACCCTCGGAGAGAGTTGGGGATTTCACCGTTTTGCATATTTGAATTTTATCAAATATGGAAACAAGGATCACTTTGGTTTTAATAAATTTTCTCTTCGAAAATATTTCATATCAAAATATATGAGAGGAGATAATATGACTTCTCCGAAATAAATGAAATATTGGAAGAAAAATATTAAAATCAATTTGCAAATTTTATTTGGATTTTATTGCAATTTTATTTGAATTAGGAAAAATATGCGTTTTTCAAAAATTGCATTATAGGCCCAAATAAATGTTCACCCTGTCCAGCTTATATTTAGAGGACGGGGAAAATTTATTTTGGGATTTTTTGAGTCCGTTTAGTATTCCTTTCCTTTATTTTTCTGCGCGTTAGAATATTTAAAAAAAAGTCAAACCGACTTCGGACCGTAACCGGCCAGGACTCCCCAGGCCGGCCCCCTCTTATAAGCCGCCCCGCAGCCCACCCCACCGCCTCAGCCCGCCCGCGCGCCGCCCCCAAACCCTAGCGTCCCAGCCGCCACCGCTGCTGCGCGCCGCCTCCCGCCGTCGCGTCGGATCTCGTTGTTGACCGGTCGATTTTCCACGGTTAACCCTGGTTTTCTTTTAGTTTCCGGTTTAATTTATTAGATCGGTTCGGTTTTTTGTCGGTTTACTTATTTTCCGGACGTTCATCCGTACGTTCGTTTTAACGAACACCGTGCACCCGTTAGCCGCAGACAGCGAACGTTCGTTCGTTAGCCTGTTCGTCAGTTTTTCTTTTTCTAAGGTTTTCCACGATTATTTTCGATCACGATCTTTGCCCTAATTTTCGTTCTAGTATATCTTTTCGCTCGTTTATCGGAATCAGGCGATTCAAGCGCCTGGATCTTCGTCTCGAAGACCTCTTTCCATTTAACCAACTTGAACAAGATTTTGGTATTGTAAAATTTCACTTTAGTCCAGATTAGTAATCGGATCTTGTTTCTTTCGCAGTTTGAGTTTCGTTGTTTCGTTTCATTTGATTCTTTTTGCAAACTGAAGTTCTTAAGTTGAACTTTCTGGTTAGATCTTCTTATTTGAGATTTACCCGTGCATCTTTGCTTGATTGCTTATGTATGCTATTGTTTGTTTGCGATAGAACACCCGGAATGCGAATTGTGCTACTACGAGTCTTTAGGATTTGCAGATCATCAGCAAGGCAAGTAACACATTGATCATACTTCTTTCATACCCAGTTTTTATGCATTTGTTTCAATCCCCAAACATTGCATGATTAGGATGTGATTAACTTGTGGGTATTGGGAAGTAGATGATGAGGTAGAACCTATTGCCCTGTTTTATTATCAAACCCTGGGAGTTACATCTACGTTATGCTTATATTGCTATGCTATGCTCGTAGACGTGGTTTGGTTTGAGAGATCCATGACAGATGTGAGATTGTTAATTAATGGTTCAACTTAAGGTGGGAACTTTAATACACATCTGGGTGGATTGCTTGTTTTGGGCACCTGGGGATATACCAGTGTTGTCCTAGGAGATCCCGGGGATTTACCGTGCGATCCTCCTACGGTCCACCACCCAGGCTCAAAGGGATCATGAGATTATTCATGCTAGAAACTTTCGTGTGTAGCCACAAGCCATTCTGGGCTCTGGCATAGTGGAGTATGTTGCGTGACCTCTTTCAGTGGTGGGCTAGCAGATGTAGAGGGAAAGTAGGTGTAACTGTCCACCCGGAGTAAAGAGTTAATGCTTCTGAAAGACTGTGTCTTTGTCATCCATTTCTCAAACATCATGTAGTGCGATAATTCCAACGGAGGAGATCGAGTCTTGTGGGCAAAAGTGCGCAAACCTCTGCAGAGTGTACAAACTAATCATGGTTAGTCGTGTCCCCGGTTATGGACAACTTGAGTATCTAGTACTTAGATTATCCTACTATATCTCATCACTCTAAATTAATTTGTTGGCTTGATAATTACTTTTAATTGGGATTGAGATTGGGGTACCATTCTCAAGTGTTTCAACTACCATGATAGTTAAATAAAAACTCATTCGTTTGTTGTAGGAAAAATTTAGCTTTTCGCAAAAACCATGTAACCATAGAGCCTCCACCAGCCATATATGCATGTAGTGATAGCATTTATCTATTCATTGCTCTACTTTGTTACATTGCTAGCATATTCCATGTGCTGACCCATTTTCGGGCTGCAACGTATTATGTTGCAGACTTTTCAGACGAGGAGTAAGATGTGATAGGTCGTTTGTCGTGCACTCAGCTATGCCGCTGGAGTAGATGGACTCACTTTATCTTCTAAGCCTTCCGTTGTTATCGTATTAGATGGCCTTAAGCCATATTTATTGTAATAAGTTCTCTCTTGAGACATCCATTGTAATAAGTGTGTGATTGCTACTCTGTTATAAATCCTTCAAGTACTGTGTGTGTCAACATTACCGATCCAGGGATGACATTGAAGCACAGAGGCTTGACCGTTTGAGGTCGGGTCACTACAATACCAACACCTCCAAGGAGGGGAACGACGCCCTCAAGCGTCGCCGTCAATGCAGTCGGTCAAGGTCGGCCAGGGATTTCGCCTGAACTAGATCCCCGCCACCACCAGCGCCTCCTGTACAGAACCGGTGACCAAGAGGAAGTGCGACCCGACTAGGCTGGCCCGCACGCCGAACAGGGGAGGAGGGGAGGCGCCAGATCGTGCGCACCGGCCGCCGCAGAAGCCGCCGCCGGTCGCCAATGACCATCAGATCCTGCCGCCCGCGCGGCCGAGACACCAGACCCACCGCCCGCATGGCTTCTAGCCGGCGTGCCTTGCCAATGGAGCTGCCACTCCAGATCTGGGGTTCCCCACGCAGAAGCAAGGCAACCGAGGCCCCGCCGCCACCATCCTTGGTGCCCCGGGCTTGCCCGGCGGCTGCCTCAGGCGGCAGCGAGGAGGTGGGACAAGGTGGGGAGGGGGCCGCGGCGGCGCGCCTAGGGTTCCCCCACCGGCCGGGAGAGGCGACGCGGGGGTCGCGACAATGATCCAAATTACCAGGACAGGAAGAAGTCGCCAAGGCTACCCCACGCGGGCACAGGTCCAACGTGGATCTGGTCCTGCAGGCGCGGTCTCGGCCTCTCCTGATCGGCTGGCGGGTCTTCATGGGGACTTCTCCTTGTTTTGATCTAGTAGTGGTGGCCTGGATCATCCAGATCCCGACAGGGATGGCGGCGGTCCATGCATGAGAGATGGAGGTTCTTCGAACAGATCTGGGTGTAAACCTGCTATCGGCTATTGGCAAGGCCGGCGGTGGCGGTGTTGTCTGTGTCGTTCCCTTCCTGAAGGCATCGTCCTGGAGAAGTTCAAGGCCACTCTCTGCTACCTCCGGGGGAAACCCTAGATCGGTAGATCGGATGAAGGAGGCTATCTGGTGTCGTTTCCCCCTTGGGGGCGTCATTCTTGGAGGTGCACACGGGCTCGAGGGACCAGAGGACGGATTCTTTGGTGGAGTGGTGCTTCATATTACACATTGATGGTGGCGGATCTCGGCAGCATGGCGCTGTGGAGACTCGGCGTCTGATGCGCGGAGATGGACTCGCGCAGCAGGAGGATGTTGTCTGGCGTCATGGTGGTGTCGATGGCAGAGAAGCCTGGCAAGGTCAGTGCATTAGTTTGTTATGAAGATGGATTGATGAAAGATGGCGGCGACAACACATGAGAGTGCATCGGACCGGTTTGTGCCCCAAACCCAATATGTTTCTTTGTTGGGGCCTCTGGCGTTAGATGTTAGGCATTTGTGCGATGTCTGTTTGGTATTAGGCTCGGACTATCGGCACCCCTTCATCATGTGGATAGGAGTAGCGATAGATGTTGCTAAGATGGTGGCTTCAGACTACCTCATGTACTACTTTGTAAGGCCTTTGTGAATAATCAATAAAATGGCTGCATGCATCACCCAGATGCAGAGGCGGGGGTAATCCTCCTTTTTTATTTTTTTTAATATTTATGTATAAACATTTGTATGTACAAGTACTTGAAATTTTTGCACACTATTTGTGTACTGCTGCAAAAAGTTCACGGCACACAATATTCCTTGTCCATCATGTAAAGTTCTGTTTATCGTCCTCGACTAAACAATTTAGTCCAAATCTTGATGTTACACAAGACAAAGCAACATATAGATATCCTGGCAGAAAACAAGATTTCTCAGGTAAAGGCCAACATCAAATAGAGTCTGTCCTTTATCATCCTCGACTAAACAATTTAGTCCAAATCTTGATGTTACACGAGACAAAGCAACATATAGGTATCCTGGCAGAAAACAAGATTTCTCAGGTAAAGGCCACGCATCAAATAGGCATAGCACACTCGGACTAGGAACTATAGTCTTTCTAGAGTGAAGGTCCACTTTTTATTTTCTATGGACAACATAATCTTAGGAATGTAAACAATCTCACCAATATTGGATCTGCTTATGATGCGTGCTTCAGTTAATTGATCACCTAGATTTGTAATTATCATTCATGTATGTCTCGTGTGCAGTCCACAACACCCGGGAGCTTGGGTGCCCCCTTTCCAGTTTAGTTAGGGGCGAAGAGATGATTGAACCTCACCACAAATTCACTGAGTTTAACCAAGTTCGGACCATTGTGAAGCGTAAAACCCTAGGTTCTTGGTTTTTTGATTTATAGTGTAGAATAAGGCTACATGTGCTCTGATTCCATTCCCGGGGCTTGCCAGGGCTAACGGGCAATGTGTGTATTCACGCTAGCCTAGGATTTATAGAGTCCAACCCTTAACTACATTGGTCGGGATCCCCTTTTATTGTTGCTAGAGGTAGCTACAGTACTTACAAGGCAATAAATATAGTAGTTGTGTAGTTGGGGGACAATGCACTATAGAAGAACGCAACATGTGGTGTTGCGTTGTCTTCCTGGGAACGAACGCACGTCCCATCCACAGCCGTCCTTGCTACGGTGTCCTCCATCGTTGCACGCATCACCAAGTGGCTCGTATGCGCCGGAATCTTGCAGGGTACCCACAGGCACGCAACTTGGCCGCCAAGGTTGCTCATGCATGTGCGCCAACTCGCTCCACCCTACGGCTGGTCGCCGCAGACCCAGACTGCCATCCTACGAGCCATCTCATCACACGCCTTCCATCAACCTGGTCATTGGCGGGGGTTAGGATGCTCACGGGAGGCGAGCAGCGAGGTCGGGCCTCCGAGGAGGAAACTCAACTTGACGGGAACTTGGCCTTGTCAAGGTTGATGTTGTCGAATAGCCTCTCTCCAGCGTGTTGATCTTGCCAGTGAGACTCCTCATAGGAAATGGCTTCCCATGGCCTTGGTCTTGATGAAGATTTGCATGCCACCTAAGGAGGAGCATGAACTCGGTCATGCATGCCAGCAACCCAAGCTGCCCATTGTCGGGACTGCTGTAGCCCACGCAAGACGGTTCCGTGGAGATCCTGTTCTTCATAGGGACGATGGTAGCCTTAGGGCCTAGGGCCAGTGTGTGACTAGTCAATAGATGGTGCTAGGACCAGCACGCATGGGCGAGGCGACACATGGCACAAGAAACCTGAGGAGCACAGGAATCAAATCCTCCGCGTGCTCTGCTTAGGACTTGAAGCACGTGGGACTCCATGCGCCGTCAAATCAATGACCCATTTCCTCGGCTCTTGCATGGACCAGGAAAATGCACTGCCCACTGATGTGAAAGGGTGTCACCCGGGTTTGCATAGGAAACCCAAAAGACTAATTTAGTGAATTAATGTTAAGCGGGAACAAATGGGCGATCCATTGCTAGCCCTTGGCCTATAAAAGGCACAACGCGGTTTCACTCCTCCTCGTCCTGCTTGCTTCTTATTCTTCCTAGCCTCCTTGTGCCATCGCTGCCCGGCGCCCTTCTTCACCACTGCTACACCCCACCACCTCTCCTTCTTCCGCTCTCCCCATTCGCCATGTCTCCCAAGGAGGTCACGGAGTGAGAGGCGGCTGAAGGAGGAGCTCGCCCCCAAGGAGGTGGTGTTGTACGAGCTACAAAGAGTTTTGAATAGGAAAGTACTCCGCATCGGTAACGAAGCCGCAGAGCTGCAGGGGCGCCTAGAGCGGGAGAAGGGCGACCATAAAGTACTTTGGCTGCCTCTTCCTTGACCAGAATTCCCAGACGAGGGCCCTGCGTGATAGGTCTCCATCATATCTACTTTTTCAAAGACTTTTGCGTTTTTTTTGGACTCTATTTTGCATGATTTGAATAAAACTAATCCGGATTGACGTTGTTTTCAGCAGAATTACCTTGGTGTTATTTTGCGCAGAACTAAAAGTGATCGGAATTGGATGAAACTTTACGGAGATTTTTAATGAAATAGCTAAAAAAATACTTGAGCCAAGAAATACCAGAGGGAGGCACCCATGGCCCACAAGCAGGGGGCGCGCCTAGCCCCCTAGGCACACCCGGTTGACTTGTGGGTCCCAAATTTACTCTAATGCTAATTGTTATCCGCTCAAATATATGCAATTCTTTGTGAGGTTAAGTATGCCAACTTGCACTATGTGTTATTTTTAATAACGAGTTCTATCCTACTTCTAAAGTGACCATGTTCATAGAAGATTATCTAATGTAACTCTTTTTCCAATATGCTATTGTTGTTACCTCTTTTGTCCTATATATATAAGACAAATGTTTCCTACCACCAGTGGTAGTTACGACCACTTGCGTTTTGTATGTTGTATGTAATATATGTCAAAGTCGAGAGTATGTACGTGTAGTGTGTAGTATATAACAATATTGCGTAGTATATATATTACTTTTTAGGTGGTATGTACCATACTTTGAGCATACTCTTTTTTACGTACAAATATGTACATATTTCATAATATACAAAAAATATGGTCTCATGTGTAATTATCGTGTAACTTGCTTTGAAATATCTTAGATATGGTGTATGAATATATGTAGAATGATAAAATAGTATATACTACTACATGATAGTATATGAGACATGTGAGGTAACTACTACGGTACTACCGGGTGGTAGGATGCACCTCAACTCATTGTATATGTGTTATAGACATGAAAGGTATTAACTTTTGTTCCTCGGGATGATGACTGAACGCAAGATTCTGACCACTTATGTCCTCATGAACTGGGGATGCGAGAAGTTTCAATTCTGCCCCCTCTGCAGATGCAATCTCAAGATGGCATTGCGCATCCTTTCGGAGTGCACATTAACCCACAAGGTATAGGGAAAACATCGCTAATATTACCAAGATGCTGGAACTCGATCATGTATCATGGCTGGCCAACTTGGATTCCCTACAATGGCTTTCCTTCATGCACGAAAGAGCCCCTCCATCAACGGGGAAAGGGATCAAGTCCCTTCTCGCGCTTGTGTGATGGGAGATCTTGGCGTGAGAGGAACCGGGAATCTTTGATACCAAGAACTGTCAACGGCCCTATTCATTGCCAGGCTACATGATGGGGCGACTCACTGGAAGCTTGCAAGACAGTATGATCCCTTTTAACATGCTAAGGCAGCCCCGCTGATAATCTGAGATGGTGATAAAGCTCGCGACTCGGTTGTTTGAGACTGCTCTACCCTGGCAGCCTCTCTCTCTCCTTATTGGCTTTGTTTGTTTCCTTTTCTTTGGGTTTTTTATCAGCCATTGACTTCTTCTTCTATCAATGAAAACTTAGCAGCTCTCTTGCTAATTTTCAGAAGAAGAAAAAACTTGCATTTCACCTATTTTTTATTCTTTGCATCAGCTTGCATCATCTAGGTTCTCGTGATCCCTTTGGGTACATCCTAAGCTCAATGGCACATTGTGGCTGCTCCTCTTATGTGGTGGGTGTCCCCGGGAAGGTGATAATAGATCGCTTGCTGAACTGATGGAGAAGTCAAAACATAATAAATGTATGTGTAAACATTTCATACACCATGCTGGAGTCACACGCATACAAGGCGGAAGTGACCAGCATCAAAGGTACGAGGAAAAGGTTGATAAGAAAAAAATGGGGCCGCAAGACACCCCCACTTCTAGTATGTAGATCAATTGCTACCATAATGTGAAAGTTAAAATGAATCAGATATGCAACAGAATTACAGTAGAAGCTTTATTTTATAAAAATATGTGTTTGTTGCATCATCAGACTTAAAGCCACAAATTGCATGCTGTATTCAAGCAGTTGACTTTTTGAAGCCCTACACATGAACTCATGTTTATTATAATATTTCACTTACTGGGATTTCCCAAAGAATAGATATCATAAAGATCTACTTGATGTAGGAAACTTCCTATGTATTTCCCTTTCAGTATATACTAGCAAAAAGGCCCATACATTGCAATGGGATAATAAAATCGTGGTCTTCAAATCAAATTCCAAATATTCACACTACATGTGTGTGTGTGTCTATATATATATATATATATATGTGTGTGTGTGTGTGTGTGTGTGTGTGTGTGTGTGTGTGTGTGTGTGTGAATATTTGTGCATCGACTGACGCGCATGTAGATGTAAGACACGTGCATTCTAACATGCTCACAATGGATCGATGTTAGACTTGATCCTTGATGCGTGTATTTTTTTAATACATCCTTGATGCGTCTATGAGAAGGAAAAGAAAATGCCAATCTCACGATGGATGAAAACTGGAGGACCCTATGACGTAGGGATAATTCAAAGGAACGCTCATCTTTTTTCACTTTTATGGATGACGAGGTGGGTAATTTACTTCAACTTTAGGAACCGTTTTGATGACAGATGAAAATTTAGAGAAACAATTAACGAAGAGTTTTTTCACTCACGGGTGGTGGATGGTAATTTACTTCAACTTTAGAGGCAGTTTCAGTGACTAACGAAAAAATTCGAGAAACAATTAATGAAGATTTTTTTTTACTTATCGGTGGCATGGTGGGTAATTTATTTGAACTTTATAGGCAGCTTAGAGTAGGTGGACGGACACAAAATCAGAGCAATGCACGTCTTTTAATATTAGGCATACAATACAGTGACTAAATACAAGCCCAAATGAAGTTACTGCCTAAATTTTAAGAGTGGTCACAATTTTCACAATGCTAAGTACAACTAACTGTAATTTTAGAACATGAACATGGTAACAAAATATGAGTTTTTTGAACGATAAAAAGGCGCCACACTATGTATGCCGCTTTCTCTAAAATATTGTGAATTCACCTATAGAGTTAGTAAACCGCACTCTTCAATTTTCTCATTTTTTATTAAAGGAACTCATGGCTCTCATTTTTAACTACTACAATTGTTTATCTTCGACTTCCTATGTGGCGTAGAAACTTATTATTTTTTAACGGTTCAAGCCTTGTAGAACCCATGGTGTTAATTCCACCAAGCTAAGAAGAATAATAAATTTTGACAAATGGAAGTTTCATAATTTTACTGTACATGATGTATAGATGACTACAGATAAAAAAAGGACATTTTTTAGACACAAAAATTGCTTTGATGTTAGGATAATCCTCCTAGTAGAAGAGCTTGGTGTGCACTTCTTTTCAAAACCCAAGCCCCGACAGTGAGGCATGAAATGAATAATGGATTTGTAAGCTGGTTCTCTAAAATCTATCAACAAAATTATCTTTGCAGAAAGGAAACAATAATTTTCTTGCATTTGCTTCTCCTTGCTCAATAACAAAGGGAGATTAGTACATCATAAAAATAAATAAACAAAACATGACATATTAAAATTTTCTTCTAAGAAACACTTGGCTGAACCATGGTTAGACATCAGGTTCACTGGTAAGATGAAGAAAATTAATGCCATGCACGGGATGCATATCGGACAGACAAGATTAAAGTGATAGAAACAGGGTATCTCTTTCCTTTATGAAGTGGAGGTTGCCAAAGAAACTTTGCCTAACCCTATAGGAATGCTCATCATCATTTTTGCTTGTTGGAACAATTGGAGTCCGAGACAAAAGTTTGGACAATAAAGCTTCCAACCTAGACAGCTGCTCAAAGAAGATCTTACCTAGAACTTCCAGAACTCCCATAGGTTAAAACATTTACAAACTCTAAAAACCTGGATACTCTATCTTATTTCAACTTCATAGGGTAAAGGCATATAAAATCAATAACCAATATTCAAAGTGATTCATACACTATATAGGGGCATAGTCATATATATAAGTGTGGCAAGTGATAATAAGCAATTTTATCATGCCCTAAATTGAAGAAATTAAGCGTTAGTTGCTCTGTGACCAGGAACAAAGAGGGGCAAGCTAACGTTGGAGGTGTGTGTGTCTAATTTGCTTCACAAGACTCTTATTTCAATTCCTACGCTTCCGCCGCTCGACAGGGGGTCCTTGCAGCAAAGGAAGAAACAATATCATCCGCGCAGGAAAAGGATGGTGTATTTGCAAGACGCCAGTGCTATATCTCACCTACTGCAAGGTGTAGCACTGGGTCGTCTACAACATGCAGTGAATGGGTCGACCAGGTAATAAATACAACACAATCAGTTTTTTGTTTATTCCATCGATTTTAGAATATGTGTTCATTTTCCTTTGTTCGATTATTCGTTCTTTCTGTTTTTGTGCGCTTCTTCACCGATTTTCTTAGTTTTTCTTTATTTCTATTTCTTAACATATGTCTGTTTAGATATGCATTGTATATTTTTTATATACATGTGGAACATTTTTTCAATACATTGTACATTTTTTCAAATACAAGTTGAACATTTTCTTCGAATACATGTTAAACATTTTTCAAATACACATTGAGCATTTTTCTAATGACATAAAACTTTTTTAAAACTACACGGACATATTTTACATTTATCAATATTTTTAAAAATTTCACGGACATATATTTCAAATGTGTGATTTTTTTAAATGGAACATGCATTTTTTAGAATGTTTCAAAACATTTTTTTGAATTACACGAATATGTTTTTCACATTTCATAAACATTTAAAAAATGTCACAAGCAATTTTTTCGAAAGATGTGAACATTTTTAAATGTCACTAGCAATTTTTTTAACTCTATCAACATTTTTTAAAGTTCCATGAACATTCTATATTTACATTTTTCAATGTGCAACGAACGTTTAAGAACATTGATTTTTAAAAATGTATATTTAAATGTAAAAAATAAAAAAGGGATCGAAAAGAACAAAAAATGTACCTAACACTACTTGAGGCAAGGCCCACCATACGCCTGCTAGTGGCGAGGCTACCTTGTATCTTGCGGCAAGCAGGGTATAAGTGCCCTTGGCACAAGATGGGGCGACGACGGTTTATCCTATTCGACGCTTATGGTGCCAACTATTGCACAATTTGTAGAAGGTGCACACCCCAACTATCGAGTAGTATGTACTGGGTCGGCCCTTGTAGGTGTTGAAATATATTGCCAACCTCTCTTTATCAGTTCGAACTTTTAGATGAACTGGCTAGAGCTTGAATTCAATATGGCATTTGAGCCAAGATGTTTGAGTTCAAGACCCTACCAACGTAGTATTAAAAAAATCAACAGAATGCATTAATCCCAAGTCTAAGAACAAAAATAGTCTAAACTTGACAGGACTGTTGAAATATATTCCCCGCCTCTCTCCATCAATTCAGACATTTTGATGAATTGCCTGGAGTATGAATTAATTAGTAGGGCCCATAGTAACCTTTTTCTTAGCCAGTTTTATTAGCATTCTAGAATATTCCATGCATGGTTTTTCTTTTCTGTGTTTCTCTTTATGTTCTCCTTTGAGATTTTATTTTATGTATTATTTCCTTTATTCTAATTCTTTGTTTTTCCTTTTTATATAAATTCCAGTTTTAAAAGTGCTTAACTTTTCAATTTGTGAAATTTTATCAAATTCATAAAATTAATAAAATTTATGGAAATTTAAAATCACTAGTTTTTGAAAAATCGTGGACATTGTTTAAATTCACAAGCTTTTCCAAATTCGAGAGCATTTTTCAAATCCTTAAATCAACCTCAAATTCACGATATTTTTCAAAATTCGTGAACATTTTTTACCTAGAAAATATATATTTTTAATCTGCGATCCTTTTAAAATTCATGAACTTTTTTAATTTATGCAAACTTTCAAATTCACAAAAAATTGAAATTCGTGAAAAAAAATTCAATATTGTGAACTTTTTAAAATTCACATACCTTTTCCAAATTTATTATTTTATAAATTCCATTAAGTTTTTGTAAATCTGCAAAAAAAATTGAATTCGTTAACATTTTAAAATTCGGTGAGCAAATTTGTAAACCTCCTTTTTCAAATTTGTAAACTTTTGTTTTTTTTATTTGTGTGATTTCTTATTATCTAAAGAACCTCTTTTTTCTGAAACAACTGTTTCTTACACTCGGTGAGCAAACGGTTCCACTTTGCGCGATTTGGTGCACAAGGCCTCGCCCGAGCTACAAATATTGTGTATTAGGTAGGGGTGTACAACCCGCAGCGACTATATCTCGGATTCAGCCAGACGGTAGAAACCCTCGCTGAAGGGCCTACAAGAACTTGGGCCTACCCATCTGCGCAAATTAAAGGAAAAAGAGAAAGAAAAGGGGGACAACACAAGGATCGATTCCTAGTCTCCAGGGAAATAGCCACCGATGCCAGCCACTACGCCCACTTCCTGTTAATGATTAGTATTAGGGGCACGACCTATTTGAGGTTGTTCGAGCCGGTTTTCTTTGGGTTTTTTTCTTTTTTGTTTTCTTTTGTTTCTTTTCATTTTTCCTCTTCTCCTTTTTTCATTATTTTTGCATTTGTTTCTTTTTTGTTTGGTTTATTTTGTTTATTTTTCGGTTTTCTTTGTTTCTTTTTCGGTTTTCTTTGTTTCTTTTGGTTTTTATTATACATTTTTTATTCTCTCAATAATAAATTTCTAATACACATTTAATGTTTTCCGATACATATTTGCATTTTTTTAATATATAGTCAACATTTTTCTATACACATTTTTAATTATTTCAAATGCTTGATTAATATTTTTTAATACATGATCAACATTTTTCCTATACATACTTAAAAAAATTCAAATTCTTGATTAAAAAATTCAAATCCACATTAACATTTTCTAATACAGAGTAAACATTTTTGTATGGACATTTAACATTTTTAAAATGCTTGATTGATTTTTTTATTGCAATATTGGAAGTTTTCTAACCATGGTCAACTTTTTGAGTAAACACATTTAACATTTTTCAAATGTTATATTTAAATTTTATAAATGCACTATTGAAAAAAATTGAAAACATGGTCAACTTTTTATGTAAACACATTTCACGTTTTTCAAATGCTTAATTAACATTTTTAAATACTTATTCAACATCGTTTCAAATTCTTTATGAATATTTCCATATTCTTGATCAAAATTTTCCATCTTTTTTTAATACATGGTCATTATTTTTTTCTATACACATTTACATTTTTCAAATGCTTGATTAAAAAATTTCAAATACTTATTCAATATTTTTTTCAAATGCTTGATTAAGAAACTTATATAAATTATCAAACATTCTCAATATTTCTTCTATACACATTTATAATTTTCCAAATGGTTGCTTTACATTTTTGAATCACTTGTTCGACATTTTTCTTAACATGCTGAGTAATATTTTTTGAATACTTGATCAAATTGTTTAGGACACAATTTTTTGTATATATTTTCATATATGAGATTAACATTTTATCAATAGACATTTAACATTTTTCAAATGCTTGGTCAACATTTTTCAAAAGTTTTATTTAGATTGATTTTTGTAGTATATTTATTTTGAATAATTTGGAAATATAGACAAAATTAAACAAGAAGACAAAAAAACCAAATAAAAAAACCAAAACAAAAAAGAGCTGGTTGTTCCTGTGCGCCTGGGCCGGGCCAACTCGCGCCACCCTTGAGCGAGGGCTGAACATGAGATATCGTTCGACTATATCTCGCTTTAAGCGAGATCTATTTTCGTCTCGCTGAAAGGAATGAACCCACGCTGTAGCTTTTGGGTCGGCCTGTTAGCGCACGATTAAGCGAAAGCAAGAAGAAGAAAAATGGTGAAATGAGAATTCAAACTTTGGTCTCCAAACTCTTAGCAACTCTGCTAGCCACTAAGCTAACTTCAGCTTTGTGAAAATTGCTAGGGCGGGAACTAGTTGAGGATAAAATAGACGCTTTTGCAGTTCTTCTTCTTGGCTTATTTTTTTTTGTTTTGTCTTCCTTTTCTCACCGGTTTTTCTTGGTTTCTTTCTTTGTTTTCACAGTGTTTCGTTTTCTTCTATTTGAGCGGTTTTATCTTTTTTATTTTATTTTTTATTATTTGTTTTTTGTTTATCATTCGGTTTTTATTTTTACCTTTCATTGTTTTTTTCTTTTTTTCCTTTTCTGTTTTTCTTTGTTTATTTTGGTTTTCATTCTACATTTTTCGTATATGTCAAGAGCAATTCTCTAATACATGTTTAACATTTTCCAATAAAATTTTAACAATTTTTGGACACATGGTCAACTTTTTTCTAAACACGTTTATATCACCTTTTTTTCAAATACAAGGTTAACATTTTTTAATACATAGTCAGTATTTTTTTACATTTTCACATTTTATAAAATGCTTGATTATATTTTTCAAATAAAATATTAAATTTCTTTTATACATGATCAATATTTTTATACACATTTAAGACATAATCCATCACCTATTCATAGGCTGCTCGGTTGTGCGATGATTTGGAGCTCGGTGCTTCAATGGGCCAATCTAAGTGAGGTTGTTCCTCTGGCTACCCTTTCTGTACAGGATTGGTGGCAAAATGCCAGTTCGAGAATCCAAGGCAACAAAAGTAACACTCTGAACTCATTAGTCCGCCTAATTATATGGAGCATTTGGCGTGAGAGAAAGGTCGGGGTGTTTGACAAACGCTGCACGCTGCTGCAAACAATCATTGATCAAGTTAAAGATGATGCAAGGCAATGGGAGGTGGCAAGCTTAGGTCGAGTGGCCCTTAATTAGATTGCTGCTAATTGCAGTGATAGTGTTTTTTAGGGAACAGTGTTTGGTTCAATGTATATTGATGTAGTTTGCCAATTGTGGATCTGATCTCTTTGATGTCTTTTTTTCGCCTACGCATAGCTTTGGTCTTATATGACTTTGCTATTTGGTGGTGTGTTTTTGTGTGCGTGTGTTGGTATTGATTGTGTGCATTCTAGATATGCAGAGACCGAGTGTTCTCATTATGTTTGTATCCTCTTGATGCTTCATTATTAGCCAATAAAATTCACCCTTTGTCGAAAAAAATATTGGTGTTTATGTCGTTTTTGTTGTGTTCTGTTTGAGTCTACTAGATTATGGGCTGGTCGTGATATATTTTACATCTTTTCTACCTGTAATATAATACATGAAATTCTCCTACATCGTTCAAAAAAAATGCTTGATTAACATTTTTATATACATGATAAAAAAATCGTCATTTTTTAATATAGCTCAACATTGTTTTCTATAAACTGTTAGCATTTTAAATACTTGATAAACATTTTTTAAATACTTGTTCAATATTTTTGCAAATGCTTAATTAAAATATTTTCAATTTTATTTTAATTGATTTTGATTTTTCCACATTTCTTTTTTTAGGTTCTGCAATATGTGGTGAACTTTGTTTCGAGTAAGGCGAACATTTTTCAAGTACACATGGAATATTTTTAGTATACGCTGAACATTTTTTTAGTACGCAATGTAAATGTTTTTAATATACGCTGAACATTTTTAATGTACGGTGAACTTTTTAGTTATACGGTGAACAATTTTTAACACATACCGAACATTTTTAATTATACGGTGAACCATTTTAATATGCATGGAGCCTTTTTATAAAAGACATAATGAACAATTTTCTAAAATGTAATTATCTAATTCTAATAGGTATACTTCATGGGCTGACCAAGTATTTATGTCTTCTACCAGTAGTATTCTACACAAAGGGCCTAACTTTGTTATCTTTCACCGGGTCCCAGCCAAGTCATGCCTGGTGAGGGAGTCCTGAATTAAGGGGTCCTCGGGCGTCTGGACTACGTGACGTGGGCCAGATTGATGGGTCATGAAGATACAAGACAGAAGACTTTCTCCCATGTCCGGGCGGGACTCTCTTTTGCATGGAAGGCAAGCTTGGCGTTCGGATATAAAGATTCCTTCCTCTGTAAATCGACTCTGTACAACCCTAGACCCCTCCGGTGTCTATATAAACCGGAGGGTTTAGTCCGTAGAGGCGATCACAATCATACATGCTAGACGTCTAGGGTTTAGCCATTACGATCTCGTGGTAGATCAACTCTTGTAATCCTCATATTCGTGAAGATCAATCGAGCAGGAAGTAGGGTATTACCTCCATCAAGAGGGCCCGAACCTGGGTAAACATCGTGTCCCCTGTCTCCTGTTACCATCAACCTTAGATGCATAGTTTGGGACCCCCTACCCGAGATCCGTCGGTTTTGACACCGACATCGGTGCTTTCATTGGGAGTTCCGATGTGTCGTCGCCAGAAGGTTCGATGGCTCCATCCATCATCCACCACAATACTGCCCCGAGGGAGGTCTTTCTCCTCAGCCAGATCTTTGTGTTCGATGGCTTCGCACTGCATGCCAACTCGCTTGGTCGTCTCGAGCAAATCGACAGCTATGCCCCAGATCACCAGACTAGTTTTGTAAGCCTGGATTATGTCGCTGATATCCTATGAGATTTGATCCTCCAAGGGTTCGCAACCCCAACCCCCGCTCTGGCCTTAGATCCGAAGCACATCACCAGGTCCAAAGACGGGATTCTCGAGCCCGCCGGACTCTTTGCAGCTATTGAGCCTAGCATGGGAGAGCCAGAGGAAGTAGTATCAACGGCGATCACCATGAAGCCGGACTCTTCTCCGGACGCTGGCTCCGAACCTTCGGAGTCAGCACCGTGTGAGCTCGGCCAAGAAGTCTCCTTCCCGCCGTACTCCACGTACTCTCTTCTCCCTGGCCAAACCTCACTATTAAGCAAGGGTTTGGACTTGATGCGATCCCTCGTCATTACAGAGGAGCAACGTCCAAACTATGCCCAACCCGGACTAGGGGATGAGAGCAGAAGTTTTACGTCCCGCCCACCACCCACTTCATAGCCACTGTTGAGGACCTTACCGACATGCTTGACCATAACTCCGAAGACATCTACGATATGGACATTGATGCTGGAGACGAACAAAGCCAGAACCCACCGCATACCACACGCTGGGCGGCCACCTCCACATTCGACGTATGCATGGTAGATGCGCCAAGAGAGGATGGCGGTGAGGGCAGTAAGGATCCAATCAAGGACAACAACACTGATAAACCACCAAAGAGGCGGCATCAGCGACGCCGTTCAAAATCACGCCGTGGCAAGGAAAGCAATACCGGCGATGGAGACAATAACACTCCGGAGAACGCCGAAGACCCAGATGCCCCCGTCGAACCAACACCCGAAAATGATGATATAGGGAGGAGGGGTAGGGTAACCCCGATGAGCCAGTCGAAAGCGAGGAATCGAAGGACAGCAATTACATGCCACCCTCCGAAGACGACATAAGCCCCGGTGATGAAGATTTCATCGTGCCAGAGGATCCCCTCAAGCAAGAATGCTTTATGCAACAGCTCATCGCAACCGCGAGGAGCCTGAAAAGGAAGCAGCAACGGCTTCAAGCCGAACGGGATATGCTCAACGATAGATGGACTAATGTCCTGGCAGCCGAGGAATACGGTCTTGCACGACCAACCAAAAGCTACCCGAAGCGTAAGCCGCTACCTCAATTCGACGACGAGGCACCAGAGCCCGTACCATCAGAGTGTAATGCGGCGGACCGGCCACCACATGGCCAAGACAAAACGACAACTCAAGCCGAACACCAGCCCATACTACCTCGTCGTAAAGATAGAGACATAATAGCTCGGGGATATACATATGACCCGCGGCAGGACCTGGAACATAGAGCAGGTCAAACCAGATCGATCTACGGATCGCGGGGGCGTGCCCCGGCGTGCGATGACGGCTATCTAGCCGGACGTGGCAAGCATAACCACATCCAGGCCAAAAACCATAGACGGACTCCATCCGAGCTACATCGCGACTAGGCCCGATATAGAGGCACCGCGCACCCCCTCTGCTTCATTGATGAAGTAATGGAACACGAATTCCCAGAGGGGTTCAAACCCATGAATATTGAATCATATGATGGAACAACCGACCCCGCAGTATGGATTGAGGATTTTCTTCTCCATATCCACATGGCCCGCGGTGATGATCTCCACACCATTAAATACCTCCCACTAAAATTAAAGGGACCAGCCCGACACTGGCTAAACAGCCTCCCAGAGAACTCCATTGGAAGCTGGGAAGACTTGGAAGAT
Organism: Triticum urartu; assembly: GCF_056163025.1. NCBI lineage: Eukaryota > Viridiplantae > Streptophyta > Magnoliopsida > Poales > Poaceae > Triticum > Triticum urartu. The sequence goes on from NC_141875.1 coordinate 173,147,560, forward strand.
GCCTTTCGCAACAATTTCCAAGGTACATATGTCCGGCCTCCGGACGCCGATGACCTCAGTCACATCATCCAGCAGCCCGGAGAATCATCCAGGAAACTCTGGACTAGGTTCCTAATTAAAAAGAACCAAATTGTCGACTATCTGGATGCCAAAGCACTTGCGGCCTTTAAACATAGTGTCCGTGACGAGTGGCTCGCCCGCCACCTCGACCAAGAAAAGCCAAACTCCATGGAAGCTCTTACCGCACTAATGACCCGCTTTTGCGCGGGAGAAGATAGCTGGCTCGCTCGTAGAAGCAATAGCACGAGCGATCCTGGCACCTCCGAAGTCAGGGATGGCAATGGCAAGCCACGACGCAATAAAAACAAGCGTCGCAATAATAATGAAGGAACCCAAGACATAACGGTCAACGCCGGATTTAGTGGCTCCAAAACCGGTCAACGGAAGAAGCCATTTAAGGCAAACAGAGATGGTCCATTCGGTCTAGGCAAGATACTGGATCGGCCCTGTCAGATCCATGGCAGCCCCGACAAACCCGCCAACCATACCAACAAAAAATTTTGGGTTTTCAAACAAGCGGCAAGCTCAATGATGAACACAAAGGGAAGGGGCCGCCCAGTGACAGTGAATAAGAGGAGGCTCGCCTACCGAGCACCGGGGGACAGAAACAATTTCCCCCCGAAGTAAAAACAGCCAACGTGATATACGTAACGCATACCTCTGAAAGGGAGCGCAAGCACAAACTACGAGACGACCACGCCATAAAGTCAGGCGCCCCACAATTCAATCTATGGGCGACCTGCTCGATCACTTTTGATCACGAGGACCACCCAACCAGTATCCGTCACGGAGGTTCGACAGCTCTGGTCCTTGATCCAACTACCAGCGGATTCCATCTTACTCGAGTCATCATGGACGGTGGCAGTAGCCTGAATTTACTCTATGAAGATACTGCCCGCAAAATGGGCATTGACCCTTCAAGGATCAACCCCACCACAACTACCTTCAAGGGAGTAATACCCGGCGTAGAAGCTCACAACACAGGCTCAATCTCACTGTAAGTCGTCTTTGGTTCACCGGAAAACTTCCGACGTGAGGACTTGATCTTCGATATTGTCCCATTCCGCATTATCTACCACGCACTGCTCGGGCGGACCTCTTTCGCTCATTTCAATGCGGTCCCAAACTACGCTTATCTAAAAATTAAGATGCCTGGCCCACCGGCACCATAACGGTCAGCGAAAACACGGAACGCTCCCTTCGCACTGAGGGGCACACTGTGGCAATCACAGCCAAAGTACAAAGCGGCCTATTCAAGTCACATATCTCATCGGTCATCAAACCGCCGGCCTCCGCTACACAGGACCGGTCAATTTTAGAGCTGGATTAACAGCTCCGGCTCCGTCGTTCGCCTTATATACCCGCGGAGTTTGCACCACGCATACATAATTATGCGCTCAAAATACCTTGGTCATCGGCAGAGGCACAATACGGATAGGCCTACAAAGCGGTTTGTCCAGACTTTAGCCTTTTCTCTTTTTTCTAACTATTTTTCTTATCTTTTTTGCCATAGGTGAATCAATACCTGTCTGTCCTATGTGTTAAACGTGATATAATCTTCACGTATATACCTTGCGTACAAGGAGAGGAGACCGTGGATAACCGCATGAGGAGTAGTTAGACAAGATACTCATGTAATCTTTATCTTCTTTTATCTCTTGTATTTATTCTCCTCCAAGATGTATCTCTACAACAACTTGTACGCATATCCGGGCTTGCAACCCATCTATATAACATGAAACACGTCGGCCAGGATAGGCAAGACGTTTACCGCAAGTCGCACATGGTATACAGAGCCTTCTTCTTCCACCAGAAACCCTAGCTAGTCCATCTCCATCATGTGCGCGCCGCCATGTCTTCCTCCTCCGCCTCCTTCCAGTCGATGTTCGGCGGTGGAGCCCCGGAGAAGCTTACCCGCACCAACTATGTGCTGTGGCAGACACAGATCATGCCACAGCTGCGGGGCGCCGGCGTCTTCCATTACGTCGACAGCATGGCAGCCGAGCCGGCCAAAGACCTCACCACCAAGGACGCCGCCAGCAAGGAGACCACTGAGCCGAATCCCCTCCATCCGATTTGGGTGAAGGAGGATCAGCAGGTCCTTGGATATCTACTCCAACACTTGTCCAAGGAAGTGCTCGTCACGGTGACCATGATCACCACGGCGCGCGAACTCTGGGTGGCGCTGGCGAGCATGTTCTCGTCGCAGTCACTCAGCCGCGTCAACAACATTCGCACAGCGCTGATTAATGCGCAGAAGGGAAATCAATCGGTGGCCACCTTCTTCGCCGCCATGAGGGGTCTTGCCGATGAACTCGCCGCGGCGGGAAAACCCATCCAAGACGATGAGCTCATCTCCTACATCATCCACGGGCTGGACCAAGAGTACCAGCCCCTCGTCTCCGCACTAGATGCCCGTGTCACCCCGGTAACCCTCAATGAACTTTTTTCCATGCTCAGTAACTTTGATCAACGTATGGCGCAGTATCATGGCTCCAGCGGTGGCTTCAAATCGTCGGCCAACTCTGCATCCAGAGGCCGCGGTGGTGGCTCTCGCTTGCGCTCATCTTCCCGCGGCAAGGGGAGGTTTGGCGCCGGCGGTGGCGGCTACTCCAACAGCTCACGCGGCGGCGGACGCTCCGGTAACTTCAAAGGGCGTCGTGGTGGTGGCAGTGGTGGTTCCAACAGGTCCCGTCCGGACTTGCCTCGCTGCCAAATCTGTGGCAAACCTGGTCATACGGCAAAGGACTGTTGGTACTGCTACAAAGAAGATGACGGTGATTCCTCGCAAGATGAAGAGAAAGTTGCTGCGGCGGCCGATGGCTCCTATGGAATAGACACCAACTGGTACGTTGACAGCGGCGCCACCAACCACATCACCAACGAACTCGAGAAGGTCACCATGAAGGAGAAATATCGTGGCAAAGATCAAATTCATACGGCCAGTGGTGAAGGTATGGGTATACGTCACATTGGCCACTCAATTTTTAATACCCCTAGTCGTAAAATTCATCTCAAAAGAATTCTGCATGTCCCTAGTGCTCACAAGAATCTTCTCTCTGTTCATAGAATTGCTATTGACAATCATGTTTTTCTCGAGTTTCATCCTTTCTTCTTTTTGATCAAGGATCAGGCCACGAAGAAAATTCTCTATCGAGGTAGATGCGTTCGAGGGCTCTACCCGTTGATTCCGGAGTTTAGAAGATTAAATAAACAAGCTTGTGGTGCCATCAAGCTGTCGTCCACATGATGGCATGATCGTTTAGGACATGCCTCTTTTTCTTTGGTTGAAAAATTACTTAGGAAAAATAAGCTCCCGTTTGTTGGTGAGCGCAATATTGAAACTATTTGTGATTCATGTCAGTGTGCTAAAAGTCATCAATTACCATATCCCATCTCTACTAGTGTCTCCACCAAACCTTTGCAATTGATCTTTTCTGATGTGTCGAGGCCTGCCCCCTCCTCTGTTGGTAGACACACATATTATGTAAGTTTTATCGATGACTATAGCAAATTTTCATGGATCTATCTTCTCAAAAAAAGATCCGATGTGTTTCAAGTCTTTCACAACTTTCAAGATCTTGTTGAAAGAAAGTTCAACAGCAAGATCATTGCTGTCCAATCGGATTGGGGAGGGGAATACGAGAAACTCAATTCCTTCTTCCAAACCATAGGTATATCTCACCATGTATCATGCCCACATGCTCACCAACAAAACAGGTCAGCCGAACGCAAGCATAGGCACATTTTCGAGGTTGGTTTGGCCCTCCTAGCAGGAGTCTCCATGCCTCTTAAGTTTTGGGATGAGGCTTTTCTTACAGCCGTCCACATCATCAACATGCTACCTAGCCGTGTTATCAACAATGAAACACCTATGGAACGTCTCCTACATACAAAGCCAGACTATAGCTCTCTTCGTGTCTTTGGTTTTGTGTGTTGGCCAAATCTTCGGCCTTACAATAACCGCAAACTCATGTTTCGGTCAAAACGGTGTGCCTTTCTTGGATATAGCGCCCAACACAAAGGCGTCAAGTGCCTTGACATCTCTACTGGTAGGGTATACATCTCATGTGATGTTGTTTTTGATGAGACAAAATTCCCCTTTACGGATCTTCATCCTAATGCCGGTGCACTACTCCGCAAGGAAATCTTGCTTCTACCCTCTCATCTTTCTGGCTATGATCAAGGGGGTATTACAAATTGTGATGATCATATGTTGACTAACCCTACTAATGGCCTTCATGAGTCTTGTGATGATGCAGAAAACAGTGCAAAAATCGCAGCAGAAAACAATGAAGAAAATGGAGCAGCAGGCCCTCATTTTATGTGTCCTGGCTCGGGGGACATATCTACCTCGGGATTACCCCAGGTGCTACAGCCATGCAGCGGATCTTCCTCGGGATCCGCGTCTGGCAGCGATCCTGCCGGGCCAACCACGGCAGGCGCAGACGCGCGCGCGGCCGAGTCCGCATCAGCCATGCGGCAAAGGCTGGCGGGCTGCGGCGCTTCTCCTGGCGCGCACGACTCCGCGCTCGACAAGCGGCAGGCCGACACTGGCTCGGGTCGTGTCCAGCGGGAGGCCCAACTGCGTGTGTACACGCGCCGCGCCGCCACTGCTCGTCAGGTGGGCGCAGGGACAGATCCGACCAGCCCAGGGCCAGGCAATCATTGGGTCGTGATGATGCGACCAGGCCCAGATCTTCTGCGGCGAAATCGTTCCCCGCACCACGATCCACGACCACAGAAGATCCTACCCCATCATCGCCTGGTGACGCTGCCGGCTCTGGAGGTCTGCGCGGATCCTCCTCGGGATCAGGTGAGGATCAGCTTGATCCAGACCCAGGATCTTCTGCGCCGGATCTCTCTACAGAAGCTCCTGCTGCTACTCCTCCACGTCGAACACGATTGCAACAAGGGGTAATTAAACCTATTGATTATAAACATGTTACAAAATATGGGCTGGTATGTTCTACAGGTGAACCAGAAGAACCCAATACTTTTGAGGAAGCTTTGGGTGATGCAAATTGGAGAAAAGCAATGCATGATGAAATCATAGCACTTAAGAAAAATAGAACATGGCATCTGGTTCCTCCACAACGAGGTAAAAATCTTATTGACTGCAAATGGGTCTTTAGGATAAAAAGGAAAGCTGATGGAACCATTGACCGTTACAAAGCCAGGCTCGTTGCAAAGGGTTTTAAACAACGATATGGTATTGACTATGAGGACATGTTTAGTCCAGTTGTAAAAGCTGCTACTATTCGTCTTGTTTTGTCCATTGTTTTGTCCAGGGGATGGAGTTTACGTCAGCTAGATGTTCAGAACGCGTTCCTCCATGGTGTTCTGGAAGAAGAGGTTTACATGAAACAACCACCTGGGTTTGAAAACACACGTGCACCACTACATGTGTGCAAACTTGACAAGGCATTGTATGGACTAAAGCAGGCCCCAAGAGCATGGTACTCTCGCCTCAGTAAAAAGATGCAAGCACTTGGTTTTGTTCCTTCAAAGTCTGACACTTCATTGTTTATTTATAACAAATAAAGTATATCCATATTTGTTCTCATATATGTTGATGATATAATTGTGACAAGCTCATCTGATGAAGCAATAACTGCACTGTTGAAGGATTTGAGTGTAGAGTTTGCTCTCAAGGATTTAGGAGATCTACATTATTTTCTTGGCATTGAGGTAAAGCAACACAAGGATGGCCTTCACCTCTCTCAAGAAAAGTATGCAACAGACTTGGTAAAAAAGGCTGGTTTGCAAAGTTGTAAGCCTGCACCCACTCCCTTATCCAGCACAGAAAAGTTATCCCTTGTTGAAGGAGAGCCTCTGAGTTCAGAAAATGGTACAAAATACAGAAGCCTGGTAGGTGCACTACAGTATTTAACACTGACTAGACCAGACATCTCCTTTGCTGTTAACAAAGTATGTCAGTTTCTCCATGCACCTACCACTGTTCATATGACTGCTGCAAAACGTATAGTAAGATATGTGAAAAATACGTTGAATGTTGGCCTAAATTTCAGCAAGTCATCCTCTACACTTATCAGTGCCTTCTCTGACTCTGATTGGGCTGGATGTCTAGATGACAGACGTTCAACTGGTGGCTTTGCAGTTTTCTTTGGACCTAATTTAATATCTTGGAGTGCAAGGAAGCAAGCTACAGTTTCAAGATCCAGTACAGAGGAAGAATATAAGGCATTGGCAAATGCAACAGTAGAAATCATATGGGTGCAGTCAATCCTAAAGGAACTAGGTATGAAAAGCACTAGAGCTCCGTGTTTATGGTGTGATAATCTAGGTGCTACCTACTTGTCAGCAAATCCAAATTTTCATGTCAGAACTAAACACATTGAGATAGATTTTCACTTTGTTCGAGAAAGAGTTGCAAACAAACTTCTGGATATTCGATTTATTCACTCTCAAGACCAAGTTGCTGATGGCTTTACCAAAGCTTTACCCACAAGAAGTTTTGAAAACTTCAAGCATAATCTCAACTTGATGAAGTTGTGATTAAGGGAGGGTGTTAAACGTGATATAATCTTCACGTATATACCTTGCGTACAAGGAGAGGAGACCCTGGTTAACCGCATGAGGAGTAGTTAGACAAGATACTCATGTAATCTTTATCTTCTTTTATCTCTTGTATTTCTTCTCCTCCAAGATGTATCTCTACAACAACTTGTACGCATATCCGGGCTTGCAACCCATCTATATAACATGAAACACGTCGGCCAGGATAGGCAAGACGTTTACCGCAAGTCGCACACTATGGACCTGTTGAAGTTGTGATTAAGGGAGGGTGTTAAACGTGATATAATCTTCACGTATATACCTTGCGTACAAGGAGAGGAGACCCTGGTTAACCGCATGAGGAGTAGTTAGACAAGATACTCATGTAATCTTTATCTTCTTTTATCTCTTGTATTTCTTCTGCCCGGTTTTCCTACAAATAACCAGGGATAGCTCCCTTTAAGGAAGCCTTTTTGCGGAAGCACAGGCAGCGCAGACGTGCGATAGGAGGTCCAAAAGATTTTTGCAGACCAAAAACTCTATTTGAAACATGTACAGTGCCTTTTCCCTCAGCCCTCGACACCTAGGCACAAAATCGCCAGGGGCTTGCTACGGCAACATATGGGTTGCCGAAAAAGTTCGAACAGCTCTATAGCATACTTCGGTGTCATGAGTTTGGCATTATATGCATCAGCTCCGAATCATGTCTTTGGTCAATAGTTGGGTTGCCCGGCTCCTGTGCTTGCTACCCTACATTCCGTCTTATCGGCTAGGGTTGTAAAGGGAGAACTACGACGATTGTGTTTCCGGTTCACCTGGTCAAACACCTCAGTAGAGAAAGCCGAAAACTGACTGTCATGATGCGGCGAGAGCTGGTTAACCACTCGGTGAATTGTCATAACCTTTTGTGATTTCTTTCGTATTACATGAAGGACCATATTTTCTTTGGTCACCTACGCGACGCAACCGTATTCGGATAACTGCGTTCATACCAGGGGCTACATAGTAGACCCGCCGTAAAACTCCTACGGCTAAGTGAAGGTGTTAAAGCCCTATAGTCCGATTGCCTCGTTCGCCACACTGACACCTCCATTCCGGACCAAGACATTGGGTCAAGAGTGATCAGGTGCTATTCCGAACACCCCCGCATTATACGCGAGGGGGCTGAAGCCGACGACTGGCAAACTTTCAGATTATAAGAAACGGTCGCACATGAGGAAATAATGGCAAAGGTATATAACACAACTTTAACGTATCATAATATTGTTTTCACAATTTTGGTACATTTATTCAAATATAATATCCTTCGAGCACTGACCCTCTATCAAGCGGGCGCCCTCTAGGACGTCCTTGAAATAATGCTCCGGCGTGCAATGGTCCTTGCCTCCAGGTGGACGCTTAGTTGCAACATCGGTGGCCTTCATCTTTGCCCAGTACATCTTGACGCGGGCGAAGGCCATCCAGGCACCTTCTATGCACACGGACCGCTTGACGGCGTCAATACGCGGCACTGCATCGACAATCCGCTGCACCAAACCGAAATAGCTGCTCGGAACGGGTTCGGCTGGCCATTGCCGAACCACAACGTCCTTCATGGCAGCTCCGGACATCTTGTGTAGCTCGGCCCACTGGGCCATCTGTTCGTTCAGCAATGCCGGACGCCTTGCCAAGTTGAATTGCGACCAGTAAAGCCTCTCCACAACACGCCCTTCCTGTGCTTGGAAGAACTATGCCGCGTCGGAAGCACTCTTTGACAGATCCAAGAACGTGTCTGGAGAACTCCACATTTGGTTAAGCAGAGCATACTTTGGGTCTCCGAACTTAGTCTGTAAAAGAAAGGGCTTACGAGCCGCTATTTCTCCAGCTTGTCGGATCTCCTCCCGAGCCGCTCTATATTCGGATCGCTCTTCTTTCGCCTCTAGTAAGGCCTTGTCGAGTTTGGCTGCCTTGGCTTTGTTATCCTCCTGGAGAGATTTGCACCTGCTAGCGGCATCCTTCAGCTCCCGCTCCATGGTAGATATTATCTCCTGGCACTGGCGTTGAGCGGCCTGTTCAGCCTTTAAATCCGCAGCCGCTTTCTTGGCAGCCGTGTCGCTCACTCTCGCTTGCTCCTTGGCCCGGGAAAGTTCAGCCCGAAGGGTCTCAACCGCGGTAGCACTATCTACAGTTATGCATGTCACAGTATATGATTTTCAGCCTCATGCTCATACTAGTATACATGCATAAACAAGCTGCCCCGACACATACCTTGTGCCTCATCGAGCCGCCTGTTAATAAGAGTGATGTCCTCATCTGCTAACTCAAGTTTATGCTTTAGATCTGCAACTTCCGTAGCTTGGGCGGTCGCCATCGACGTAACAGCCTGTGTTCGAATTAATTAGGTTACTTCCTGAGCATATCTTTTTGATCCTCTGATCGCCTCCCTGTGAAAGCCGACCAGAGTTTCAGGGGCTACCACATGTATACGGCCGCATTATGCATATAAAAATATTTAAGCTATTACATTGCATACCTCGAAGCCTCTCAATAGGCACATGAAAGCTTCATTTAATCCGCTTATCGCGGACAGAACCCTTTCAACCACCGTACCCATTAAGGTACGATGTTCCTCTGAGATGGACACACTTTGTAATGTGCCCATCAGAGTATCTGGCACCTCCGGATTCCTGGAGGCTGCTGTGGGAGCATGCATTCCCTTCAAAGGGGTACATCGGCTCGACCCTAGAGCCGTCTTCGGCTGTAGGCCGGATAGTTCGGGTCCTTCATTGCTGGCCCCCGTAGGGGCTGCACCCCCTGGACCCTTGATGATTGAAGTACCACCCTCGGGCGTTGTTTTCATTGTCCCCCACGCCGCTTGATGGTTAGGGGAGATTCTCCGAGATGACACCTCGAAGTCGTTCGCCCTAAGAGGCGAGGAAGCATGAGAAGGCGTCTCGCTTTCCATCATCCCCGGAGATAAGTCCCCTGATGAGGAGGACTGTCAGGGTGGACTGCGGGCCGAACTGCAAGCATATAGTTTAAATGTTACCCCTGCAACCCGAAAAGAACGGGGTATGTCTAGAGCATCCTTGTTCACTTACACTTCGGCAAGAGGCTTGTCCCTAGAGAGGTGCCTTGCGATGACATCGGCTTCGAAACCCGAACCATATGGTAGGGATACCTTCCCTCTCTTGGGTGCTTCCACCTCCAAGTCTTCGGATGGAGTCCTTTTCCTCTCATGAGGGGAAGGGGTATCACCTCCTCCTTCCCCTTCGTCTTTCGAAGAGGGAGCTTCAGTCTCCCCGGACATAGTGTCTGGCACACCTGCAGAGTGGAGGCCACTTTCGGCCTCTTGGCTCTTCTTCTTGTCCTCTTGTGCTGGCACTTGATACGGCACCGGGACCAGCATCCTCATCAACACAGGATATGCCAAGTCTTCGGGAAGTGGAGCTGAACACCTCATTTGTGCCGCCTTCTTTATCCAGCCCTGGTCAAAGATAGAACTCTCAGTACATCGCTATGGGATAATCAACCAAGTTGCGGTCGGAAATCGGGTGCTTACCGAGGTATCCGGATGGTTGCAGTCGAGACCGATGTCCTCTGATGTGTCCGGCCACTACTTTTGAGTCTTGAAGAATAGTTTCCACATCCCTTCGTGCGTTGTGCCGAAGAATTGCTGAAGGGTCTGCGGTCCTTCCGGATTGAACTCCCACATAAGGAAGGCCGTCGCTGGCACGGGAGGATCCGACAGACTAGCATCACTTGGATCATGTTAATAAGGCCAACGTCCCTTTCGAGGATACTCCGGATACGACTTTGCAGCGTCTGTACTTCATCAGTTGATCCCCAGTCTAGCCCCTTATTTACCCATGATGCGAGCCGCAATGGAGGGCTAGATCGGAACACGGGTACAGATGCCCATTTGGTGCCTTGGAGTTCGGCGATATAGAACCACTCTTGTTGCCATGAGTTGGAGGTTTCCGTGAAGGTGCCTTTTAGCCAGCTAGTATTGGGAAGCTTGCTCACCATAGCACCGCTGCACTCTGCTTGCTCCCGGTTAACTAGCTTCGGCTTCACATTGAAGGTCTTGAGCCATAGGCCGTAGTGGGGGGGTGCGGAGAAAGGCTTCGCACACGACGACGAACGCCGAGGTGTGGAGAAAAGAGTCTGGAGCTAGATCGTGAAAATCTAGCCCATAATAGAACATGAGTGTTGGGGAACGTAGCAGAAATTTAAAATTTTCTATGCATCACCAAGATCAATCTATGGAGTCATCTAGCAACGAGAGAGAGGGAGTGCATCTTCATACCCTTGAAGATCGCTAAGCGGAAGCGTTCAAGAGAACGGGGTTGATGGAGTCGTACTCGTCGTGATCCAAATCACCGATGATCCTAGCGCCGAACGGACGGCACCTCCGCGTTCAACACACGTACGGAGCGGAGACGTCTCCTCCTTCTTGATCCAGCAAGGGGGGAGGAGAAGTTGATGGAGATCCAGCAGCACGACGGCGTGGTGGGGAAGTAGCGGGATCTCGGTAGGGCTTCGCCAAGCACAAGCGGGGAGGAAGAGGTGTCACCGGAGGGAGGGAGGCGCCAGGGCTTCAGGTGCGGCTGCCCTCCCTCCCCTCCACTATATATAGGGGCCTAGGGGGGGCGCCGGCCCCTTGTAGATCCCATCTAGGGAGGGAGGCGGCAGCCCTAGGGGTGGCTTGGCCTCCAAGCCAAGTGGAGGCGCCCCCACCCCTTAGGGTTTCCAACCCTAGGCGCATGGGAGGCCCAAGGGGGGCGCACCAGCCCACCAGGGGCTGGTTCCCACGCCCCTTCAGCCCATGGGGCCCTTCGGGATAGGTGGCCCCACCCGGTGGACCCCCGGGACCCTTCCGGTGGTCCCGGTACAATACCGATGACTCCCGAAACTCTCCCGGTGGCCGAAACTGGACTTCCTATATATAAATCTTTACCTCCAGACCATTCCGGAACTCCTCGTGATGTCCGGGATCTCATCCGGGATTCCGAACAACTTTAGGTTAGCCGCATACTAATATCTCTACAACTCTAGCGTCACCGAACCTTACGTGTGTAGACCCTACGGGTTTGGGAGACATATAGACATGACCGAGACAACTCTCCGGTCAACAACCAACAGCGGGATTGTCACATCCCTAGCTTCTGGTAATGCTCTAGGCTAGCTTCATGTGTGCATCATGTCTATATTCCGAAAGTTGAAATGAGGAAATTGAAAGCCTCGGAAATCATTTTAATAAAAGGGCAAGAAACCCTAAAATTGCAATCAGTAAATCCAAAATGCCCTAGAAATAGCTCTGACAATTTTGGCAAGAGTTATAAATCAAACCAAAATTTTGGAACATTTCTAAGGAATTATTTGGGCTCTGATTTTAAATCAATATTCTATTTGAATTTGGAGTTATATTCATAATATATAATGAATATATTTTCAAATGCCCTGAGATATTTTATGTATATGAGGAGTAGACCTTAAGTGACATAAAATTATCCAGGGGAGTTTTGGCACTGTTTTCAAATTTGTTTGAATTTGAATTTAGTGGCAATTAAATAAAACAAAACAGAAGAAAAATTAAAAAAGAGCAGAAGAACTACCAGGCGCTTACCTGTCCAGCCTGGCCGGCCTGCTACTGTGCGGCCCAGCCCACAGCGCCGTGTGAGTCACCCTCAACCTCCTGCTAGGAGAATGAGAGGAGCGTGGCCACCGCGCGCGAGCATGCGCCCCGCCACCTCCTGCTTCCCACCGCTGCCCCGACGCGCCCAGACGACGCCATGACACCCCTGGCTCCCTTTCTATCTTCTCCCTCACTCATCGCCCTCTCTCCCCTCCTCTGCTCTCTCTTCCCGAGCACCACCGAGCGGAGGTCGTCGTCGCCGACACCGCTCACCGCGGCCACAACCACCTCCTCGCCCCTCCCCCGTGTCTAGAAGGTCCAGCGCGACTTCCTCTTCCTCTTCACTGAGCCACGCAAGCCAAGGATCGCCACGCCGTCGTCTTCGAGCTCGTCACCGCCGCATCTGCTTGCCAGACTTCACCGACCGATTCGCCGTCTCCGACGCGTCCCCGAGGCTGCTAAAATGCTCTTCGACCTCCCTGTGAGCTCCTGTTGTTTCCCCCTCGCTCTCCCCCTCCGTTCCCGTTCCCTAGCCCCGTCTTCCGATCGAGCCCGAAGCTCCCCGCCGCCGGCCATGTCGCCATCGTAGCTACGGCCGTGGAACCTTGCGTTCGAGCTCACCGTTGCACTCACCGCACTTCCGTGAGTCGAACATGACTAACCACGGCTCCTCCCTTGCTCGGCATCGCCCAAACCATTGCCGGCCGAACTCCGGTCGCCGCCCAACTCGCCGCCGCCGTCGCTACAGGCCACCCCAGCTCCAGTCGCTGCCACCAGTGGATGCGCCACTCCTCCAGCTCCTCGTAGAGCCAAACCCCGTCGCAAACCACCCTCTGTAGCGCCGTCCCGAGCCACTCCGGTGAGCCTCCGCCGCGTGTTATGGTCGTCGCCGGCCGTGCTCCGGCGAGTGCCGACGTGGCGCATCATTAGCGCTAACCACCGCTAGCTAGATCACCCACATACGCTGACAGATGGGCCCCAGCGCCCACTAATTTTGTAATTAGGCTAAACACACCCCTATTTAACCCTATGACACTGACGTGTGGACCCCACACGTCAGGTTTGACCTGGACCGAGCCATTGACCTGCTGATGTCACTGTGAGGTCATGCTGACGCAATAATTCCTTTCTGGAATTTAAATAAATCTTAAATGATTTATTACTTTCAGAAAATATCCAAAACTTTGAAAAATCATAGAAATTAATCTATAGCTCCAAATGAAATAAATTATATATGAAAAATTATCAGAAAAATTCAAGGAATCCATCTGTACCATTTTCATGCATGTTTGAGCAAGTTAACCTCACTGTTTAGGATGAAACATGATTAGGGCAAATTTCATAATAGGTTTGGAGTTGGAATTTGATATAGTTTGAATTCCACTTCAATTAAAATGACTTTATGTTGCATTAGCCCAAAACACATTCATATTACCATGTCATAGCATGCATCATATTGTTTCATATCGTCATGTGTTGATTGTGTTCTTTCTCAGTTGCCGGTGTTTGTCCCCCCTTAGTAGACGTTGGTCCAGCGATGAATTCGATGACACCGATGAAGAGCTATACTATCTTCAGAAGTGCCAGGCAAGCAAAACCCCCTTGTTCATTCTGATACAATCCCACTCTCTCGCTCCTGCTCTCTTTTACTGCATTAGGACAACAACATTTCAACTATTACATGCGGCGGTAGCTGAACCCCTTTCCTCTGCATGACCTGTCATTGCCACAGTAATTAGATGAAACCCACTAGCATGAGTAGGAATTGTTTGAGCCCTGATGTGCCTACTCATTCGTGCTTGTATGTCATGCCTGCTACTGCTTAGAGTTGAGTCAGGTCTGATTCATCGGGGATGAATTGGAATGTGGTGAACATGTCCTACCGTTGAGAGCTAAGTGTGTGAACATGATTTGGTAAAGGTAGCGGTGAGAGGCCATGTAGGAGTATATGGTGGGTTGTCTCATTGCAGCCGTCCTCAGGAACTGAGTTCTGTGTTCGTGATCCATGAACAGCTACTACCACACATTGGGATGCTTAAGTGCCCCTCTTGACTTATTAATCAACATGATCTCTGTCCAGGAGTTGCAACTAGTTTCTGGTGTTTGTATGTAGTGTTAGTAGTCTACCAAGTGGCACCCGGTACAGGTGGGCTTGGGACAGACTAGGCACAGTGGCACGGTGTACCAAGTGGCACCCGGATGGTGGGCTTGGGAACCCTGCTCACATCGTTTGCGGCCGTGAGCGACACCCCGGCCAGATCTCCTTGCGAATGGAACCCGAATAGGCGATAAACCCGGACTAGAGACTTGTTGGTTAGTCAGGTCGTGGCCGACTCCCTCGCCCGGCTTCCGCTTGAAGGTTGCCGAGGTACATGACGTGTACAGGGCGATAAGTGGTGAGAGCGTGTGTGAAGAAGTACACCCCTGCAGGGTTATCATTATCTATTCGAATAGCCGGATTCCTCGGATATGGAAACTTGGACCCCTTGCGTAGTTCATAGACAAGTGAAAGTGGATACTCTAAAACTCGCAAGATAAGCGTGAGTGCTATGGATGGCGTTCTCGCAGGGAGACGGGAGCGGATACATAGTGGTGTATTTGTATGGTGAACTTGTGGACTCGTGTGTGCCACCTCAAAAGAGTTACTTGCAGTCCTAGCTCAGGATAGCCACCGAGTCAAAGCTGGCTTGCTACATTTAAACTCCACCACCCCTTTGTTGATACCGATGCATATGTAGATAGTTCTGATGTAGGTCTTGCTGGGTACATTTGTACTCACGTTTGCTTAATTTATGTTTTTGCAGAGAGACTTCAGTCTCGCTAGTAGTTCCACGTGGACTTCGACGTTTAGCTTGTTACCTCACCTACGATCTTGTACCCTTGGGAGGGTCTTGTAGATAGTCAGGCTCCTCCGCCTTCTTCATTTTTAGTTGTGTGTACTCAGACAAGTTAAGCTTCCGCGTGTGCTTTGACTTGTATGCTCCGAATGTTGGGTCATGAGACCCATGTTTGTAATATCTTGCTCCTTGGAGCCTAATGAATAAATACTTGAGTCATAGAGTTATGTTGTGGTGCCATGTTGTATTTACACATATCGAGCATATTGTGTGTATGATTGAAATGCTTGGTATGTGTGGGATCCGACAACCTAGTTGTTTATCCTTGGTAGCCTCTCTTATGGGGAAATGTAGTCTTGTGCTTCCATGAGCCATAGTAGTCCGCTACAGCCCGGTTCACCGGAGTCCTGCTAGCCCAGCACTACTACTCCGGAACACTTGACTGGCCGGCATGTGATTCACTTCGTTCCTGTGTCTGTCCCTTCGGGGAAATGCCACGCTGTGACATCCAGAGTCCTACCTATAGCCTGCTACAGCCCGGTTCACCGGAGTCCTGTTAGCCCAGTGCTACAGCCCGGATTCGCACGCTGCTGACCGACATGCTCGATGTTGATTCATGTATGCCTGTCCCCGTAAGTTAGTGCCACTTTGGGTTCATGACTAGTCATGTCGGCCCGGGTTCTCTGTCATATGGATGCTAGCGATACTATCATATACGTGAGCCAAAAGGCGCAAACGGTCCTGGGCCATGGTAAGGCGACACCTGTGGGAATACCGTGCGTGAGGCCACAAAGTGATATGAGGTGTTACCGGCTAGATCGATGTGACTTGGAATCGGGGTCCTGACAGCTTTGGTACCAGAGCCTGACTGCCTGTAGGATTACCAAGCCAAACTGGTCGAAGTCATGTCTAGAAATGCTTTAGTTATGTAGGGGAATTGATTGTGGGAAGGAACATAAGGCTCTTTTTACTCCTTATACCTCATGGCCTTCTGATCTGAGTCAACCTCTTCTTTTCTATGGGGGTTAAGAACTAGGCTTCTCTTCTATCTCTCAGGATGACGTGTTACTAAACCGTAGTTGACTAGGATTGTTGAGTTCAAGCCTCAGTTCAATTCCTACTACTTCCATATGTTCATAGCTGGCCTCAGAACTTTGATATTGTGATGTTGAGTGGTTATGCCACCATTTTGCAGGATGTCTCAAATCATTTTGAGCATTTACAGTCGTTATGCTATCCGAGTCATCCCAGGTTTCTAAACAGTCTGATGCATCTGCAAATTCCTTCTTCCCGTTCCTGATGTCCTTTTGGGCCAGATTAAGCACACTAATCGCTGGGTTGAGGTACTCTATTGCCTCGACATATATGTTGGAGTTGTTATTATGACACTAGGATATCTTAGAGTTAGTAATCCAGCCATGTTTGGTGTTCCCAGTGTGATGATTCTGGCCACCATTCTCGAAAGCATCTCGTGATGTTATTTAGTTAGTAGGTATTCTACTCCTGGGTTTTGAACCCGAGATTCACCCTACTTCATGTTGTTAGTATTTGCTAGTTCCCTTAAGATATTAGTAACCTTGTGATAGTCCTCGAGGCCCGTGGTATATCGTTTTTCCAATACCATGAGCCAATATGGCAGAAGTTCTTTTGAACCAAAAGATCACAACCAGAGTGCTCTTGATGAGTTCTCCATTCATAACTGTGATTCTGCCAGCTCTACCTTTCTGCATGGGTTATCCGGAAGAAATATGTTGAACTCGTTCGACATACTAATCTATGTATCCACAACTCAGAAAGTTATATGTTCCTTTGAGTTGTCCCCCTTCAGTTATATTCCGACCTTCATCTATCAATTGATTGTCAAGAGTATGTGAGCATTCGTTCATTGGTGCCTATTATTCTTGTGGTCCGTCAAGCCATTCTAGTTCAGAATGACTAGGAGAAATAAACTCCAAAACCTCATCCATATCTAGGATTGGGTCAAAGCAATTGTATTTCGCAGATCAAAATGCCAATCCATCTTTTGCTCTGTTCTACCTTGAAGTGTTACCATCTTCATGTCAAGAATATCATAGGAATTGCACCATCTCTTATGAATCTTGACGCAGTGATACTTCTTGCCATCATTGTTCATTTCTCGGTACCCGAGTTATGGCAACCGGAATGCCGACAAGTGAACCGTGGTGTGTGAAATCAATACTCCTAGCTACCGTGTTGCTTGGTAGTTAATGGACACTAATATCATTCTTAGCGTGTTGGTTATCGAAACACTATTCTAGGATTGTTCATGCTACCTTGTTCTTATTTCTGGTGCACTCTTTGATCTTTGAGTTAGGATTGAATCCCTTGCTCTTTTGATCATATCGTCTTGTCTGAAAAGCAAGATTGTTCTCGAGCTTAGTAACATATCGGTGGTTCGTGATTTTCCAATTATCTTCTCGGAAGTATCACCAGGTTTCCCCCTGACCGTTATGTTGAGCTCGCAGTCAAGTTGGTTTTCTTATAAACCACCCTTCTCCAAGAACCTGTGTAGGATATCCCTGAGCTAGTTGGTTGAGCTAGAGAACAACTTGGAGAGTTGGAAGATGAAATCTTGTCCCGCTTAGTTCATCTCCAAAGGGATATCCTTGTGTGTTGTGTGTGTGTTGAAGAAAGATGATATCTTCATCGATTGGTCCTCATGATCAGTTGTTGGATCTATCTGTATTGTCAAAACTTTGACTTGAGTATGGGATATCATCAAGTCAAATCAGAACCAACGATGTTCGTAATGTTGTCTTACTCATGGTTCATCCCTCGAGCATACACTATTACATCTTTTGGTCTGACCAATGCTATCACCGTGTTCACATGATGGTGGAAGTCCAGTGATATGGAAATTCCGATGAGTTGCTATTGGGCCCATCAGCAGCATCTTGTCTCCCCCATGATTCGTGTTAAACATTAAGCTAGTATTGGAAACTTTGTAAACAATGCCTTCATGTTCCGTTCATGAAGCATATGTTTGGATGAAAGAAGTGACTTCCTCTCATTCATGTGCATTCGATGCAAGTTGCCGCCGTGAATTTGAGAGAGTTAGTTTTGCTTCCTTTGGAATCGTCCTAAGTCAGTCATGCATGTGCAAAGTATACTATGGTTTGGTAGATTAATTACCTCCACTCCATATGAATTCCGTAGCCCACCATGCCACTGATTGACTTGTTCTAGGTAAAGAAGTCTAATTTAAGTGCACAAGACTTCGATATCCTCGATGATGGTTCCCCACCTGAACTCGGTAGTATTTTATTATAAGACTACTATGTGGTTATGCTTGTTTGGGACAGCGTGTTCACATGTGTTTAGCAGAACCAGCTCATGTTTTGGAGCATGCTACCGTAGTCTATTTCCCGAGAATCCTGCAATGTCATCTCGTCGACTTGTGTTGCAAACTTCCGTTTTTCTCTCTGGACTTGATGAGTCTGGAATATCCTGCACCAACCAGATCTGAATCTCAGGCAGATATGATGGTTGGACCTTTTCCCAGGAATTATAATGTTGGTCTTTCTAAACCGGTAAGGTGGATGTCGTGGCCAACACACCCAGCCGGAAGACCTATCATTGTAGTATCTTGATTGAGGAAGTTGGCCACCTCCCCATAAGGATTTCGTAGGATTTACTCCAGTAGTTATTCCTTATGGATTCTTGTGCTCCCGAAGTCCGACCTTTTACTTGATGTTCTAGATACCAAACCATATCTATAAATGGGTTATGCGGCCACATCAAGGAGAACATTAGAAGTAGAGTGCTAAATGTCTCTCGGTCGAACATCCAGATTTCGTTTCCTTGGCATCGCTAAGGTGAAATCTGAGAAAGTGTTGTCCTCCTTTGTATCTGCATTGACCATCACTATTCATCATGGTAGTAGGATGTGTTGCCAGGATCCTTGGCACGGATGTTGGTAGAACCTTGATGAATATGGAAATGCTCAAGTTCTTGAGAGCACGCGCAAGCAAAATCATCCATTGCGTTGTCTTCAACAAGGTAGTCCACATCATTCATTCTATTTCGGAGTATGCCATTCTTTCGAACCCCTTCCAACGATCGATTGTGATTACCTCAGGCTGGTATAAAGAGTTTCAATGATCTATGTGTCAAAAGTAATTCTTTTTGCCACTTAAGGGAATAATTCTATGAGCCACCTTCCCTAAGGTGCCCCATTATGGAGTCATGGCAATTAACTCCTTGCTACTTTGAAGCCATGCACCATCTTATTTAGCGTGGAATTGTGCTTATCAACTTGAATCCTTGTTCTCTATTCCACTCCATCCCTCCTGATGTATGTTTTGTGTCTCAGCTCGAGAGATGTTTCAATGTCTCACTCCGTGAGTTGATCCTGAGTTGTTCGACCTTTGATAAGATCGATCCCTCTCGAGTTTTCCTTCTCCTCTCATTGTCATGTTAGTTGGAGTTCTCGGGGCAAGACATTGAGACAAAGATGGTGATTGAATCAATGTTCATTTGAACTACAACCTGGATCATGAAGATTGTGTTAGTTGCGTTCCCCCATCATCTTACCCTACGCTTGAATCTAGGGACAAGATTCTTGCTTAGTAGGGGTAAGCTGTCACATCCCTAGCTTCTGGTAATGCTCTAGGCTAGCTTCATGTGTGCATCATGTCTATATTCCAAAAGTTGAAATGAGGAAATTGAAAGCCTCGGAAATCATTTTAATAAAAGGGCAAGAAACCCTAAAATTGCAATCAGTAAATCCAAAATGCCCTAGAAATAGCTCTGACAATTTTGGCAAGAGTTATAAATCAAACCAAAATTTTGGAACATTTCTAAGGAATTATTTGGGCTCTGATTTTAAATAAATATTCTATTTGAATTTGGAGTTATATTCATAATATATAATGAATATATTTTCAAATGCCCTGAGATATTTTATGTATATGAGGAGTAGACCTTAAGTGACATAAAATTATCCAGGGGAGTTTTGGCACTGTTTTCAAATTTGTTTGAATTTGAATTCAGTGGCAATTAAATAAAACAAAATAGAAGAAAAATTAAAAAAGAGCAGAAGACCTACCAGGCGCTTACCTGTCCAGCCTGGCCGGCTTGCTACTGTGCGGCCCAGCCCACAGCGCCGTGTCAGTCACCCTCAACCTCCTGCCAGGAGGATGAGAGGAGCGTGGCCACCACGCGCCCCGCCACCTCCTGCTTCCCACCGCTGCCCCGACGCGCCCAGATGATGCCACGACACCCCTGGCTCCCTCTCTCTCTTCTCCCTCACTTGTCGCCCTCTCTCCCCTCCTCTGCTCTCTCTTCCCGAGAACCACCAAGCGGAGGTCGTCGTCGCCGACACCGCTCACCGCGGCCACAACCACCTCCTCGCCCCTCCCCCGTGTCTGGAAGGTCCGGCGCGACTTCCTCTTCCTCTTCGTCGAGCCACGCAAGCCAAGGATCGCCACGCCGTCGTCTTCGAGCTCGTCACCGCCGCATCTGCTTGCCGGACTTCACCAACCGATTCGCCGTCTCCGACGCGTCCCCGAGGCCGCTGAACTGCTCTTCGACCTCCCTGTGAGCTCCTGTTGTTTCCCCCTCGCTCTCCCCCTCCGTTCCCGTTCCCTAGCCCCGTCTTTCGATTGAGCCAGAAGCTCGCCGTCGCCGGCCATGTCGCCATCGTAGCTACGGCCGCGCAACCTCGCGTTCGAGCTCACCATTGCACTCACCGCACTTCTGTGAGTCGAACACGACTAACCACGGCTCCTCCCTTGCTCGGTATCGCCCAAACCATTGCCGGCCGAACTCCGGCCGCCGCCCAACTCGCCGCCGCCGCTACAGGCCACCCCAGCTCCAGTCGCTGCCACCAGTGGATGCGCCACTCCTCCAGCTCCCCGTAGAGCCAAACCCCGTCGCAAACCACCCTCTGTAGCGCCGTCCCAAGCCACTCTAGTGAGCCTCCGTCGCGTGTTATGGTCGTCGCCAGCCGTGCTCCGGCGAGTGCCGACATGGCGCGTCATTAGCGCTAACCACCGCCAGCTAGATCACCCACATACGCTGACAGATGGGCCCCAGGGCCCTCTAATTTTGTAATTAGGCTAAACACACCCCTGTTTAACCCTATGACACTGACGTGTGGACCCCACACGCCAGGTTTGACCTGGACCGAGCCATTGACCTGGTGACATCACTGTGAGTTCATGCCGACACAATAATTCCTTTCTGGAATTTAAATAAATATTAAATGATTTATTATTTTAAGAAAATATCCAAAACTTTGAAAAATCATAGAAATTAATCTATAGCTCCAAATGAAATAAATTATATATGAAAAATTATCAGAAAAATTCAAGGAATCCATCTGTACCATTTTCATGCATGTTTGAGCAAGTTAACCTCACTGTTTAGGATGAAACATGATTAGGGAAAATTTCATAATAGGTTTGGAGTTGGAATTTGATATAGTTTGAATTCCACTTCAATTAAAATGACTTTCTGTTGCATTAGCCCAAAACACATTCATATTACCATGTCATAGCGTGCATCATATTGTTGCATATCATCATGTGTTGATTGTGTTCTTTCTCAGTTGCCGGTGTTTATCCCCCCTCAGTAGACGTTGATCCAGCGATGAATTCGATGACACCGATGAAGAGCTATACTACCTTCAGAAGTGCCAGGCAAGCAAAACCCCCTTGTTCATTTCGATACAATCCCACTCTCTCGCTCCTGCTCTCTTTTACTGCATTAGGACAACAACGTTTCAACTGTTACATGCTGCGGTAGCTGAACCCCTTTCCTCTGCATGACCTGTCATTGCCACAGTAATTAGATGAAACCCACTAGCATGAGTAGGAATTGTTTGAGCCCTGATGTGCCTACTCATTCGTGCTTGTATGACATGCCTGCTACTTCTTAGAGTTGAGTCAGGTCTGATTCATCGGGGATGAATAGGAATGTGGTGAACATGTCCTACTGTTGAGAGCTAAGTGTGTGAACATGATTTGGTAAAGGTAGCAGTGAGAGGCCATGTAGGAGTACATGGTGGGTTGTCTCATTGCAGCTGTCCTCAGGAACTGAGTTCTGTGTATGTGATCCATGAACAGCTACTACCACGCATTGGGATGCTTAAGTGCCCCTCTCGACTTATTAATCAACATGATCTCTGTCCAAGAGTTGCAACTAGTTTCTGGTGTTTGTAGGTAGTGTTAGTAGTCTACCAAGTGGCACCCAGTACAGGTGGGCTTGGGACAGACTAGGCACAGTGGCGCGGTGTACAAAGTGGCACCCGGATGGTGGGCTTGGGAACCCTACTCACATCGTTTGGGGGCGTGAGCGACACCCCGGCCGGATCTCCTTGCGGATGGAACCCGAATAGGCGATAAACCTGGACTAGAGACATGTTGGTTAGTCACGTCATGGCCGACTCCCTCGCTCGGCTTCCGCTTGAAGGTTGCCGAGGTACATGACGTGTACAGGGCGATAAGTGGCGAGAGCGTGTGTGAGGAAGTACACCCCTGCAGGGTTATCATTATCTAATCGAATAGCCGGATTCCTCGGATATGGAAACTTGGACCCCTTGCATAGTTCATAGACAAGTGAAAGTGGATACTCTAAAACTCGCAAGATAAGCGTGAGTGCTATGGATGGCGTTCTCGCAGGGAGACGGGAGCAGATCCATAGTGGTGTATTGGTACGGTGAATTTGTGGACTCGTGTGCGCCACCTCAAACGAGTTACTTGCAGTCGTAGTTCAGGATAGCCACCGAGTTAAAGCTGGCTTGCTGCTGTTAAACTCCACCACCCCTTTGCTGATACCGATGCATATGTAGATAGTTCTGATGTAGGTCTTGCTGGGTACATTTGTACTCACGTTTGCTTAATTTATGTTTTTGCAGAGAGACTTTAGTCTCGCTAGTAGTTCCACGTGGCCTTCGATGTTTAGCTTGTTACCTCACCTACGATCTTGTACCCTTGGGAGGGTCTTGTAGATAGTCAGGCTCCTCAGCCTTCTTCATTTTTAGTTGTCTGTACTCAGACAAGTTAAGCTTCCGCATGTGCTTTGACTTGTATGCTCTGAATGTTGGGTCATGAGATCCATGTTTGTAATATCTCGCTCCTCGGAGCCTAATGAATAAATACTTGAGTCGTAGAGTTATGTTGTGGTGCCATGTTGTATTTACACATAGAGAGCATATTGTGTGTATGATTGAAATGCTTGGTATGTGTGGGATCCGACAACCTAGTTGTTTATCCTTGGTAGCCTCTCTTATGGGGAAATGTAGTCTTGTGCTTCCATGAGCCATAGTAGTCCGCTACAGCCCGGTTCACTGGAGTCCTGCTAGCCCAGCACTACTGCTCCGGAACACTTGACTGGCCGGCATGTGATTCACTTCGTTCATGTGTCTGTCCCTTCGGGGAAATGTCACGCGATGACATCTGGAGTCCTACCTAGCCTGCTACAGCCCGGTTCACCGGAGTCCTGTTAGCCTAATGCTACAGCCCGGATTCGCACGCTGCTGACTGACATGCTCGATGTTGATTCATGTATGCCTGTCCCCGTAAGTTAGTGCCACTTTGGGTTCATGACTAGTCATGTCGGCCCGGGTTGTCTGTCATATGGATGCTAGCGACACTATCATATACGTGAGCCAAAAGGCGCAAACAGTCCCGGGCCATGGTAAGGTGACACCCGTGGGAATACCGTGCGTGAGGCCGCAAAGTGATATGAGGTGTTACCAGCTAGATCGATGTGACTTGGAATCGGGGTCCTGACAGGGATCTAGATACCCATGTTGGCTCCCACATGCTCCACGATGATCTCATCGGATGAACCACAATGTCGAGGATTCAATCAATCCTGTATTCAATTCCCTTTGTCTATCGGTACGATACTTGCCCGAGATTCGATCGTCGGTATCCCGATACCTCGTTCAATCTCGTTACCGGCAAGTCTCTTTACTTGTTCCGTAACACATCATCCCATGATCAACTCCTTGGTCACATTGTGCACATTGTGCACATTATGATGATGTCCTATCGAGTGGGCCCAGAGATACCTCTCCGTTACACGGAGTGACAAATCCCAGTCCCGATTCATGCCAACCCAACAGACACTTTCAGAGATACCCGCAGTGCACCTTTATAGCCACCCAGTTACGTTGTGACATTTGGTACACCAAAAGCATTCCTATGGTATCCGGGAGTTGCACAATCTCATGGTCTAAGGAAATGATACTTGACATTAGAAAAGCTTTAGCATACGAACTACACGATCTTGTGTTAGGCTTAGGATTGGGTCTTATCCATCACACCATTCTCCTAATGATGTGATCCCGTTATCAACGACATCCAATGTCCATGGTCAGGAAACCGTAACCATCTATTGATCAATAAGCTAGTCAACTAGAGGCTTACTAGGGACATGGTGTTGTCTATGTATCCACACATGTATCTGAGTTTCCTATCAATACAATTCTAGCATGGATAATAAACGATTATCATGAACAAGGAAATATAATAATATCTAATTTATTATTGCCTCTAGGGCATATTTCCAACAGTCTCCCACTTGCACTAGAGTCAATAATCCAGTTCACATCACTATGTGATTGTAATGAATCCAACACCCATGGGGTGTGTTCATATCTTGCTTGTGAGAGAGGTTTATCAGTGAATGGGTCTGAACCTTTCAGATCCATGTGTGCTTTACAAATCTCTATGTCATCTTGTAGATGCAGCTCCCACGCGCTACTTGGAGCTATTCCAAATAACTGCTCTACTACACGGAATCCGGTTTACTCCTCAGAGTCATCCGGATTAGTGTCAAAGTTTGCATCGGCGTAACCCTTTACGACGAACTCTTTTACCACCTCCATAATCGAGAAAATTCCTTAGTCCACTAGTTACTAAGGATAAGTTCGACCGCTGTCATGTGATCCATTCCTGGATCACTCTTGTACCCCTTAACTGACTCATGGCAAGGCACACTTCAGGTGCGGTACACAGCATAGCATACTATAGAGCCTACGTCTAAAGCATAGGGGACGACCTTCGTCCTTTCTCTCTCTTCTGCCGTGGTCAGGTCTTGAGTCTTACTCAATACTCACACCTTGTAACACAGCCAAGAATTCCTTCTTTGCTGATCTATTTTGAACTCCTTCAAAATCTTGTCAAGGTGTGCGTTCTTTGAAAGTATCATCAGGCGTCTTGATCTATCTCTATAGATCTTGATGCCCAATATGTTCAAGTAGCTTAATCCAGGTTTTCCATTGAAAAACACTTTTCAAATAACCCTGCATGCCTTCTAGAAATTCCACATCATTTCTGATCAACAATATGTTAACAACATATACTCATCAAAAATTCTATAGTGCTCCCACTCACTTCTTTGGAAATACAAGTTTCTCATAAACTATGTATAAACCCAAAATCTTTGATCATCTCATCAAAGCGTACATTCCAATTCCGAGATGCTTACTCCAGTCCTTGGAAGGATTGCTGGAGCTTTGCATACTTGTATGCATTTTTCAGGATTGACAAAACCTTCTGGTTGTATCACATAAAACCTTTTCTCAAGAAAAAATGTCGAGGAAACAATGTTTTGACATCCTATCTGCAAGATTTCATAAATAATGCAGTAACTTCTAACATAATTCTAATAGACTCTTAGCATCACTATGAGTGAGAAAGTCTCATCGTAGTCAACTCCTTGAACTTGTCGGGAAACATCTTAACGACAAGTCGAGCTTTCTTAATGGTGACACTTACCATCATTGTCTGTCTTCCTTAAAATCCATCTGCACCTAATAGCCTTACGACCATCAAGTAGTTCTTTCAAAGTCTATACTTTGTTTTGTACATGGATCCTCTCTCGGATTTTATGGCCTCGAGCCATTCGTCAGAATCCGGGCCCACCATCGCTTCTCCATAGCTTGTAGGTTCATTGTTGTCTAGCAACATGACTTCCAAGACAGGACTACGTACCACTCTGAAGTAGTACACATCCTTGTCGACCTATGAGGTTTGGTAGTGACTTGATTCGAAGTTTCATGATCACTATCATAAGCTTCCACTTCAATTGGTGTAGGTGCCACAGGAACAACTTCCTGTGCTACACACTAGTTGAAGTGACGATTCAATAACCTCATCAACTCTCCACCATCCTCCCACTCAATTCTTTCGAGAGAAACTTTTCCTCGAGAAAGGACCCGTTTCTAGAAACAATCACTTTTGCTTCCGGATCTGAAATAGGAGGTATACCCAACTGTTTTGGGTATTCTATGAAGATGCATTTATCCGCTTTGGGTTCAAGCTTATCAGCCTGAAACTTTTTTCACATAAGCGTCGCAGCCCCAAACTTTTAAGAAACGACAGCTTAGGTTTCTCTAAACCATAGTTCATACAGTGTCGTCTCAACGGAATTGTGTGGTGCCCTATTTAAAGTGAGTGCGGTTGTCTCTAATGCCTAACCCATAAACGATAGTGGTAATTCGATAAGAGACATCATGGTATGCACCATATCCAGTAGGGTGCAGTTGTGATGTTCGGACACACCATCACACTATGGTGGTCCAGGCGGTATTAGTTGTGAAACAATTTCCACAATGTCTTAATTGTGTGCCAAACTCGTAACTCAGATATTCATCTCTATGATCATATCATAGACATTTTATCATCTTGTCACGACGATCTTCGGCTTCACTCTGAAATTACTTAAACCTTTCAATAATTCAGACTTGTGTTTCATCAAGTAAATATACTCAGCATCTACTCAAATCATCTGTGAAGTAAGAACATAACGATATCCACTGCGTGCCTCAGCACTTATTGGACTGCACACATCAAAATGTATTACTTCCAACAAGTTGCTTTCTTGTTCCATCTTACTAAAAATGAGGCCTTTCAGTCATCTTGCCCATGTGGTATGATTTGCATGTCTCAGGTGATTCAAAATCAAGTGAGTCCAAACGATCCATCTGCATGGAGTTTCTTCATGCATATCTACCAATAGACACGGCTCGCATGTCTCAATCTTTTCAAAAACGAGTGAGTCCAAAGATCCATCAACATGGAGCTTCTTCATGCGTTTTATACCAACATGACTCAAATGGCAGTGCCACAAGTACGTGGTACTATCATTACTATCTTATATCTTTTGGCATGAACATGTGTATCACTACGATCGAGATTTAATGAACCATTCATTTTAGGCACAAAAACATTGAAGGTATTATTCAAATAAACAGAGTAACCATTATTCTCCTTAAATGAATAACCGTATTGCGATAAACATAATCCAATCATGTCTATGCTCAACACAAACACCAAATAACAATTATTTAGGTTTAACACCAATCTCGATGGTAGAGGGAGCATGCGATGCTTGATCACATCAACATTGGAAACACTTCCAACACATATCGTCATCTCACCTTCAGCTAGTCTCCGTTTATTCCGTAGCCTTTTATTTCGAGTTACTAATGCTTAGCAACCGAACCGGTATTTATTACCCTGGTGCTACTAGGAGTACTAGTAAAGTACACATTAATATATCGTATATCCAAAATACTTTTGTCGACCTTGCCAGCCTTCTCATCTACCAAGTATCTAGGGTAGTTCTGCTTCAGTGACCGTTCCCCTCATTATAGAAGCACTTAGTCTCGGGTTTGGTTCAACCTTGGGTTTCTTCACTAGAGCAGCAACTGATTTGCCGTCTCATGAAGTATCCCTTCTTTCCCTAGCCCTTCTTGAAACTAGTGGTTTAACCATCAACGATTGATGCTCCTACTTGATTTCTACTTTCGCGGTGTCAAACATTGCGAGTTGCTCAAGGATCATCATGTCTATCCCTGATATGTTATAGTTCATCACGAAGCTCCAATAGCTTGGTGGCAGTGACTATGGAGAATCATCACTATCTCATCTGGAAGATTAACTCACACTCGATTCAAGCGATTGTAGTACTCAGACAATCTGAGCACATGCTCAACGATTGAGCTTTTCTCCCTTAGTTTGCAGGCTTAAGAAACTTGTCAGAGGTCTCATACCTCTTGACGTGGGCACTAGTCTGAAATCCCAATTTCAGTCTTTGGAACATCTCATATGTTCTGCAACGTTTCAAAAACCGTCTTTGGTGCCACAATTCTAAACCGTTAGCATTACACACTGAACTATCACGTAGTCATCAAAACGTGTATGTCAGATGTTTCCCAACATCTACAGACATGCTCGAGGTTCAACACACTGAGCGGTGCATTAACGACATAACCCTTCTGTGCAGCAATGAGGACAATCGTCAGTTCACGGACCGAATCCGCATAATTGCTACTGTCAACTCTCAACTAAATTTTCTCTAGGAACATATCTAAAATAGTAGAACCAAAGCGTGAACTACGACATAATTTGCAAAGACCTTTTGACTATGTTCATGATAATTAAGTTCATCTAATCAAATTATTCAATGAACTCCCACTCAGATAGACATCCCTCTAGTCATCTAAGTGATACATGATCCAAGTCAACTAGGTCGTGTCCGATTATCATGTGAGACGGACTAGTCATCATCGGTGAACATCTTCATGTTGATCATATCCACTATACAACTCATGTTCGACCTTTCGGTCTTCCATGTTCTGAGGCCATGTCTATACATGCTAGGCTCGTCAAGTTAACCTAAGTGTATTGCGTGTGTAAATCTGGCTTACACCCGTTGTATGCGAACGTTAGAACCTATCACACCCGATCATCACGTGGTGCTTCGGAACAACGGACCTTAGCAACGGTGCACAGTTAGGGGGAACACTTTCTTGAAATTTTAGTGAGGGATCATCTTATTTATGCTACCGTCGCTCTAAGCAAATAAGATGTAAACATGACAAACATCACATGCAAATCATAAAGTGACATGATATGGCCAATATCATCTTGCGCCTTTGATCTCCATCTTTGAGGCGCGACATGAACACCATCGTCACCGGCATGACACCATGATCTCCATCATCATGATCTCCATCATCGTGTCTTCATGAAGTTGCCTCGCTGTCGGTGTCAAAACTGGCGGATCTCGGGTAGGGGGTCCCGAACTATGCGTCTAGGCCGGATGGTAACAGGAGGCAGGGGACACGATGTTTTACCCAGGTTCGGGCCCTCTTGATGGAGGTAAAACCCTACGTCATGCTTGATTAATATTGATGATATGGGTAGTACAAGAGTAGATCTACCACGAGATCGGAGAGGCTAAACCCTAGAAGCTAGGTATGATTGTATATTGTGATTGTTGTTCTACGGACTAAAACCCTTCGGTTTATATAGACACTGGAGAGGGTTAGGGTACACAAGGTCGGTTACAAAGGAGGAGATATCCATATCCGTATTGCCTAGCTTGCCTTCCACGCCAAGTAGAGTCCCATCCGGACACAAGACGAAGTCTTCAATCTTGTATCTTCATAGTCTAACAGTCCGGCCAATGGATATAGTCCGGCTATCCGGAGACCCCCTAATCCAGGACTCCCTCAGTAGCTCCCGAACCAGGCTTCAATGATGATGAGTCCGGCACGCAGTATTGTCTTCGGCATTGCAAGGCGGGTTCCTCTCCAAATTCTGTGTACCTATTGAAATAGTGTTCGGTTTCTTGTGAATGTTGCACTCCTTGGCTTCCACGCCCAATAATGGCCACTTTCCATGTGTCAAGCGAATGTGAAGAGCCAGAGTGTTTTCACATTTACCCCCCTAGCTGTGTGAATGAGCCGCCTATTAAAAAGGCGAGGATTCAGATCCAAATCACACCATCCTCCCTTGGCGAGCCTTCATCGGAGCGCGCCCGACAGAGATCCATTCCATCATGGCTGGTCGACGCAGCTCCTCCTCCTGCTCCCCTAGCTCCAAGCCTGGAGATTGGGAGAGATGTTCCGTCCCGCACAGCAAATTAGTGATGCTTTAGACCAAGGGATTTCTTCCCCCAGCGTACATGGTCCCGGTTCGAGCCGGGCTCGCCACCTATAATGGCGGAGAGCAAGCGGAGAGCCTTCCCAATCCCTCCAAGGGAGAGCGGGTATGCCTTGTCCCTTATTTGGTAAGAGGGCTCGGATTCCCAATTCATCCGTTTCTCCGGGGGCTCCTGGAGTTCTACGGCCTCCAGTTGCACAACCTTACACCTGCCTCCATGCTGCATATTGCGGGATTCGTAGCCCTTTGCGAGTTGTTTTTGGGCTGTGAGGCTCATTTCGCTCTGTGGAAGAAGTTGTTCTGCCTTGTGCCCCGTTCTCAGAAGGGGTCAATATATCAAGTGGGCGGAGCCGAAGTGTGGCGTGTTGCCGGGACCGGATACCGTTCCAGAACCCCAAAGAAGACGTCCGAAGACTGGCCTTCAGAATGGTTTTATATAGAATACGTCCCCCTCCCGGATCCTATTTGGATCGGCCTTCCTGAGTTCGACAACACCCCTTTGAATAAGCGCCGGAGCTGGCGTCCACGGAGCTCCCTGGAGGAAGATGACAGGGACGTTCTTTACCTGATGTGCCGGATAAGTTTTTTAGCTCGATCTGGATTAACCATGATCGAGGTCATGGCGATATGTATCATGCGGGGGGTGTAGCCGCTTCAGTATAGAGGCCACCCCATGTGGGATTTCAATGGGGAGGATGACGCCACCCGCTACGGCCGTAAAGGGCCGGGATCGGTTACTGATCTAATAAAGATCTTATCCACTTTGTACAAGGGAGAAGAGGAGGAATTCCTTCGTGTCAACCCATAGGGCGGATTTTCTATGTACAATCCTTCGAGCTGGGTAAGCGGAGACTTTTCTCGCCCATCCATTTCATATTTCCGCAGTTAAGTATTCAGTCTAGCGATTTCTATGCAGGAACTGCGCTAGGCTGTAAGGGAGATAAACAACCCCCCTCCACAACCCGAGGACCCTGGACGGTCCCTTGACCCGGCCTCCCAAGAGGATCCGGACATATCTGTGGAGCTGATCGATGGGGTGTTTTACCAATCGAGCAATGATAATGCTTTGGTGGCCATTACGGCCGATTACCCTGGGCTAGTTCCAGCCTCACAGGTGACTAAGACCGAAGTCTCAACACTTCAAAAAGGGATCCGTCATTGCGTGTTTTTGATCGCCGTATAACAGCCGTGTTTTGCAGGGGAGGTCCTCGAGGCAGAAGGCCGAGCCTGCGGCGACTGGGCAACAAAGGGCCGCGAGGCCAGGCAGGCTGAAAAGACCCGCAGTCCGGATTGAGACACCGGTGCAGCGGTACGACGCGCCGTCTTTATTGCAAGACATTATTCTCAAAGGCGTATTAACGCCCATGCCTTCTTTTCAGGAAAAAGAGCGCTCGCCGGACTATACCCGGAGAGGCTACCAATCGCGCCTCCACAAGCCAGGCTCGAAGGCCGGATTCGGAGGCGGGAACAAATACGAGGCATGCGCCGGCTGCTCCTCCGACAGAGGATGCGGATAAACTGTCCGCCACCAATTCCGAGGTGGAAAGTGCCATGAACCACAGGCGTCGCCGGGCTGTTCTTCGTGACGCTTGTTTCTCCCAAGAGGCATTGGATGCCTTCAACTCAGGAGACGCGCACCTCTGTGCCGCTCAAAATGGTCTAGCCAGAGCCACGGAGCAGTATGTAAAGGACATACGTGTGAGAAACTTTGGTGATTATATATATCAGTAGCCCCTGAGACTTGAAACAGTTAGGATAACTGATTTAAGGATAATTTGTTATGCATGTTCTTACAGAAAAGAATACTCAACTGTTCCAGGAGTTGGAAGAGTGCAAAGCCCAACTTCAGGCCGCACTGGCCGCAGCAGGGGAGCCCAAAGAGACCCCCTCTGGTAACATATCCTTCAAATGATAAGTATCATATAGAATGCGGCGTGTATGCAGATCTGACAATAAAATTGCAGATGACACTGGAGTAAATCTGGATAAGCAATAGCTCCTACGCCAGCTGAAGGCCGGTGAGAACGTGCTTACGAGGGTGAGGCAGGAGAAAAATGATCTCCTAGATGCCAACACCAAGCTGGGCGTGGAACTACAAGATGTTCGTGCCCAACTGTTGGACTCTGTTAAGGAAAATCGGCGGCTTCGACGCGGTATATTTAGTAAGTGCTTGAACGAACTTTGAAAAAGAGTTCGGCGAGGAAGCTGGCTGACAGAGTTATGTCTGTAGGTATGCTAATAGGTCGTCCTACCGAGGAAATGCCCGGTTCAACGGGTGACCTTCTTCCCGAGCTCTCACAGTTGCACGAACGAGTTCGGCAGGTGATGCAAGGCGTCACCCGGGCCTTGTGGCCATCTGTCTCCATACCCGAAGGCCTTGGAGAGCTTGCAGAAAAGCTAAAGGGAGCGCGGCGGCGCTTCCGATTATGGAAGATATCGGCCTGTCGTCAGGGCGCCAGGGAGGCCTGGGCAATGGTGAAGACATGGTACACGAAGGCTGACCCAAACCACATGGCCGAAGTCGGACCTGTCGGGCCTAATGGGAAGGAGATCCCTGTGAGCTTAGTGTACGGCCAAGTAGAATTGGCCGCAAAGTATTCCAAACAGGACTGTAGACTAGACAACCTATTGGATGGTATTGAAGAGGAATTCAACCAGTCAAATTGACTATGTAATTTTAAAGTGACATGTATAATGCCTTCTAGCTGGAGTGTAGATCGTTTGTCGTGGCGGACCTTTTTGCTTCGACCTCGGGACCCGACGGTCCGGAGTGTATCCGAATACCCTCTCGGTTATGTAAGAACCAGGGCATGCATGGAGACCAGGCGCGGGGGTCATTAGTGCTTTATCAGACAAGTGCCCAACTAGTTATGTTATATTACATGGGTAGTAAGAAACATCTTCCAGGGAGAATAGTTCCGTTAAGGGTTCCTTTCCCTGGGTAAGCATGCCCTAAAGTGCATGTCTGGACTGCGACAAGAAGCACAGAAAAAGAATCCGGGGGCAGATATGGATAATAAATAAAAGTCATCTTTTGTTCACCGACTGAATATTCCCTTAAGAACGCTAGCTTTCGGCTTCACCCAGTCTGAGGTACACGTTCGGCTGACCCGGCGGTAACAATCGCAGAGGTGCTCCCCTTATGCCCTAACCGAATTAATGGGAACGTAGGGCATAAATACAAGAGCCAGGCAACCCAGCTTGGCCAAAACTTAAGTCATATCGATGCATATAATGGTGAAAAAAGGTACATGCGGAAGTATAACACATGTGTTGGGCGTGAGGCCCAGGTAAATAATTTAAGCTTCTATGAAAGAAGCCCCCAGGTATGAAGAGTGCGGCTAGCGCATCTGTAATGTATGAGTGAGGCACAAGGTGACCCATGAAGGCCTAGAGAAATAAAAGAAAGAAAGGGAAACAAGACAGATGATGCATATGCAGAAAATGGACAAAGGGAGGGGACTAACATAAAGTCCGGTGCTAGGCGTAGAATCTTCGAAGCCTGGCTGTGTTCCATGGGTTCGGCTCGAGTCGACTAGTCGATGCATCCCGCAGTCGGTACGCTCCACCGGTCAGAACTTGGTCGATAATGAAGGGACCTTCCCATTTGGGCTCAAGCTTGTTCTTTTTCTTACCCGGCAGCCGTAGAACTAGTTCGCCAATGTTATAAGTTTTGGCCCGTACTTCTCTGCTTTGGTATCTGCGAGCCTGTTGCTGGTAAAATGTGGAATGGGCTTTGTCTACGTCGCGCTCTTCCTCCAAGGTGTCCAGACTGTCCTGCCGATCGAGCTCGGCTTCTCTTTCTTCGTACATGCGCACTCGAGGTGAGTCATGAATTATGTCACAGGGCAGGACTGCCTCTGCACCGTACACCATAAAAAATAGTGTATATCCGGTACTACGATTTGGCGTGGTCCGCAGCCCCCAGAGTACGGAGTCGAGCTCCTCTACCCAGTGCGTGTCAGACTCCATTAAGGAGCGCACTAATCTGGGTTTAATGCCGCTCATTATAAGACCATTTGCTCGTTCGACTTGACCGTTGGTTTGTGGGTGATAGACTGAAGCATAATGGAGCTTGATGCCCATTTTGCTGCACCATAGTTTTACCTCGTCGGCCGTGAAGTTCGTGCCGTTATCAGTGATGATGTTGTGGGGGATGCCGTAATGGTGTACAACCCCGGATATGAAATCTATCACCGGTCCGGATTCGGCTGTTTTAAGATATTTAGCCTCTATCCATTTGGTGAATTTATCCACCATGACCAATAAGTATTTTTTCTTGTGGGTTCCCCCTTTAAGGGGTCCAACCATGTCAAGCCCCCAGACCACAAAGGGCCATGTAATGGGGATTGTTTGGGGGGTGGTGGGTGGCATGTGGCTTTGATTTGCAAAGAGCTGGCAACCGGCGCAACGTTGGACCAAGTCCTGTGCATCTGCCCGGGCCGTTGGCCAATAGAATCCTATACGGAAGGCCTTGCTTACAAGAGCCCGGGCTGCGGCGTGATGACCGCTGAGTCCGGCGTGAATTTCTGCCAAAAGGTTTCGCCCTTCCTCTTCGGAGATGCACCTTTGAAGGACTCCAGTAGTGCTTTTTTTGTACAATTCTCCCTCATGGACCCTGTGGGCCTTGGATCACCGCACTATGCAGCGTGCCTCATTTTGGTCCTCCGGAAGTTCCTGTCTAGTTAGGTAGGCCAGGAATGGTTCTGTCCACGGGGCAATAATGGCCATTATTTCGTGGGCTGAATGTGTTATTTCGGTGGCGTAGCCTCCGATTGTGTCAGAGAGTTCAGTATTGGGTATTTTGGCCGGGTCCGGACTGTTGTTACCGGTGTCCCCTTCCCATGCTACGGATGGCTTGAAGAGCCTTTCCAGAAATATGTTGGGAGGGACCGCGTCGCGTTTTGCGCCGATGCGGGCGAGGATATCCGCCGCCTGATTGTTTTCCCGAGCCACATGGTGAAATTCGAGCCCCTCGAACCGAGCTGACATTTTTAGGACGGCATTGCGATAAGCTGCCATTTTCGGATCCTTGGCATCAAATTCTCCATTTATTTGGGATATCGCGAGGTTCGAATCCCCGCGCACCTCTAGGCGTTGAATGCCCATGGATACTGCCATCCGGAGACCATGTAGAAGGGCCTCATATTCGGCTGTGTTGTTGGAGTCTGTATACATTATTTGCAGTACGTATTGAACGGTATCTCCTGTTGGGGACGTCAAAACAACGCCGGCCCCCAGACCAGCCAACATTTTGGAGCCGTCGAAGTGCATGATCCAGTTTGAATATGTGCCGTACTCTTTAGGGAGTTCGGCTTCCGTCCACTCAGCGACGAAGTCAGCCAAAACTTCCGACTTAACAGCTCGCCGTGGCTTGTAAGTTATGTCGAATGGGAGGAGCTCAATGGCCCATTTGGCAATCCGGCCCATCGCGTCGCGGTTGTTTATAATATCGTTAAGTGGTACTTCCGAGGCTACCGTTATCGAACACTCTTGAAAGTAGTGTCGCAGCTTCCGGGATGCCATAAATACCGCGTACGCTATCTTTTGATAGTGCGGGTACCATGATTTGCATGGAGTAAGGACAGTGGACACATAGTAAACCGGCTTTTGAAGGGGGGATTTGTGTCCGTCCAGTTCTCGCTCGACGACGAGCACTGCACTTACTACTTGATGAGTTGCCGCAATGTATAATAGCATTGGTTCGCCAATGTTTGGCGCGGCTAGGACTTGGTTTGTTGCCAATATGGCTTTTATTTCGTTGAGTCCGGCCATGGCGGCATTCGTCCACTCGAAGTGTTCGGTGCGCCGGAGGAGGCGATAAAGGGGTAATGCCTTTTCTCCCAAGTGGGAGATAAAGCGGCTTAGAGCCGCCACGCATCCAATCAATTTTTGTATTTGTTTGAGGTCTGTTGGAGTAGCCAACTGTGACAACGCTCAGATTTTGGCCGGATTAGCTTCAATACCTCTAATGGAGACAATGAATCCCAGGAGATTTCCGGCTGGTATGCCGAAAACGCATTTTTCCGGATTGAGCTTAATGTCATATGTTCGGAGGTTGTCGAATGTGAGCCTCAAGTCGTCTACTATAGTTTCGACATGCTTGGTTTTAACGACCACATCGTCTACGTATGCCTCCACTATTTTGCCAATCTGGTTTGCCAGACATGTCTGAATCATTCGCTGATATGTTGCACCGGCGTTTTTGAGCCCGAAGGGCATTGTGTTGAAGCAGAATGGGCCGTATGGTGTGATGAATGCCGTTGTGGCTTGGTCTGGCTCTGCCATTTTAATTTGATGGTAGCCGGAGTATGCGTCGAGGAAACACAATGAATCATGTCCTGCGGTAGCGTCGATGATTTGATCGATGCGGGGGAGGGGGAAGGGATCCTTTGGGCATGCCTTATTAAGGTCCTTAAAATCAATGCACAAGCGCCAGGATTTGTCCTTCTTTGGTACCATCACCAGGTTTGCTAGCCAGTCCGGATGTTTTATGTCTCTGATGAATCCGGCCTCCAATAGCTTGGCTAGTTCCTCTCCCATGGCTTGTCTCTTAGGTTCGAAGAAACGTCGAAGAGCCTGCTTGACTGGCTTGAATCCTTTTAGGATATTTAGGCTGTGCTCAGCCAGCTTGCGTGGGATTCCTGGCATGTCTGAAGGTTGCCAGGCAAAAATGTCCCAGTTCTCGCGTAGGAACTCTCGCAGTGCGGCGTCGACATCAGGGTTTAATTGTGCCCCGATGGAAGCTATTTTTGTAGGGTCCGTTGGATGGAGTTGGAATTTGACTATTTCGTCTGCCGGTTTAAAGGAGGTGGACTTGGATCTTTTATCGAGTATCACGTCATCCCTGTTCACCGTGGAGCGCAGCACAGTTTGTTCCTCGACCGCTAGGGCTTCAGATAGTGCCTCAAGGGCCAGTGCAACTGTCTTATTTTCGGCGCGGAGTGCTATGTCTGGATCACTAGCAAGAGTGATGATTCCGTTGGGCCTGTACATTTTGAGCTTCATGTACCCGTAATGGGGTATGGCTTGGAAGATTGTAAACGCCTCCCGCCCTAATAGAGCATGGTATCCGCTGCTGAACGGGGCCACTTGGAATGTAATTTCTTCAGACCTGTAATTATCCGGCATGCCGAATACCACATCTAGTGTGATTTTCCCAGCACAGTGTGCTTCCCAACTGGGGATGATTCCTCTAAAGGTTGTGCTACTTTGCTCAATGCAGCTCCAGTCTATTTCCATCTTTTGAAGAGTTTCCTCATAGATGAGGTTTAATCTGCTGCCGCCGTCCATGAGTACCTTGGTGAGTCGAAAGCCGTCCACGATTGGACTGAGGACCAGTGCAGCTGGTGCTCGGGCTGCTCGGAATTTAGGTTCATCACTGGCATTGAAAGTAGTAGCCGTGTCACTCCAAGGATTTATTTCTGCTATGTGGCAGATTTCGGCCATGCTGCGGAGTGTTCGCTTGCATCTATTATTTGACGCGAAGGTCTCAAAGACCGTTAACACCGTATTGTTGTCCACGGGATGGTGCTCTGTGGTATTTGGGAGGAGTAGATCCTCACCACTTTTGGTCACCTGCCGGAGTATCCAACATGCTCTAAGGCTGTGCGTTGGTATTGCATCCGCTGTACTATGAATTTTGCAGGGTCCGTTGAGCCATCCCTCCAGTACGGTTCCTTGCCCCATAGAGGGCTTTTGCTTTTTGGTAGTTAACCCAGGTGTATTGTGATAATGCACCCTTTTATTTCGGACTGGGTTTGTATTCAGGGCCGGATTGTCCCAAAATTTTATTTCGGTTTTTCAGGTGCTTTCCATTGCACAGTACTTTTGTACTATGGACACCAAGTCGGCAAAGCGTGTAATTTCGCGGCGACTTACGGCGTTGAGGATTCCCTTGTGCGTGCAATTATTGCAGAAGAATGAAATTGCGTCTTCCTCGCGGCAGTCCTTTATCCCGTTCATGACCAGGAGGAATCTGGCCCAGTAATGGTGTACTGTTTCTTCAGGCTCTTGCCTAATTTGGGATAGATCGCGTATGTTTGGGTGGGTGGGTGTAATTGAATCCGAATCCTCGCCCAATCTGAGACTCAGGGGCCAAGGAGTTTCCAAACTCAGAAGTTTGGATTCTTGGATGTTTTCCGATAAATCTAGCCCGCTGCCTGACTCTAGGTTCAGGCCTTGAGTGACGTCCTCCCCTCCGCGGGTATCCGGCTTGGAGGGATCGGGAATCCGGACATAGCTAGTCCTTAAGATAGATGAAGGGTTGCCGCATTGTTCCTCCACCACTGCAACATGATGGGTGACCTGGGGAGAGTTGATCTCTCTCAGATCGGGTTTAGGCCCAATCTGATCGTAGTCTGTAGCGACTCCTAGGGCGGCGATGCGATCCAAGAGCTCGTTTAGGGAAGAGAGCTCCATCGGATCTAACTGCTCGGCGAGTTCCAAGTTGACATGAAGATTGCTTTTGATGACCCGAGAAGTCATCGTCGGCGCAGCGGCCGAACTGGCGGTCATAAGAAAACCACCTAGCCGGAGAGTTTGGCCGATAGCCAAAGCTCCCTCAGCAACAGTGCCGTCTTTAAAGACGGGATGGGACATCCTTCCTGATGGCGACGGCACAACGGAACTCTCAATGAAAGCACCAATGTCGGTGTCAAAACCGGCGGATCTCGGGTAGGGGGTCCCGAACTATGCGTCTATGCCGGATGGTAATAGGAGGCAGGGGACACGATGTTTTACCCAGGTTCGGGCCCTCTTAATGGAGGTAAAACCCTACGTCCTGCTTGATTAATATTGATGATATGGGTAGTACAAGAGTAGATCTACCACGAGATCAGAGAGGCTAAACCCTAGAAGCTAGCCTATGGTATGATTGTATATTGTGATTGTTGTTCTACGGACTAAAACCCTTCGATTTATATAGACACCGGAGAGGGTTAGGGTTACACAAGGTCGGTTACAAAGGAGGAGATATCCATATCCGTATTGCCTAGCTTGCCTTCCACACCAAGTAGAGTCCCATTCGAACACGAGACGAAGTCTTCAATATTGTATCTTCATAGTCTAACAGTCCAGCCAATGGATATAGTCCGGCTATCCGGAGACCCCCTAATCCAGGACTCCCTCACTCGCCAACTATTACTTCTACTACTATGGCTAACGGTTAGCAATAAAGTAAAGTAATCACATGGCGTTTTCATTGACACGCAGGTCATAAATAAATTAAGACAACTCCTATGGCTCCTGCCGGTTGTCATACTCATCGACATGCAAGTCGTGATTCCTATTACAAGAACATGATCAATCTCATACATCACATATATCATTCATCACATCCTTTTGGCCATATCACATCACATAGCATACCCTGCAAAAACAAGTTAGACGTCCTCTAATTGTTGTTGCATGTTTTACGTGGCTGTTATGGGTTTCTAGCAAGAACGTTTCTTACCTACGCAAAACCACAACAGTGATATGCCAATTTCTATTTACCCTTCATAAGGACCCTTTTCATTGAATCCGATCCGACTAAAGTGGGAGAGACAGACACCCGCCAGCCACCTTATGCATCAAGTCCATGTCAGTCGGTGGAACCAGTCTCACGTAAGAGTACGTGTAAGGTCGGTCTGGGCCGCTTCATCCCACGATGCTGCCGAATCAAGATAAGACTGGTAACGGCAAGCAAATTGAACAAATCATCGCCCACAACTACTTTGTGTTCTACTCGTGCATAGAAACTACGCATAGACCTAGCTCATGATGCCACTGTTGGGGAACGTAGCAGAAATTTAAAATTTTCTACACATCACCAAGATCAATCTATGGAGTCATATAGCAATGGGAGAGAGGGAGTGCATCTTCATACCCTTGAAGATCACTAAGCGGAAGCGTTCAAGAGAACGGGGTTGATGGAGTCGTACTCATCGTGATCCAAATCACCAATGATCCTAGCACCGAACGGACGGCACCTCTGCGTTCAACACAAGTATGGAGCGGAGACGTCTCCTCCTTCTTGATCCAGCAAGGGGGGAGTAGAAGTTGATGGAGATCCAGCAGCACGACGGCGTGGTGGTGGAAGTAGCGGGATCCCGGCAGGGCTTCGCCAAGCACAAGCGGGGAGGAAGAGGTGTCACGGGAGGGAGGGAGGCGCCAGGGCTTCAGGTGCAGCTGCCCTCCCTCCCCTCCACTATATATAGGGGCCTAAGGGGGGCGCCGGCCCCTTGTAGATCCCATCTAGGGAGGGAGGCGGCAGCCCTAGGGGTGGCTTGGCCTCCAAGCCAAGTGGAGGCGCCCCCACCCCTTAGGGTTTCCAACCCTAGGCGCATGGGAGGCCCAAGGGGGGCCCACCAGCCCTCCAGGGGCTTGTTCCCACGCCCCTTTAGCCCATGGGGCCCTCCGGGATAGGTGGCCCCACCCGGTGGACCCCCGGGACCCTTCCGGTGGTCCCGGTACAATACCGATGACTCCCGAAACTCTCCCGGTGGCCGAAACTAGACTTCCTATATATAAATCTTTACATCCGGACCATTCCGGAACTCCTCGTGACATCCGGGATCTCATCCGGGATTCCGAACAACTTTCGGTTAACCACCTACTAATATCTCTACAACTCTAGCGTCACCGAACCTTAAGTGTGTAGACCCTACGGGTTCGGGAGACATGTAGACATGACCGAGACAACTCTCCGGTCAATAACCAACAGCGGGATCTGGATACCCATTTTGGCTCCCACATGCTCCACGATGATCTCATCGGATGAACCACGATGTCGAGGATTCAATCAATCCCGTATTCAATTCCCTTTGTCTATCGGTACGATACTCTCCCGAGATTCGATCGTCGGTATCCCGATACCTCGGTCAATCTCGTTACCGGCAAGTCTCTTTACTCGTTTTGTAACACATCATCCCGTGATCAACTCCTTGGTCACATTGTGCACATTATGATGATGTCCTACCGAGTGGGCCCAGAGATACCTCTCCATTACACGGAGTGACAAATCCCAGTCTTGATTCGTGCCAACCCAACAGACACTTTCGGAGATACCCGCAGTGCACCTTTATAGCCACCCAGTTACATTGTGACGTTTGGTACACCCAATGCATTCCTACGGTATCCGGGAGTTGCACAATCTCATGGTCTAAGGAAATGATACTTGACTTTAGAAAAGCTTTAGCATACGAACTACACGATCTTG
Organism: Triticum urartu; assembly: GCF_056163025.1. Lineage (NCBI taxonomy): Eukaryota > Viridiplantae > Streptophyta > Magnoliopsida > Poales > Poaceae > Triticum > Triticum urartu. The sequence goes on from NC_141875.1 coordinate 173,188,720, forward strand.
TGCTAGGCTTAGGATTGGGTCTTGTCCATCACATCATTCTCCTAATGATGTGATCCCGTTATCAACGACATCCAATGTCCATGGTCAGGAAACCGTAACCATCTATTGATCAACGAGCTAGTCAACTAGAGGCTTACTAGGGACATGGTGTTGTCTATGTATCCACACATGTATCTGAGTTTCCTATCAATACAATTCTAGCATGGATAATAAACGATTATCATGAACAAGGAAATATAATAATAACTAATTTATTACTGCCTCTAGGGCATATTTCCAACAATGAGGCCGTGAACGAAGGGATGAAGAGCGAACCCTAGCCTGTGGAGGAAGCGGGAGATGAATACTACCCTCTCGCCGGATTTTGGTGTGGGGATGACCTGCCTTTTAACAGGGAGCCCGTGGGGGATTTCCGCAGTCAGGTACCTCCCCTTCCGAAGCTTCATGATATCCTCCTCGGTGACCAAGGAGGCTGCCCACCTACCTTGGGAGATGGATTCAGACATAACTAGAGGGCCTGGTAGCACTGGAAGAGATCGAATCCGGGGAGCTGGAGCCTGAGGTTGGGAAGGTTGAGGAAGAGGTAGGCGTGGGGGGGGGAGAAAGACGGGTCTGTACCGCTTTATAAAGGCGAAGAATATCGAACGCCTCCTCACGGGCCTTAAAGCTCGCCTATTCCCAAGGAATCGCCAACAACACGGTTGGATTACCCACGCCCATATTAATGAGGATCCCGTGATAAGGGGACACGATCTTTGCTTCGACAAGACATGCCAATGGACTTGATGTCTACTACACAACCTTCTTCTTGTAGACGTTGTTGGGCCTCCAAGTGCAGAGGTTTGTAGGACAGTAGCAAATTTCCCTCAAGTGGATGACCTAAGGTTTATCAATCCGTAGGAGGCGTAGGATGAAGATGGTCTCTCTCAAGCAACCCTGCAACCAAATAACAAGGAGTCTCTTGTGTCCCCAACACACCCAATACAATGGTAAATTGTATAGGTGCACTAGTTCAGCGAAGAGATGGTGATACAAGTGGTATATGGATAGTAGATAAAGGTATTTGTAATCTGAAATTATAAAAACAGCAAGGTAACAAATGATAAAAGTGAGCGTAAACGGTATTGCAATGATAGGAAACAAGGCTTAGGGTTCATACTTTCGCTAGTGTAAGTTCCCTCAACAATACTAACATAACTGGATCATAAAACTATCCCTCAACATGCAACAAAGAGTCACTCCAAAGTCACTAATAGCGGAGAACGAACGAGGAGATTATGGTAGGGTATGAAACCACCTCAAAGTTATTCTTTCCAATCAATCCGTTGGGCTATTCCTATTCCTATAGGTCTTCTCGTCACAAAGAGTCACTCCAAACTTGGCTTGTATACCGGTGGCCATCTTTATCATCCCGGCGCTCTCCATGACGGGGAGGGAGTAGTTCACCCTCGGGGCTGAGGGTATGTACCAGTAGCTATGTGTTTGATCTCTCTCTCTCTCGTGTTCTTGATTTGGCACGATCTTGATGTATCGCGAGATTTGCTATTATAGTTGGATCTTATGTTTCTCCTCCCCCTCTTCTCTCTTGTAATGAATTGAGTTTCCCCTTTGAAGTAATCTTATCGGATTGAGTCTTTAAAGATTTGAGAACACTTGATGTATGTCTTGCGTGGGATACCCGTGGTGACAATGGGGTATTCTATTGATCCACTTGATGTATGTTTTGGTGATCAACTTGCGGGTTCCGCCCATGAACCTATGCATAGGGGTTGGCACACGTTTTCGTCGTGATTCTCCGGTAGAAACTTTGGGGCACTCTTTGAGGTTCTATGTGTTGGTTGAATAGATGAATCTGAGATTGTGTGATGCATATCGTATAATCATACCCACGGATACTTGAGGTGACATTGGAGTATCTAGGTGACATTAGGGTTTTGGTTGATTTGTGTCTTAAGGTGTTATTCTAGTATGAACTCTAGGGATGTTTCCAACCCTAGGCGCATGGGAGGCCCAAGGGGGGGCCCACCAGCCCTCCAGGGGCTGGTTCCCACGCCCCTTCAGCCCATGGGGCCCTCCGGGATAGGTGGCCCCACCCGGTGGACCCCCGGAACCCTTCCGGTGGTCCCGGTACAATACCGATGACTCCCGAAACTCTCCCGGTGGCAGAAACTAGACCTCCTATATATAAATCTTTACCTCCGGACCATTCCGGAACTCCTCGTGACATCCGGGATCTCATCCGGGATTCCGAACAACTTTCAGTTAACCGCCTACTAATATCTCTACAACTCTAGCGTCACCGAACCTTAAGTGTGTAGACCCTACGGGTTCGGGAGACATGTAGACATGACCGAGACAACTCTCCGGTCAATAACCAACAGCGGGATCTGGATACCCATGTTGGCTCCCACATGCTCCACGATGATCTCATCAGATGAACCACGATGTCGAGGATTCAATCAATCCCGTATTCAATTCCCTTTGTCTATCGGTACGATACTTGCCCGAGATTCGATCGTCGGTATCCCGATACCTCGGTCAATCTTGTTACCGGCAAGTCTCTTTACTCGTTTCATAACACATCATCCTGTGATCAACTCCTTGGTCACATTGTGCACATTATGATGATGTCCTACCGAGTGGGCCCAGAGATACCTCTTCGTTACACGGAGTGACAAATCCCAGTCTTGATTCGTGCCAACCCAATAGACACTTTCGGAGATACCCGCAGTGCACCTTTATAGCCACCCAGTTACGTTGTGACGTTTGGTACACCCAAAGCATTCCTACGGTATCCGGGAGTTGCACAATCTCATGGTCTAAGGAAATGATACTTGACTTTAGAAAAGCTTTAGCATACGAACTACACGATCTTGTGCTAGGCTTAGGATTGGGTCTTGTCCATCACATCATTCTCCTAATGATGTGATCCCGTTATCAACGACATCCAATGTCCATGGTCAGGAAACCGTAACCATCTATTGATGAACGAGCTAGTCAACTAGAGGCTTACTAGGGACATGGTGTTGTCTATGTATCCACACATGTATCTGAGTTTCCTATCAATACAATTCTAGCATGGATAATAAACGATTATCATGAACAAGGAAATATAATAATAACTAATTTATTACTGCCTCTAGGGCATATTTCCAACAATGAGGCCGTGAACGAAGGGATGAGGAGCGAACCCTAGCCTATGGAGGAAGTGGGAGATGAATACCACCCTCTCGCCGGATTTTGGTGTGGGGATGACCTGCCTTTTAACAGGGAGCCTGTGGGGGATTTCCGCAGTCAGGTACCTCCCCTTCCGAAGCTTCATGATATCCTCCTCGGTGACCGAGGAGGCTGCCCACCTACCTTGGGAGATGGATTCAGACATAACTAGAGGGCCTGGTAGCACTGGAAGATATCGAATCCGGGGAGCTGGAGCCTGAGGTTGGGAAGGTTGAGGAAGAGGTAGGCGTGGGGGGGGGGGAGAAAGACGGGTCTGTACCCCTTTATAAAGGCGAAGAATATCGAATGCCTCCTCACGGGCCTTAAAGCTCGCCTATTCCCAAGGAATCGCCAACAACACGGTTGGATTACCCACGCCCATATTAATGAGGATCCCGTGATAAGGGGACACGATCTTTGCTTCGACAAGACGTGCCAATGGACTTGATGTCTACTACACAACCTTCTTCTTGTAGACGTTGTTGGGCCTCCAAGTGCAGAGATTTGTAGGACAGTAGCAAATTTCCCTCAAGTGGATGACCTAAGGTTTATCAATCCGTAGGAGGCGTAGGATGAAGATGGTCTCTCTCAAGCAACCCTGCAACCAAATAACAAGGAGTCTCTTGTGTCCCCAACACACCCAATACAATGGTAAATTGTATAGGTGCACTAGTTCGGCGAAGAGATGGTGATACAAGTGGTATATGGATAGTAGATAAAGGTATTTGTAATCTGAAATTATAAAAACAGCAAGGTAACAAATGATAAAAGTGAGCGTAAACGGTATTGCAATGATAGGAAACAAGGCCTAGGGTTCATATGTTCGCTAGTGTAAGTTCCCTCAACAATACTAACATAACTGGATCATAAAACTATCCCTCAACATGCAACAAAGAGTCACTCCAAAGTCACTAATAGCGGAGAACGAACGAAGAGATTATGGTAGGATATGAAACCACCTCAAAGTTATTCTTTCCAATCAATCCGTTGGGCTATTCCTAGGGTATTTTGAGGAAGCCCATTATTGGAATATACAAGCCAAGTTCTATAATGAAAAATTCCCACTAGTATATGAAAGTGATAACATGAGAGACTCTCTACTATAAAGATCATGGTGCTACTTTGAAGCACAAGTGTGGTAAAAGGATAGTAACATTGTCCCTTCTCTCTTTTTCTCTCATTTTTTGGGCCTTTTCTTTTTTATGGCCCTTCTTTTTTTTGGGCCTTCTCTTTTTTATGACCTTTCTCTTTTTTTGTAGCGACCCGACCTCAGATGGTCAAGTCTCTGTGCTTCAGTGTCATCCCTGGATCGGTAATGCTGACACACACAGTACTCGAAGGATTTATAACAGAGTGGCAATCACACACTTATTACATCGAATGTCTCCAGAGAGAACTTATTACAATAATATGGCTTAAGGCCATCTAATATGATAACAGCAGAAGGCTTGGAAGATAAAGTGAGTCCATCAACTCCAATGGCATAACTGAGCTGCACGGCAACGACCTAACGTACCTTACTCCTCGTCTAAAAAGTCTACAACAGTTGCATCCCGAAAACGGGTCAGCACATGGAATATGCTGACAAAATAACACATTAGAGCAATAACAGAATAAAACTATCACTACATGCATATTTGGCTAGTGGAAAGCTCTATGGTTATAGTTTTTGCGTAAAGCCAATTTTTCCCTACAACAAAGGAATAGATTTTAATTTAACTATCATGGTAGCTGAAACAACATTGAGAAGGTTCCTCCAACTCAATCCCAATTAAAGTGATTAACATCCCAACAATATTAATTAAGAATGATGAGATACATGTGATAACCCAAATACTAGATACTCAAGATTTGTCCATAACCGGGGACACAGCTAACCATGATTAGATTATACACTCTGCAGAGGTTTGTGCACTTTTCCCCACAAGACTCGATCGCCTCCGTTGGATTTCTCGCACTACAAGGTGTTTGAGAAATGGATGGCCGAGACACAGTCTTTCAGTAACATTAACTCTCTACTCCGGACAGACCATACCAAACCTACATCCCACTACCTGCTGATCTGCCTCTTCAAGAGCTTCACGTAACATACACAACTATGCTAGAGCCCATAATAGCTTGTGGCTGCACACGGAAGTTTCTAGCATGACTCATCTCAGTTCCCTTTGAGCCTGGGTGGCGGTCCATAGGAAGATCACACGGGTACTCCGGGATTTCCAAAAATACAGACAACACTGGGTACTCTAGGTGCCTCAATCCACCCAGATGTTAATTTAAGTTGCCACCTTATGTTTGAACCATTAATTAACAATCTCACATCTGTCATGGATTTCACTCAAACCCAAACCATGTCTACGAGCATAGCATAGCATAGCAATATAAGCAACGCATACAAGTAACTCCCAGGGGTTTCAATGTAACAGGGTAATAGGTTCTACCTCAACAACTACTTCCCAACCCACATGTTAATGACATCCTAATCATGCAATGTTTGAGGATTGGAACTAATGCATAAAAACTGGGTGATAAAAGGGATATGATCAAAGTGTTACTTGCCTTGCTGATGGTCTACGAAACCTAGGGACTCGTAGTAGCACGCTTCGCACTCCGGGTGTTCTATCGCAAACAAACAATAACTTACATAAGCAACAAGAAAAGAAGCAAGGGTAAATCTCAAATAAGAGGGGTTGACCAGAGGGTTCAACTTAAGAACTCCGGTTCGCAAAAAGAAACAAATCAAACGGGGCAACGAAACTCAAACGGCGAAAAAGAGAAGCTTCGTTTACTAATCTGAACCTAGGTCAAATTTTACAACAGCAAAAACTTATTTGACTTGGTTAAACGGAAAGAGGGTCTCCAGACGAAGATTTAGGCGCTTGAATCGCCTGATTCCGACTAACGAGCGAAAAGAAAAACAGAAACTAAGATCGGATCAGAAATCGTGATCAGAAAAATCACGGAATAAATCCGATAAAAGAAAACTAACGAACAGACTAACGAACGAGCATTCGTTAGCTGTATCTAACGGGCGAGGCACCATTCATTAAAACGAACGTTCGGACGAACATCCGCTAACTAGAAGAACCGAGAAAAACCGGCGAATTCGAAAAAAAAGGATCTAGGGTTTTCTAAAAAAACAGAACAGTTTAAAAAAACGATGGCTCGGATCCGGCGGGTACCTCCGGCGAGGCGGGGTGCGGGCGGCGGGGCGACGGCTCGCGGCGGCGCTCGGCGGCAGCGGCAAGCGGCGGCGGTGGCGGTGGCTAGGCGGCGCGGGCGGCGGGGCTTGGCGGTGGTGGTGGTGTTGGGGCGGCGGTATATAAAGGCGGGGGCGGCGGCGGCTTGGAGTAGGGGCCAAGGCGGGGCGGCAGGCGGAGTCTGACTCGGAGTCCAGTCCGAGTGGCGGCGGCGGCGCGCGCGCGCAGGAGGCAGCGGCGGCGGCCTGGCTCGGCTGGGCCTTAGGCCCAGTCGGGCGCGGGACTTTTTATATATATATAATTGCGCCGACAGAAAAAAAATCCTAGAAAAATAAATAAAAATCTAAAAATGCCAAAACAAATTTTCACCATCTAAATAAAATATTTAGAACGAGATGAACATTAGCTTTGCCCTAATATGCAATTTTGAAAAACGTGCAATTTTTCTAATGCAAACAAAATTGCAATAAAAATACAAATAAAACAATTATTTGATTTTAATATTTTTCCTCCAATATTTCAATTATCTTGGAGAAGTCATATTATCTCCCCTCATATATTTTAGTATGAAATATTTTCAGAGAGAAAATAATTAAAACCAAAATCCTCGTTTCAAAATTTGATAAAAATCAAATTTGAAAACTGGGAAAATCCCCAACTCTCTCTGAGGGTCCTTGAGTTGCTTAGGATTTTGAGGATCGCGAGACGAAATGCAAATAAAATATGATATGCATGGATGGCTATGTATAACATTCCAAATTGAAAATTTGGGATGTTACAAACCTACCCCCCTTAGGATGAATCTCGCCCTCGAGATTCGGGTTGGCTAGGAAATAGGTGTGGGTGGTCTTCGCGAAGATCATCCTCTCGTTCCCAGGTGGCTTCATCCTCGGTGTGGTGGCTCCACTGAACTTTGCAAAACTTGATAAATTTACTGCGAGTGACTCTGCTGGCAAACTCAAGAATCTTTACTGGCTTTTCCTCGTAGGTAAAATCACTGTCCAACTGAATTGCCTCCAAGGGTACTGTATCTCTTAACGGTATATCGGCCATCTCGGCATGACACTTCTTCAGCTGTGAAATGTGAAACACATCATGAACTCCTGACAATCCCTCGGGTAACTCCAACATGTAGGCAACTTCTCCCATCCGTTCCAAAACACGATACGGTCCTACAAATCTTGGGGCTAACTTTCCCTTTACTCCAAAATGTTTCACTCCTCGCAAGGGAGATACTCGCAGATATACTCTGTCTCCAATTTCATAGGTTACCTCTTTGCATTTTGAATCTGCGTAACTCTTCTGCCTGGACTGAGCAATCTTCAATCTGTCTCGAATCAATTTAACCTTCTCCTCAGACTCTTTGATCAAGTCTGGTCCAAACAACTGTCGGTCTCCTACCTCGTCCCACATCAAAGGTATTCTGCACCTATGTCCATACAAGGCTCCAAACGGTGCCATCTTCAAACTGGCTTGGTAGCTGTTGTTGTACGAGAACTCTGCATAAGGCAAATTGTCATCCCAACTAGATCCATAATCTAGCGCACAGGCTCTCAACATATCCTCCAAAATTTGGTTCACTCTCTCGGTCTGTCCATCTGTCTGTGGGTGAAAAGTTGTACTGAACTCCAACCTAGTTCCCAAAGTCTGGTGCAACTGATGCCAAAACTTTGAAGTAAATTGTGTTCCTCTATCTGATACGATGGTCCTCGGAACTCCATGTAGACATACGATCCACGACATGTATATCTTGGCCAACTTTGTACTGGTATAAGTGGTTTTCACTGGGATGAAGTGAGCCACTTTGGTCAAGCGATCAACTACTACCCATATGGAATCGTATCCCGCTTTAGTCCTGGGCAATCCGGTGATAAAATCCATGCCAAATTTATCCCACTTCCATTCGGGTATCGGCATAGGTTGTAACAGTCCTGCTGGCTTCTGATGTTCTGCCTTCACTCTCTGACATACATCACATACGGCTACATACTCGGCAATATCCTTTTTCATACCGGTCCATCAAAAACGTTCCTTCAAATCCAGATACATCTTGGTGTTTCCTGGGTGTATCGAGTATGGTGAGTCATGAGCCTCTTGAAGTATTAACTTCCTAACCTCCTGGTTATTGGGCACATAAACTCGGTCCTCAAACCATAAGGTATCGTGCTCGTCTTCACGAAAACCTTTGGCCTTTCCTTTGCTCATCTTCTCCTTTATCTCGGCAATCTCCTTGTCATCCTTCTGAGCTTCCCGAATCTTGTCTAGCAATGTCGACTGGACTTCCATTGTTGCAATGAATCCTCTAGGAACAATCTCCAATCGAAGTTCCATGATATTCTCTGCTAACTCCTTCGGCAGTCCCTTACTTTCAAGGATATTAGCATAACTCTTCCTGCTCAAAGCGTCTGCTACAACATTGGCCTTTCCTGAGTGATAGTGTAGCTTCATGTCATAGTCCTTTATAAGCTCCAACCATCTCCTCTGTCTAAGGTTCAGTTCCTTCTGGGTGAAGATGTACTTCAAACTCTTATGGTCCGTGTATACATCACATCGGTTTCCGATAAGGTAATGTCTCCAGGTCTTCAATGCATGCACTATGGCTGCTAACTCCAAATCATGTGTGGCATAGTTCAACTCATGAGGTTTTAGTTGTCGTGAGGCATACGAAACAACTCTTCCATCCTGCATAAGTACACATCCAAGTCCTAAGGAGAGGCGTCGCAATACACTTGGAATTCCTTATGTATATCCGGCAGTGTTAGCACTGGTGCTGTAGTCAACCGTTCCTTCAATTCCTGGAAACTTGCCTCGCAATCTTCTGTCCATTTAAACTTAGTATCCTTCTTTAACAATTCAGTCATTGGCTTTGCAATCTTGGAAAAATTCTCAATGAATCTCCGATAGTAACCTGCGAGTCCAAGGAAACTGCGGATCTCCCTAACTGAGGCGGGTGCCAACCATTCAGTGACTGACTGAATTTTGCTGGGGTCTACTGCTATACCTTCACCTGATATAACATGTCCAAGGAATCCGACTTCCTTCAACCAAAACTAGCATTTGCTAAACTTAGCATACAACTGGTGTTCCCTGAGTTTCTCGAGAACTAAGCGCAAATGCTCCTTGTGCTCCTCCTTGTTCTTCGAGTATACCATAATAACACCACAACAAACTTGTCCAAATACTCCATGAACACCTTGTTCATTATGCTCATGAAATAAGCAGGGGCGTTAGTCAGTCCAAATGACATGACCGTGTACTCGTATAATCCATAACGCGTCGTGAACGCTGTCTTTGGTATATCCTTCTCACGTATCTTCAACTGATGGTATCCTGATCGTAGATCGATCTTCGAAAACACCTTAGCTCATTGCAACTGATCAAACAGATCGTTGATCATCGGCAGTGGGTACTTGTTCTTAATCGTCACCTCATTCAAGGCTCAATAATCGACAACCATCCTTAGGGATTTATCCTTCTTCTCAACCAAAAGCACAGGGGCTCCCCAAAGTGATGAACTTCTTCGAATGTATCCTTTCTCCAATAACTCCTTGATCTGTTTCTTGATTTCCTCCAGATCATTTGCGGGCATCCGATAGGGTCTCTTGGATATTGGTCCTGTTCCTGGCAACAGCTCTATCAAAAACTCAATATCTCTATCCGGTGGCATGCCAGGTAATTCCTCTGGAAAAACATCCGGATAATCCTTCACTACAGGCACTTCCTCCTGAACAACTCCCGTAAGGGCATTCACTTGGCTCCTCCTAGGCACATGCCTAGACACATACTTAATCCTTTTTCCCTCCAGGGTGGTAAGATAAATCGACTTACTAGCACAGTCAATACTCCCTCCAAACTTTGACATCCAGTCCATACCTAATATCACATCCAATCCTTGTGACTCCAAGATAATTAGGTCGGACGGAAAAACATGTGTGCCAATGGTTAAGGGTACCTGGTCGCACCATCGGCTAGCCTTGTATTCTGCTCCTGGTGAGCTTACTAACAGAGGGGTCCTAAGGGTTTGGGTTGGTAGTTTAAACTTATCAACAAATCCCCTTGATATGTATGAATGTGATGCACCAGTATCGAAAAGAACAAGAGCGGTAAATGACTTAACCAAAAACTTACCTATTACCGCGTCTGGCTGCTCTTCAATCTCCTCCACGTTAACGTTGTTCACTTGTGCTTTGTTGAATGGATTAGGCTTCTTCCCAGCACTCCCATTTCGGTTCCCATTCTTTCCTTCTGGGCACTCCGTGGCGTAGTGTCCAGTTTTCCCACACTTGAAGCAAGTAACGTGACTTAGGTCTCTTTTGGTGGGTGTGGCTGGATTGGGGCGGTTCTGATTATTGTTGGTTCCGTTCCCATTCCCATTCTTAGAACCATTGTGGTTATGTGATCCTCCTCTAGTGTGGTTGTGACCTCCATGGTTATGAACAAGTCCTCCCGAATTCGGGGTTAGGCAAGGCCTCTGCTGAGCTCCTGAGTTATACTTCCCTTCTCCATATTTTCTCTTGCGGCTCTCAATCTGCTGCTGCTTCCCTTCAATCATAAGATCCTTATCTACCAACTCCTGGTAGTTGTTAAAGGTTGCTACCATCAACTGCATGCTCATCTCATCATTCAGCCCTTCCATAAACTTCTCCTGCTTCGCGGCATCGGTGGCCACATCATCAGGGGCGTAGCGAGATAACTTGCTAAACTCATCCACGTACTGTGCCACAGTACGGTTCCCTTGACGTAGGTTGCGGAACTCCCGCTTCTTCAACTGCATAGCTCCAGTTGAGACATGGGCCGTGCGGAAAGCTTGCTGAAACTGGTCCCAAGTGACATTGGCTATGGGGAAAGTGGCTGTGTAATTCTCCCACAATGAGGCTGCAGGTCCATCCAATTGATGTGCGACAAAGCTCTCAGCATCCGTGCAACCTGCGGTGGTCAACTCCCTTCCAATACGACGTAGCCAATCATCAGCAACTATAGGCTCGGTGCTACTGGAAAACACTGGCGGCTGTAACCTTAGAAAACGGGCTAGGTTGTCCACTGGCGGCGGGTTGTTGTTGTTGTTGCCCTGGTTCTGAACTAGCAATTGCATCAAAGTATTCTGCTGCTGGATCAACTGGGTGAGCTACAGTGGGAAAACAAAACCGGGGTCATGTCTCGGAGGCATCTGATGGGTTTAGATGGAAGAGATCAGAATAGAAAGGGGTCTAATGAGAAAACACTACCCATATGCACATGAGACAAACACAAACATTTCACTCAATCAATCAAGCAAGGGCATACAAACGGTCTAGGACTATCGCAAAAGTGCTCCTCTACTACTAATTACATGGGGGAATGCTACTAATATTTGGTGGTCATCTAGAAATTTTGATCAGTGGAAGATTCCATGATGTCTGCTCCAGCTTCGTCTTCGAAGTCATCATCACTAGAATCGGAATCGGTGTCGTCGATGATGATGTAGTCCTCAGGGCGTATCTCCTTGGGTTCTTCTTCTTTGTCTTCTTCCACTGGTGCTGGTCCTCCCATGAATACTCCGATCTTCTTGACTAAGTCGTCATTCTTCTCCAGTAGTGTCTTGATTTCCTCCTCATATCCATCGCGTGTAAACTTGAGTTCTTCCTCCAGCTCGATGATTCTAGTCTTCGCCTTCTTTAAGTCCATCATGTCCGCGCACATCTGGTTCTCCTGACATCGAATGTGCTGGTTTAACTCCTGGATGAAAGCTGCAATGGATCTATCCTTCCTGGTGCTAATTACTTCCCATTGCTCGTCTCGGCGCCCACATATTTGGTAGATTGTGTCCTTAAGCTCCCTGTTGTAGACTTCTCCAATGCGTCCCATGGTAATGTGGGCTGCCATGCTCTTGCCTAGACTCCAGGTGGGTGCTTCAAAAGAAAACTCTATGGGTTTAGAAGTTGGCGAGAACGTCCTTCCTGGAACTTGTACTTGAACCATCCAACGCTCCTCTTCAGGTAAAGTGGCGTTGTATGTTCCGGTGAAGCTTGGTATTCCAATGTTCAAGTACCTAGTGACTTCCTTCAAGTGGCGTCCAAAAGGTGTGTCTTCATCCGGTTGCGCAAACTTGTTCTTCATCTCCGCCATCCTAAAGAGTAGAAAATGGAGAGAAGTCAGAAATGAGAAGAGTAGTGTGATCTGGGGTTTATTTTAGTGGTCGTGTCCTACACTCAGCGTGTGCTCTGATACCATCTTTGTAGCGACCCGACCTCAGATGGTCAAGTCTCTGTGCTTCAGTGTCATCCCTGAATCGGTAATGCTGACACACACAGTACTCGAAGGATTTATAACAGAGTGGCAATCACACACTTATTACATCGAATGTCTCCAGAGAGAACTTATTACAATAATATGGCTTAAGGCCATCTAGTATGATAACAGCAGAAGGCTTGGAAGATAAAGTGAGTCCATCAACTCCAATGGCATAACTGAGCTGCACGGCAATGACCTAACGTACCTTACTCCTCGTCTGAAAAGTCTGCAACATAATACGTTGCAGCCCGAAAACGGGTCAGCACATGGAATATGCTGGCAAAATAACACATTAGAGCAATAACAGAATAAAACTATCACTACAGGCATATTTGGCTGGTGGAAAGCTCTATGGTTATAGTTTTTGCGTAAAGCCAATTTTTCCCTACAACAAAGGAATAGATTTTAATTTAACTATCATGGTAGCTGAAACAACATTGAGAAGGTTCCTCCAACTCAATCCCAATTAAAGTGATTAACATCCCAACAATATTAATTAAGAATGATGAGATACATGTGATAACCCAAATACTAGATACTCAAGATTTGTCCATAACCGGGGACACAGCTAACCATGATTAGATTATACACTCTGCAGAGGTTTGTGCACTTTTCCCCACAAGACTCGATCGCCTCCGTTGGATTTCTCGCACTACAAGGTGTTTGAGAAATGGATGGCCGAGACACAGTCTTTCAGTAACATTAACTCTCTACTCCGGACAGACCATACCAAACCTACATCCCACTACCTGCTGATCTGCCTCTTCAAGAGCTTCACGTAACATACACAACTATGCTAGAGCCCATAATAGCTTGTGGCTGCACACGGAAGTTTCTAGCATGACTCATCTCAGTTCCCTTTGAGCCTGGGTGGCGGTCCATAGGAAGATCACACGGGTACTCCGGGATTTCCAAAAATACAGACAACACTGGGTACTCTAGGTGCCTCAATCCACCCAGATGTTAATTTAAGTTGCCACCTTATGTTTGAACCATTAATTAACAATCTCACATCTGTCATGGATTTCACTCAAACCCAAACCATGTCTACGAGCATAGCATAGCATAGCAATATAAGCAACGCATACAAGTAACTCCCAGGGGTTTCAATGTAACAGGGTAATAGGTTCTACCTCAACAACTACTTCCCAACCCACATGTTAATGACATCCTAATCATGCAATGTTTGAGGGTTGGAACTAATGCATAAAAACTGGGTGATAAAAGGGATATGATCAAAGTGTTACTTGCCTTGCTGACGGTCTACGAAACCTAGGGACTCGTAGTAGCACGCTTCGCACTCCGGGTGTTCTATCGCAAACAAACAATAACTTACATAAGCAACAAGAAAAGAAGCAAGGGTAAATCTCAAATAAGAGGGGTTGACCAGAGGGTTCAACTTAAGAACTCCGGTTCGCAAAAAGAAACAAATCAAACGGGGCAACGAAACTCAAACGGCGAAAAAGAGAAGCTTCGTTTACTAATCTGAACCTAGGTCAAATTTTACAACAGCAAAAACTTATTTGACTTGGTTAAACGGAAAGAGGGTCTCCAGACGAAGATTTAGGCGCTTGAATCGCCTGATTCCGACTAACGAGCGAAAAGAAAAACAGAAACTAAGATCGGATCAGAAATCGTGATCAGAAAAATCACGGAATAAATCCGATAAAAGAAAACTAACGAACAGACTAACGAACGAGCATTCGTTAGCTGTATCTAACGGGCGAGGCACCATTCATTAAAACGAACGTTCGGACGAACATCCGCTAACTAGAAGAACCGAGAAAAACCGGCGAATTCGAAAAAAAAGGATCTAGGGTTTTCTAAAAAAACAGAACGGTTTAAAAAAACGATGGCTCGGATCCGGCGGGTACCTCCGGCGAGGCGGGGTGCGGGCGGCGGGGCGACGGCTCGCGGCGGCGCTCGGCGGCAGCGGCAAGCGGCGGCGGTGGCGGTGGCTAGGCGGCGCGGGCGGCGGGGCTTGGCGGTGGTGGTGGTGTTGGGGCGGCGGTATATAAAGGCGGGGGCGGCGGCGGCTTGGAGTAGGGGCCAAGGCGGGGCGGCAGGCGGAGTCTGACTCGGAGTCCAGTCCGAGTGGCGGCGGCGGCGCGCGCGCGCAGGAGGCAGCGGCGGCGGCCTGGCTCGGCTGGGCCTTAGGCCCAGTCGGGCGCGGGACTTTTTATATATATATAATTGCGCCGACAGAAAAAAAATCCTAGAAAAATAAATAAAAATCTAAAAATGCCAAAACAAATTTTCACCATCTAAATAAAATATTTAGAACGAGATGAACATTAGCTTTGCCCTAATATGCAATTTTGAAAAACGTGCAATTTTTCTAATGCAAACAAAATTGCAATAAAAATACAAATAAAACAATTATTTGATTTTAATATTTTTCCTCCAATATTTCAATTATCTTGGAGAAGTCATATTATCTCCCCTCATATATTTTAGTATGAAATATTTTCAGAGAGAAAATAATTAAAACCAAAATCCTCGTTTCAAAATTTGATAAAAATCAAATTTGAAAACTGGGAAAATCCCCAACTCTCTCTGAGGGTCCTTGAGTTGCTTAGGATTTTGAGGATCGCGAGACGAAATGCAAATAAAATATGATATGCATGGATGGCTATGTATAACATTCCAAATTGAAAATTTGGGATGTTACAAACCTACCCCCCTTAGGATGAATCTCGCCCTCGAGATTCGGGTTGGCTAGGAAATAGGTGTGGGTGGTCTTCGCGAAGATCATCCTCTCGTTCCCAGGTGGCTTCATCCTCGGTGTGGTGGCTCCACTGAACTTTGCAAAACTTGATAAATTTACTGCGAGTGACTCTGCTGGCAAACTCAAGAATCTTTACTGGCTTTTCCTCGTAGGTAAAATCACTGTCCAACTGAATTGCCTCCAAGGGTACTGTATCTCTTAACGGTATATCGGCCATCTCGGCATGACACTTCTTCAGCTGTGAAATGTGAAACACATCATGAACTCCTGACAATCCCTCGGGTAACTCCAACATGTAGGCAACTTCTCCCATCCGTTCCAAAACACGATACGGTCCTACAAATCTTGGGGCTAACTTTCCCTTTACTCCAAAATGTTTCACTCCTCGCAAGGGAGATACTCGCAGATATACTCTGTCTCCAATTTCATAGGTTACCTCTTTGCATTTTGAATCTGCGTAACTCTTCTGCCTGGACTGAGCAATCTTCAATCTGTCTCGAATCAATTTAACCTTCTCCTCAGACTCTTTGATCAAGTCTGGTCCAAACAACTGTCGGTCTCCTACCTCGTCCCACATCAAAGGTATTCTGCACCTATGTCCATACAAGGCTCCAAACGGTGCCATCTTCAAACTGGCTTGGTAGCTGTTGTTGTACGAGAACTCTGCATAAGGCAAATTGTCATCCCAACTAGATCCATAATCTAGCGCACAGGCTCTCAACATATCCTCCAAAATTTGGTTCACTCTCTCGGTCTGTCCATCTGTCTGTGGGTGAAAAGTTGTACTGAACTCCAACCTAGTTCCCAAAGTCTGGTGCAACTGATGCCAAAACTTTGAAGTAAATTGTGTTCCTCTATCTGATACGATGGTCCTCGGAACTCCATGTAGACATACGATCCACGACATGTATATCTTGGCCAACTTTGTACTGGTATAAGTGGTTTTCACTGGGATGAAGTGAGCCACTTTGGTCAAGCGATCAACTACTACCCATATGGAATCGTATCCCGCTTTAGTCCTGGGCAATCCGGTGATAAAATCCATGCCAAATTTATCCCACTTCCATTCGGGTATCGGCATAGGTTGTAACAGTCCTGCTGGCTTCTGATGTTCTGCCTTCACTCTCTGACATACATCACATACGGCTACATACTCGGCAATATCCTTTTTCATACCGGTCCATCAAAAACGTTCCTTCAAATCCAGATACATCTTGGTGTTTCCTGGGTGTATCGAGTATGGTGAGTCATGAGCCTCTTGAAGTATTAACTTCCTAACCTCCTGGTTATTGGGCACATAAACTCGGTCCTCAAACCATAAGGTATCGTGCTCGTCTTCACGAAAACCTTTGGCCTTTCCTTTGCTCATCTTCTCCTTTATCTCGGCAATCTCCTTGTCATCCTTCTGAGCTTCCCGAATCTTGTCTAGCAATGTCGACTGGACTTCCATTGTTGCAATGAATCCTCTAGGAACAATCTCCAATCGAAGTTCCATGATATTCTCTGCTAACTCCTTCGGCAGTCCCTTACTTTCAAGGATATTAGCATAACTCTTCCTGCTCAAAGCGTCTGCTACAACATTGGCCTTTCCTGAGTGATAGTGTAGCTTCATGTCATAGTCCTTTATAAGCTCCAACCATCTCCTCTGTCTAAGGTTCAGTTCCTTCTGGGTGAAGATGTACTTCAAACTCTTATGGTCCGTGTATACATCACATCGGTTTCCGATAAGGTAATGTCTCCAGGTCTTCAATGCATGCACTATGGCTGCTAACTCCAAATCATGTGTGGCATAGTTCAACTCATGAGGTTTTAGTTGTCGTGAGGCATACGAAACAACTCTTCCATCCTGCATAAGTACACATCCAAGTCCTAAGGAGAGGCGTCGCAATACACTTGGAATTCCTTATGTATATCCGGCAGTGTTAGCACTGGTGCTGTAGTCAACCGTTCCTTCAATTCCTGGAAACTTGCCTCGCAATCTTCTGTCCATTTAAACTTAGTATCCTTCTTTAACAATTCAGTCATTGGCTTTGCAATCTTGGAAAAATTCTCAATGAATCTCCGATAGTAACCTGCGAGTCCAAGGAAACTGCGGATCTCCCTAACTGAGGCGGGTGCCAACCATTCAGTGACTGACTGAATTTTGCTGGGGTCTACTGCTATACCTTCACCTGATATAACATGTCCAAGGAATCCGACTTCCTTCAACCAAAACTAGCATTTGCTAAACTTAGCATACAACTGGTGTTCCCTGAGTTTCTCGAGAACTAAGCGCAAATGCTCCTTGTGCTCCTCCTTGTTCTTCGAGTATACCATAATAACACCACAACAAACTTGTCCAAATACTCCATGAACACCTTGTTCATTATGCTCATGAAATAAGCAGGGGCGTTAGTCAGTCCAAATGACATGACCGTGTACTCGTATAATCCATAACGCGTCGTGAACGCTGTCTTTGGTATATCCTTCTCACGTATCTTCAACTGATGGTATCCTGATCGTAGATCGATCTTCGAAAACACCTTAGCTCATTGCAACTGATCAAACAGATCGTTGATCATCGGCAGTGGGTACTTGTTCTTAATCGTCACCTCATTCAAGGCTCAATAATCGACAACCATCCTTAGGGATTTATCCTTCTTCTCAACCAAAAGCACAGGGGCTCCCCAAAGTGATGAACTTCTTCGAATGTATCCTTTCTCCAATAACTCCTTGATCTGTTTCTTGATTTCCTCCAGATCATTTGCGGGCATCCGATAGGGTCTCTTGGATATTGGTCCTGTTCCTGGCAACAGCTCTATCAAAAACTCAATATCTCTATCCGGTGGCATGCCAGGTAATTCCTCTGGAAAAACATCCGGATAATCCTTCACTACAGGCACTTCCTCCTGAACAACTCCCATAAGGGCATTCACTTGGCTCCTCCTAGGCACATGCCTAGACACATACTTAATCCTTTTTCCCTCCAGGGTGGTAAGATAAATCGACTTACTAGCACAGTCAATACTCCCTCCAAACTTTGACATCCAGTCCATACCTAATATCACATCCAATCCTTGTGACTCCAAGATAATTAGGTCGGACGGAAAAACATGTGTGCCAATGGTTAAGGGTACCTGGTCGCACCATCGGCTAGCCTTGTATTCTGCTCCTGGTGAGCTTACTAACAGAGGGGTCCTAAGGGTTTGGGTTGGTAGTTTAAACTTATCAACAAATCCCCTTGATATGTATGAATGTGATGCACCAGTATCGAAAAGAACAAGAGCGGTAAATGACTTAACCAAAAACTTACCTATTACCGCGTCTGGCTGCTCTTCAATCTCCTCCACGTTAACGTTGTTCACTTGTGCTTTGTTGAATGGATTAGGCTTCTTCCCAGCACTCCCATTTCCGTTCCCATTCTTTCCTTCTGGGCACTCCGTGGCGTAGTGTCCAGTTTTCCCACACTTGAAGCAAGTAACGTGACTTAGGTCTCTTTTGGTGGGTGTGGCTGGATTGGGGCGGTTCTGATTATTGTTGGTTCCGTTCCCATTCCCATTCTTAGAACCATTGTGGTTATGTGATCCTCCTCTAGTGTGGTTGTGACCTCCATGGTTATGAACAAGTCCTCCCGAATTCGGGGTTAGGCAAGGCCTCTGCTGAGCTCCTGAGTTATACTTCCCTTCTCCATATTTTCTCTTGCGGCTCTCAATCTGCTGCTGCTTCCCTTCAATCATAAGATCCTTATCTACCAACTCCTGGTAGTTGTTAAAGGTTGCTACCATCAACTGCATGCTCATCTCATCATTCAGCCCTTCCATAAACTTCTCCTGCTTCGCGGCATCGGTGGCCACATCATCAGGGGCGTAGCGAGATAACTTGCTAAACTCATCCACGTACTGTGCCACAGTACGGTTCCCTTGACGTAGGTTGCGGAACTCCCGCTTCTTCAACTGCATAGCTCCAGTTGAGACATGGGCCGTGCGGAAAGCTTGCTGAAACTGGTCCCAAGTGACATTGGCTATGGGGAAAGTGGCTGTGTAATTCTCCCACAATGAGGCTGCAGGTCCATCCAATTGATGTGCGACAAAGCTCTCAGCATCCGTGCAACCTGCGGTGGTCAACTCCCTTCCAATACGACGTAGCCAATCATCAGCAACTATAGGCTCGGTGCTACTGGAAAACACTGGCGGCTGTAACCTTAGAAAACGGGCTAGGTTGTCCACTGGCGGCGGGTTGTTGTTGTTGTTGCCCTGGTTCTGAACTAGCAATTGCATCAAAGTATTCTGCTGCTGGATCAACTGGGTGAGCTACAGTGGGAAAACAAAACCGGGGTCATGTCTCGGAGGCATCTGATGGGTTTAGATGGAAGAGATCAGAATAGAAAGGGGTCTAATGAGAAAACACTACCCATATGCACATGAGACAAACACAAACATTTCACTCAATCAATCAAGCAAGGGCATACAAACGGTCTAGGACTATCGCAAAAGTGCTCCTCTACTACTAATTACATGGGGGAATGCTACTAATATTTGGTGGTCATCTAGAAATTTTGATCAGTGGAAGATTCCATGATGTCTGCTCCAGCTTCGTCTTCGAAGTCATCATCACTAGAATCGGAATCGGTGTCGTCGATGATGATGTAGTCCTCAGGGCGTATCTCCTTGGGTTCTTCTTCTTTGTCTTCTTCCACTGGTGCTGGTCCTCCCATGAATACTCCGATCTTCTTGACTAAGTCGTCATTCTTCTCCAGTAGTGTCTTGATTTCCTCCTCATATCCATCGCGTGTAAACTTGAGTTCTTCCTCCAGCTCGATGATTCTAGTCTTCGCCTTCTTTAAGTCCATCATGTCCGCGCACATCTGGTTCTCCTGACATCGAATGTGCTGGTTTAACTCCTGGATGAAAGCTGCAATGGATCTATCCTTCCTGGTGCTAATTACTTCCCATTGCTCGTCTCGGCGCCCACATATTTGGTAGATTGTGTCCTTAAGCTCCCTGTTGTAGACTTCTCCAATGCGTCCCATGGTAATGTGGGCTGCCATGCTCTTGCCTAGACTCCAGGTGGGGGCTTCAAAAGAAAACTCTATGGGTTTAGAAGTTGGCGAGAACGTCCTTCCTGGAACTTGTACTTGAACCATCCAACGCTCCTCTTCAGGTAAAGTGGCGTTGTATGTTCCGGTGAAGCTTGGTATTCCAATGTTCAAGTACCTAGTGACTTCCTTCAAGTGGCGTCCAAAAGGTGTGTCTTCATCCGGTTGCGCAAACTTGTTCTTCATCTCCGCCATCCTAAAGAGTAGAAAATGGAGAGAAGTCAGAAATGAGAAGAGTAGTGTGATCTGGGGTTTATTTTAGTGGTCGTGTCCTACACTCAGCGTGTGCTCTGATACCATCTTTGTAGCGACCCGACCTCAGATGGTCAAGTCTCTGTGCTTCAGTGTCATCCCTGAATCGGTAATGCTGACACACACAGTACTCGAAGGATTTATAACAGAGTGGCAATCACACACTTATTACATCGAATGTCTCCAGAGAGAACTTATTACAATAATATGGCTTAAGGCCATCTAATATGATAACAGCAGAAGGCTTGGAAGATAAAGTGAGTCCATCAACTCCAATGGCATAACTGAGCTGCACGGCAATGACCTAACGTACCTTACTCCTCGTCTGAAAAGTCTGCAACATAATACGTTGCAGCCCGAAAACGGGTCAGCACATGGAATATGCTGGCAAAATAACACATTAGAGCAATAACAGAATAAAACTATCACTACAGGCATATTTGGCTGGTGGAAAGCTCTATGGTTATAGTTTTTGCGTAAAGCCAATTTTTCCCTACAACAAAGGAATAGATTTTAATTTAACTATCATGGTAGCTGAAACAACATTGAGAAGGTTCCTCCAACTCAATCCCAATTAAAGTGATTAACATCCCAACAATATTAATTAAGAATGATGAGATACATGTGATAACCCAAATACTAGATACTCAAGATTTGTCCATAACCGGGGACACAGCTAACCATGATTAGATTATACACTCTGCAGAGGTTTGTGCACTTTTCCCCACAAGACTCGATCGCCTCCGTTGGATTTCTCGCACTACAAGGTGTTTGAGAAATGGATGACCGAGACACAGTCTTTCAGTAACATTAACTCTCTACTCCGGACAGACCATACCAAACCTACATCCCACTACCTGCTGATCTGCCTCTTCAAGAGCTTCACGTAACATACACAACTATGCTAGAGCCCATAATAGCTTGTGGCTGCACACGGAAGTTTCTAGCATGAATCATCTCAGTTCCCTTTGAGCCTGGGTGGCGGTCCATAGGAAGATCACACGGGTACTCCGGGATTTCCAAAAATACAGACAACACTGGGTACTCTAGGTGCCTCAATCCACCCAGATGTTAATTTAAGTTGCCACCTTATGTTTGAACCATTAATTAACAATCTCACATCTGTCATGGATTTCACTCAAACCCAAACCATGTCTACGAGCATAGCATAGCATAGCAATATAAGCAACGCATACAAGTAACTCCCAGGGGTTTCAATGTAACAGGGTAATAGGTTCTACCTCAACAACTACTTCCCAACCCACATGTTAATGACATCCTAATCATGCAATGTTTGAGGGTTGGAACTAATGCATAAAAACTGGGTGATAAAAGGGATATGATCAAAGTGTTACTTGCCTTGCTGACGGTCTACGAAACCTAGGGACTCGTAGTAGCACGCTTCGCACTCCGGGTGTTCTATCGCAAACAAACAATAACTTACATAAGCAACAAGAAAAGAAGCAAGGGTAAATCTCAAATAAGAGGGGTTGACCAGAGGGTTCAACTTAAGAACTCTGGTTCGCAAAAAGAAACAAATCAAACGGGGCAACGAAACTCAAATGGCGAAAAAGAGAAGCTTCGTTTACTAATCTGAACCTAGGTCAAATTTTACAACAGCAAAAACTTATTTGACTTGGTTAAACGGAAAGAGGGTCTCCAGACGAAGATTTAGGCGCTTGAATCGCCTGATTCCGACTAACGAGCGAAAAGAAAAACAGAAACTAAGATCGGATCAGAAATCGTGATCAGAAAAATCACGGAATAAATCCGATAAAAGAAAACTAACGAACAGACTAACGAACGAGCATTCGTTAGCTGTATCTAACGGGCGAGGCACCGTTCATTAAAACGAACGTTCGGACGAACATCCGCTAACTAGAAGAACCGAGAAAAACCGGCGAATTCGAAAAAAAAGGATCTAGGGTTTTCTAAAAAAACAGAACGGTTTAAAAAAACGATGGCTCGGATCCGGCGGGTACCTCCGGCGAGGCGGGGTGCGGGCGGCGGGGCGACGGCTCGCGGCGGCGCTCGGCGGCAGCGGCAAGCGGCGGCGGTGGCGGTGGCTAGGCGGCGCGGGCGGCGGGGCTTGGCGGTGGTGGTGGTGTTGGGGCGGCGGTATATAAAGGCGGGGGCGGCGGCGGCTTGGAGTAGGGGCCAAGGCGGGGCGGCAAGCGGAGTCTGACTCGGAGTCCAGTCCGAGTGGCGGCGGCGGCGCGCGCGCGCAGGAGGCAGCGGCGGCGGCCTGGCTCGGCTGGGCCTTAGGCCCAGTCGGGCGCGGGACTTTTTATATATATATAATTGCGCCGACAGAAAAAAAATCCTAGAAAAATAAATAAAAATCTAAAAATGCCAAAACAAATTTTCACCATCTAAATAAAATATTTAGAACGAGATGAACATTAGCTTTGCCCTAATATGCAATTTTGAAAAACGTGCAATTTTTCTAATGCAAACAAAATTGCAATAAAAATACAAATAAAACAATTATTTGATTTTAATATTTTTCCTCCAATATTTCAATTATCTTGGAGAAGTCATATTATCTCCCCTCATATATTTTAGTATGAAATATTTTCAGAGAGAAAATAATTAAAACCAAAATCCTCGTTTCAAAATTTGATAAAAATCAAATTTGAAAACTGGGAAAATCCCCAACTCTCTCTGAGGGTCCTTGAGTTGCTTAGGATTTTGAGGATCGCGAGACGAAATGCAAATAAAATATGATATGCATGGATGGCTATGTATAACATTCCAAATTGAAAATTTGGGATGTTACAAACCTACCCCCCTTAGGATGAATCTCGCCCTCGAGATTCGGGTTGGCTAGGAAATAGGTGTGGGTGGTCTTCGCGAAGATCATCCTCTCGTTCCCAGGTGGCTTCATCCTCGGTGTGGTGGCTCCACTGAACTTTGCAAAACTTGATAAATTTACTGCGAGTGACTCTGCTGGCAAACTCAAGAATCTTTACTGGCTTTTCCTCGTAGGTAAAATCACTGTCCAACTGAATTGCCTCCAAGGGTACTATATCTCTTAACGGTATATCGGCCATCTCGGCATGACACTTCTTCAGCTGTGAAATGTGAAACACATCATGAACTCCTGACAATCCCTCGGGTAACTCCAACATGTAGGCAACTTCTCCCATCCGTTCCAAAACACGATACGGTCCTACAAATCTTGGGGCTAACTTTCCCTTTACTCCAAAATGTTTCACTCCTCGCAAGGGAGATACTCGCAGATATACTCTGTCTCCAATTTCATAGGTTACCTCTTTGCATTTTGAATCTGCGTAACTCTTCTGCCTGGACTGAGCAATCTTCAATCTGTCTCGAATCAATTTAACCTTCTCCTCAGACTCTTTGATCAAGTCTGGTCCAAACAACTGTCGGTCTCCTACCTCGTCCCACATCAAAGGTATTCTGCACCTATGTCCATACAAGGCTCCAAACGGTGCCATCTTCAAACTGGCTTGGTAGCTGTTGTTGTACGAGAACTCTGCATAAGGCAAATTGTCATCCCAACTAGATCCATAATCTAGCGCACAGGCTCTCAACATATCCTCCAAAATTTGGTTCACTCTCTCGGTCTGTCCATCTGTCTGTGGGTGAAAAGTTGTACTGAACTCCAACCTAGTTCCCAAAGTCTGGTGCAACTGATGCCAAAACTTTGAAGTAAACTGTGTTCCTCTATCTGATACGATGGTCCTCGGAACTCCATGTAGACATACGATCCACGACATGTATATCTTGGCCAACTTTGTACTGGTATAAGTGGTTTTCACTGGGATGAAGTGAGCCACTTTGGTCAAGCGATCAACTACTACCCATATGGAATCGTATCCCGCTTTAGTCCTGGGCAATCCGGTGATAAAATCCATGCCAAATTTATCCCACTTCCATTCGGGTATCGGCATAGGTTGTAACAGTCCTGCTGGCTTCTGATGTTCTGCCTTCACTCTCTGACATACATCACATACGGCTACATACTCGGCAATATCCTTTTTCATACCGGTCCACCAAAAACGTTCCTTCAAATCCAGATACATCTTGGTGTTTCCTGGGTGTATCGAGTATGGTGAGTCATGAGCCTCTTGAAGTATTAACTTCCTAACCTCCTGGTTATTGGGCACATAAACTCGGTCCTCAAACCATAAGGTATCGTGCTCGTCTTCACGAAAACCTTTGGCCTTTCCTTTGCTCATCTTCTCCTTTATCTCGGCAATCTCCTTGTCATCCTTCTGAGCTTCCCGAATCTTGTCTAGCAATGTCGACTGGACTTCCATTGTTGCAACGAATCCTCTAGGAACAATCTCCAATAGAAGTTCCATGATATTCTCTGCTAACTCCTTCGGCAGTCCCTTACTTTCAAGGATATTAGCATAACTCTTCCTGCTCAAAGCGTCTGCTACAACATTGGCCTTTCCTGAGTGATAGTGTAGCTTCATGTCATAGTCCTTTATAAGCTCCAACCATCTCCTCTGTCTAAGGTTCAGTTCCTTCTGGGTGAAGATGTACTTCAAACTCTTATGGTCCGTGTATACATCACATCGGTTTCCGATAAGGTAATGTCTCCAGGTCTTCAATGCATGCACTATGGCTGCTAACTCCAAATCATGTGTGGCATAGTTCAACTCATGAGGTTTTAGTTGTCGTGAGGCATACGAAACAACTCTTCCATCCTGCATAAGTACACATCCAAGTCCTAAGGAGAGGCGTCGCAATACACTTGGAATTCCTTATGTATATCCGGCAGTGTTAGCACTGGTGCTGTAGTCAACCGTTCCTTCAATTCCTGGAAACTTGCCTCGCAATCTTCTGTCCATTTAAACTTAGTATCCTTCTTCAACAATTCAGTCATTGGCTTTGCAATCTTGGAAAAATTCTCAATGAATCTCCGATAGTAACCTGCGAGTCCAAGGAAACTGCGGATCTCGCTAACTGAGGCGGGTGCCAACCATTCAGTGACTGACTGAATTTTGCTAGGGTCTACTGCTATACCTTCACCTGATATAACATGTCCAAGGAATCCGACTTCCTTCAACCAAAACTAGCATTTGCTAAACTTAGCATACAACTGGTGTTCCCTGAGTTTCTCGAGAACTAAGCGCAAATGCTCCTTGTGCTCCTCCTTGTTCTTCGAGTATACCATAATAACACCACAACAAACTTGTCCAAATACTCCATGAACACCTTGTTCATTATGCTCATGAAATAAGCAGGGGCGTTAGTCAGTCCAAATGACATGACCGTGTACTCGTATAACCCATAACGCGTCGTGAACGCTGTCTTTGGTATATCCTTCTCACGTATCTTCAACTGATGGTATCCTGATCGTAGATCGATCTTCGAAAACACCTTAGCTCATTGCAACTGATCAAACAGATCGTTGATCATCGGCAGTGGGTACTTGTTCTTAATCGTAACCTCATTCAAGGCTCAATAATCGACAACCATCCTTAGGGATTTATCCTTCTTCTCAACCAAAAGCACAGGGGCTCCCCAAAGTGATGAACTTCTTCGAATGTATCCTTTCTCCAATAACTCCTTGATCTGTTTCTTGATTTCCTCCAGATCATTTGCGGGCATCCGATAGGGTCTCTTGGATATTGGTCCTGTTCCTGGCAACAGCTCTATCAAAAACTCAATATCTCTATCCGGTGGCATGCCAGGTAATTCCTCTGGAAAAACATCCGGATAATCCTTCACTACAGGCACTTCCTCCTGAACAACTCCCGTAAGGGCATTCACTTGGCTCCTCCTAGGCACATGCCTAGACACATACTTAATCCTTTTTCCCTCCAGGGTGGTAAGATAAATCGACTTACTAGCACAGTCAATACTCCCTCCAAACTTTGACATCCAGTCCATACCTAATATCACATCCAATCCTTGTGACTCCAAGATAATTAGGTCGGACGGAAAAACATGTGTGCCAATGGTTAAGGGTACCTGGTCGCACCATCGGCTAGCCTTGTATTCTGCTCCTGGTGAGCTTACTAACAGAGGGGTCCTAAGGGTTTGGGTTGGTAGTTTAAACTTATCCACAAATCCCCTTGATATGTATGAATGTGATGCACCAGTATCGAAAAGAACAAGAGCGGTAAATGACTTAACCAAAAACTTACCTATTACCGCGTCTGGCTGCTCTTCAATCTCCTCCACGTTAACGTTGTTCACTTGTGCTTTGTTGAATGGATTACGCTTCTTCCCAGCACTCCCATTTCCGTTCCCATTCTTTCCTTCTGGGCACTCCGTGGCGTAGTGTCCAGTTTTCCCACACTTGAAGCAAGTAACGTGACTTAGGTCTCTTTTGGTGGGTGTGGCTGGATTGGGGCGGTTCTGATTATTGTTGGTTCCGTTCCCATTCCCATTCTTAGAACCATTGTGGTTATGTGATCCTCCTCTAGTGTGGTTGTGACCTCCATGGTTATGAACAAGTCCTCCCGAATTCGGGGTTAGGCAAGGCCTCTGCTGAGCTCCTGAGTTATACTTCCCTTCTCCATATTTTCTCTTGCGGCTCTCAATCTGCTGCTGCTTCCCTTCAATCATAAGATCCTTATCTACCAACTCCTGGTAGTTGTTAAAGGTTGCTACCATCAACTGCATGCTCATCTCATCATTCAGCCCTTCCATAAACTTCTCCTGCTTCGCGGCATCGGTGGCCACATCATCAGGGGCGTAGCGAGATAACTTGCTAAACTCATCCACGTACTGTGCCACAGTACGGTTCCCTTGACGTAGGTTGCGGAACTCCCGCTTCTTCAACTGCATAGCTCCAGTTGAGACATGGGCCGTGCGGAAAGCTTGTTGAAACTGGTCCCAAGTGACATTGGCTATGGGGAAAGTGGCTGTGTAATTCTCCCACAATGAGGCTGCAGGTCCATCCAATTGATGTGCGACAAAGCTCTCAGCATCCGTGCAACCTGCGGTGGTCAACTCCCTTCCAATACGACGTAGCCAATCATCAGCAACTATAGGCTCGGTGCTACTGGAAAACACTGGCGGCTGTAACCTTAGAAAACGGGCTAGGTTGTCCACTGGCGGCGGGTTGTTGTTGTTGTTGCCCTGGTTCTGAACTAGCAATTGCATCAAAGTATTCTGCTGCTGGATCAACTGGGTGAGCTACAGTGGGAAAACAAAACCGGGGTCATGTCTCGGAGGCATCTGATGGGTTTAGATGGAAGAGATCAGAATAGAAAGGGGTCTAATGAGAAAACACTACCCATATGCACATGAGACAAACACAAACATTTCACTCAATCAATCAAGCAAGGGCATACAAACGGTCTAGGACTATCGCAAAAGTGCTCCTCTACTACTAATTACATGGGGGAATGCTACTAATATTTGGTGGTCATCTAGAAATTTTGATCAGTGGAAGATTCCATGATGTCTGCTCCAGCTTCGTCTTCGAAGTCATCATCACTAGAATCGGAATCGGTGTCGTCGATGATGATGTAGTCCTCAGGGCGTATCTCCTTGGGTTCTTCTTCTTTGTCTTCTTCCACTGGTGCTGGTCCTCCCATGAATACTCCGATCTTCTTGACTAAGTCGTCATTCTTCTCCAGTAGTGTCTTGATTTCCTCCTCATATCCATCGCGTGTAAACTTGAGTTCTTCCTCCAGCTCGATGATTCTAGTCTTCGCCTTCTTTAAGTCCATCATGTCCGCGCACATCTGGTTCTCCTGACATCGAATGTGCTGGTTTAACTCCTGGATGAAAGCTGCAATGGATCTATCCTTCCTGGTGCTAATTACTTCCCATTGCTCGTCTCGGCGCCCACATATTTGGTAGATTGTGTCCTTAAGCTCCCTGTTGTAGACTTCTCCAATGCGTCCCATGGTAATGTGGGCTGCCATGCTCTTGCCTAGACTCCAGGTGGGTGCTTCAAAAGAAAACTCTATGGGTTTAGAAGTTGGCGAGAACGTCCTTCCTGGAACTTGTACTTGAACCATCCAACGCTCCTCTTCAGGTAAAGTGGCGTTGTATGTTCCGGTGAAGCTTGGTATTCCAATGTTCAAGTACCTAGTGACTTCCTTCAAGTGGCGTCCAAAAGGTGTGTCTTCATCCGGTTGCGCAAACTTGTTCTTCATCTCCGCCATCCTAAAGAGTAGAAAATGGAGAGAAGTCAGAAATGAGAAGAGTAGTGTGATCTGGGGTTTATTTTAGTGGTCGTGTCCTACACTCAGCGTGTGCTCTGATACCATCTTTGTAGCGACCCGACCTCAGATGGTCAAGTCTCTGTGCTTCAGTGTCATCCCTGAATCGGTAATGCTGACACACACAGTACTCGAAGGATTTATAACAGAGTGGCAATCACACACTTATTACATCGAATGTCTCCAGAGAGAACTTATTACAATAATATGGCTTAAGGCCATCTAATATGATAACAGCAGAAGGCTTGGAAGATAAAGTGAGTCCATCAACTCCAATGGCATAACTGAGCTGCACGGCAATGACCTAACGTACCTTACTCCTCGTCTGAAAAGTCTGCAACATAATACGTTGCAGCCCGAAAACGGGTCAGCACATGGAATATGCTGGCAAAATAACACATTAGAGCAATAACAGAATAAAACTATCACTACAGGCATATTTGGCTGGTGGAAAGCTCTATGGTTATAGTTTTTGCGTAAAGCCAATTTTTCCCTACAACAAAGGAATAGATTTTAATTTAACTATCATGGTAGCTGAAACAACATTGAGAAGGTTCCTCCAACTCAATCCCAATTAAAGTGATTAACAACCCAACAATATTAATTAAGAATGATGAGATACATGTGATAACCCAAATACTAGATACTCAAGATTTGTCCATAACCGGGGACACAGCTAACCATGATTAGATTATACACTCTGCAGAGGTTTGTGCACTTTTCCCCACAAGACTCGATCGCCTCCGTTGGATTTCTCGCACTACAAGGCGTTTGAGAAATGGATGACCGAGACACAGTCTTTCAGTAACATTAACTCTCTACTCCGGACAGACCATACCAAACCTACATCCCACTACCTGCTGATCTGCCTCTTCAAGAGCTTCACGTAACATACACAACTATGCTAGAGCCCATAATAGCTTGTGGCTGCACACGGAAGTTTCTAGCATGAATCATCTCAGTTCCCTTTGAGCCTGGGTGGCGGTCCATAGGAAGATCACACGGGTACTCCGGGATTTCCAAAAATACAGACAACACTGGGTACTCTAGGTGCCTCAATCCACCCAGATGTTAATTTAAGTTGCCACCTTATGTTTGAACCATTAATTAACAATCTCACATCTGTCATGGATTTCACTCAAACCCAAACCATGTCTACGAGCATAGCATAGCATAGCAATATAAGCAACGCATACAAGTAACTCCCAGGGGTTTCAATGTAACAGGGTAATAGGTTCTACCTCAACAACTACTTCCCAACCCACATGTTAATGACATCCTAATCATGCAATGTTTGAGGGTTGGAACTAATGCATAAAAACTGGGTGATAAAAGGGATATGATCAAAGTGTTACTTGCCTTGCTGACGGTCTACGAAACCTAGGGACTCGTAGTAGCACGCTTCGCACTCCGGGTGTTCTATCGCAAACAAACAATAACTTACATAAGCAACAAGAAAAGAAGCAAGGGTAAATCTCAAATAAGAGGGGGTGACCAGAGGGTTCAACTTAAGAACTCCGGTTCGCAAAAAGAAACAAATCAAACGGGGCAACGAAACTCAAACGGCGAAAAAGAGAAGCTTCGTTTACTAATCTGAACCTAGGTCAAATTTTACAACAGCAAAAACTTATTTGACTTGGTTAAACGGAAAGAGGGTCTCCAGACGAAGATTTAGGCGCTTGAATCGCCTGATTCCGACTAACGAGCGAAAAGAAAAACAGAAACTAAGATCGGATCAGAAATCGTGATCAGAAAAATCACGGAATAAATCCGATAAAAGAAAACTAACGAACAGACTAACGAACGAGCATTCGTTAGCTGTATCTAACGGGCGAGGCACCGTTCATTAAAACGAACGTTCGGACGAACATCCGCTAACTAGAAGAACTGAGAAAAACCGGGGAATTCGAAAAAAAAGGATGTAGGGTTTTCTAAAAAAACAGAACGGTTTAAAAAAACGATGGCTCGGATCCGGCGGGTACCTCCGGCGAGGCGGGGTGCGGGCTGCGGGGCGACGGCTCGCGGCGGCGCTCGGCGGCAGCGGCAAGCGGCGGCGGCGGCGGTGGCTAGGCGGCGCGGGCGGCGGGGCTTGGCAGTGGTGGTGGTGTTGGGGTGGCGGTATATAAAGGCGGGGGCGGCGGCGGCTTGGAGTAGGGGCCAAGGCGGGGCGGCAGGCGGAGTCTGACTCGGAGTCCAGTCCGAGTGGCGGCGGCGGCGCGCGCGCGCAGGAGGCAGCGGCGGCGGCCTGGCTCGGCTGGGCCTTAGGCCCAGTCGGGCGCGGGACTTTTTATATATATATAATTCCGCCGACAGAAAAAAAATCCTAGAATAATAAATAAAAATCTAAAAATGCCAAAACAAATTTTCACCATCTAAATAAAATATTTAGAACGAGATGAACATTAGCTTGGCCCTAATATGCAATTTTGAAAAACGTGCAATTTTTCTAATGCAAACAAAATTGCAATAAAAATCCAAATAAAACAATTATTTGATTTTAATATTTTTCCTCCAATATTTCAATTATCTTGGAGAAGTCATATTATCTCCCCTCATATATTTTAGTATGAAATATTTTCAGAGAGAAAATAATTAAAACCAAAATCCTCGTTTCAAAATTTGATAAAAATCAAATTTGAAAACTGGGAAAATCCCCAACTCTCTCCGAGGGTCCTTGAGTTGCTTAGGATTTTGAGGATCGCGAGACGAAATGCAAATAAAATATGATATGCATGGATGGCTATGTATAACATTCCAAATTGAAAATTTGGGATGTTACAAACCTACCCCCCTTAGGATGAATCTCGCCCTCGAGATTCGGGTTGGCTAGGAAATAGGTGTGGGTGGTCTTCGCGAAGATCATCCTCTCGTTCCCAGGTGGCTTCATCCTCGGTGTGGTGGCTCCACTGAACTTTGCAAAACTTGATAAATTTACTGCGAGTGACTCTGCTGGCAAACTCAAGAATCTTTACTGGCTTTTCCTCGTAGGTAAAATCACTGTCCAACTGAATTGCCTCCAAGGGTACTGTATCTCTTAACGGTATATCGGCCATCTCGGCTTGACACTTCTTCAGCTGTGAAATGTGAAACACATCATGAACTCCTGACAATCCCTCGGGTAACTCCAACATGTAGGCAACTTCTCCCATCCGTTCCAAAACACGATACGGTCCTACAAATCTTGGGGCTAACTTTCCCTTTACTCCAAAATGTTTCACTCCTCGCAAGGGAGATACTCGCAGATATACTCTGTCTCCAATTTCATAGGTTACCTCTTTGCATTTTGAATCTGCGTAACTCTTCTGCCTGGACTGAGCAATCTTCAATCTGTCTCGAATCAATTTAACCTTCTCCTCAGACTCTTTGATCAAGTCTGGTCCAAACAACTGTCGGTCTCCTACCTCGTCCCACATCAAAGGTATTCTGCACCTATGTCCATACAAGGCTCCAAACGGTGCCATCTTCAAACTGGCTTGGTAGCTGTTGTTGTACGAGAACTCTGCATAAGGCAAATTGTCATCCCAACTAGATCCATAATCTAGCGCACAGGCTCTCAACATATCCTCCAAAATTTGGTTCACTCTCTCGGTCTGTCCATCTGTCTGTGGGTGAAAAGTTGTACTGAACTCCAACCTAGTTCCCAAAGTCTGGTGCAACTGATGCCAAAACTTTGAAGTAAACTGTGTTCCTCTATCTGATACGATGGTCCTCGGAACTCCATGTAGACATACGATCCACGACATGTATATCTTGGCCAACTTTGTACTGGTATAAGTGGTTTTCACTGGGATGAAGTGAGCCACTTTGGTCAAGCGATCAACTACTACCCATATGGAATCGTATCCCGCTTTAGTCCTGGGCAATCCGGTGATAAAATCCATGCCAAATTTATCCCACTTCCATTCGGGTATCGGCATAGGTTGTAACAGTCCTGCTGGCTTCTGATGTTCTGCCTTCACTCTCTGACATACATCACATACGGCTACATACTCGGCAATATCCTTTTTCATACCGGTCCACCAAAAACGTTCCTTCAAATCCAGATACATCTTGGTGTTTCCTGGGTGTATCGAGTATGGTGAGTCATGAGCCTCTTGAAGTATTAACTTCCTAACCTCCTGGTTATTGGGCACATAAACTCGGTCCTCAAACCATAAGGTATCGTGCTCGTCTTCACGAAAACCTTTGGCCTTTCCTTTGCTCATCTTCTCCTTTATCTCGGCAATCTCCTTGTCATCCTTCTGAGCTTCCCGAATCTTGTCTAGCAATGTCGACTGGACTTCCATTGTTGCAACGAATCCTCTAGGAACAATCTCCAATAGAAGTTCCATGATATTCTCTGCTAACTCCTTCGGCAGTCCCTTACTTTCAAGGATATTAGCATAACTCTTCCTGCTCAAAGCGTCTGCTACAACATTGGCCTTTCCTGAGTGATAGTGTAGCTTCATGTCATAGTCCTTTATAAGCTCCAACCATCTCCTCTGTCTAAGGTTCAGTTCCTTCTGGGTGAAGATGTACTTCAAACTCTTATGGTCCGTGTATACATCACATCGGTTTCCGATAAGGTAATGTCTCCAGGTCTTCAATGCATGCACTATGGCTGCTAACTCCAAATCATGTGTGGCATAGTTCAACTCATGAGGTTTTAGTTGTCGTGAGGCATACGAAACAACTCTTCCATCCTGCATAAGTACACATCCAAGTCCTAAGGAGAGGCGTCGCAATACACTTGGAATTCCTTATGTATATCCGGCAGTGTTAGCACTGGTGCTGTAGTCAACCGTTCCTTCAATTCCTGGAAACTTGCCTCGCAATCTTCTGTCCATTTAAACTTAGTATCCTTCTTCAACAATTCAGTCATTGGCTTTGCAATCTTGGAAAAATTCTCAATGAATCTCCGATAGTAACCTGCGAGTCCAAGGAAACTGCGGATCTCGCTAACTGAGGCGGGTGCCAACCATTCAGTGACTGACTGAATTTTGCTAGGGTCTACTGCTATACCTTCACCTGATATAACATGTCCAAGGAATCCGACTTCCTTCAACCAAAACTAGCATTTGCTAAACTTAGCATACAACTGGTGTTCCCTGAGTTTCTCGAGAACTAAGCGCAAATGCTCCTTGTGCTCCTCCTTGTTCTTCGAGTATACCATAATAAC
The DNA here is from genome assembly GCF_056163025.1 of Triticum urartu. Taxonomy (NCBI): domain Eukaryota; kingdom Viridiplantae; phylum Streptophyta; class Magnoliopsida; order Poales; family Poaceae; genus Triticum; species Triticum urartu. Next base: position 173,222,777 of record NC_141875.1, read on the forward strand.
ACCACAACAAACTTGTCCAAATACTCCATGAACACCTTGTTCATTATGCTCATGAAATAAGCAGGGGCGTTAGTCAGTCCAAATGACATGACCGTGTACTCGTATAACCCATAACGCGTCGTGAACGCTGTCTTTGGTATATCCTTCTCACGTATCTTCAACTGATGGTATCCTGATCGTAGATCGATCTTCGAAAACACCTTAGCTCATTGCAACTGATCAAACAGATCGTTGATCATCGGCAGTGGGTACTTGTTCTTAATCGTAACCTCATTCAAGGCTCAATAATCGACAACCATCCTTAGGGATTTATCCTTCTTCTCAACCAAAAGCACAGGGGCTCCCCAAAGTGATGAACTTCTTCGAATGTATCCTTTCTCCAATAACTCCTTGATCTGTTTCTTGATTTCCTCCAGATCATTTGCGGGCATCCGATAGGGTCTCTTGGATATTGGTCCTGTTCCTGGCAACAGCTCTATCAAAAACTCAATATCTCTATCCGGTGGCATGCCAGGTAATTCCTCTGGAAAAACATCCGGATAATCCTTCACTACAGGCACTTCCTCCTGAACAACTCCCGTAAGGGCATTCACTTGGCTCCTCCTAGGCACATGCCTAGACACATACTTAATCCTTTTTCCCTCCAGGGTGGTAAGATAAATCGACTTACTAGCACAGTCAATACTCCCTCCAAACTTTGACATCCAGTCCATACCTAATATCACATCCAATCCTTGTGACTCCAAGATAATTAGGTCGGACGGAAAAACATGTGTGCCAATGGTTAAGGGTACCTGGTCGCACCATCGGCTAGCCTTGTATTCTGCTCCTGGTGAGCTTACTAACAGAGGGGTCCTAAGGGTTTGGGTTGGTAGTTTAAACTTATCCACAAATCCCCTTGATATGTATGAATGTGATGCACCAGTATCGAAAAGAACAAGAGCGGTAAATGACTTAACCAAAAACTTACCTATTACCGCGTCTGGCTGCTCTTCAATCTCCTCCACGTTAACGTTGTTCACTTGTGCTTTGTTGAATGGATTACGCTTCTTCCCAGCACTCCCATTTCCGTTCCCATTCTTTCCTTCTGGGCACTCCGTGGCGTAGTGTCCAGTTTTCCCACACTTGAAGCAAGTAACGTGACTTAGGTCTCTTTTGGTGGGTGTGGCTGGATTGGGGCGGTTCTGATTATTGTTGGTTCCGTTCCCATTCCCATTCTTAGAACCATTGTGGTTATGTGATCCTCCTCTAGTGTGGTTGTGACCTCCATGGTTATGAACAAGTCCTCCCGAATTCGGGGTTAGGCAAGGCCTCTGCTGAGCTCCTGAGTTATACTTCCCTTCTCCATATTTTCTCTTGCGGCTCTCAATCTGCTGCTGCTTCCCTTCAATCATAAGATCCTTATCTACCAACTCCTGGTAGTTGTTAAAGGTTGCTACCATCAACTCCATGCTCATCTCATCATTCAGCCCTTCCATAAACTTCTCCTGCTTCGCGGCATCGGTGGCCACATCATCAGGGGCGTAGCGAGATAACTTGCTAAACTCATCCACGTACTGTGCCACAGTACGGTTCCCTTGACGTAGGTTGCGGAACTCCCGCTTCTTCAACTGCATAGCTCCAGTTGAGACATGGGCCGTGCGGAAAGCTTGTTGAAACTGGTCCCAAGTGACATTGGCTATGGGGAAAGTGGCTGTGTAATTCTCCCACAATGAGGCTGCAGGTCCATCCAATTGATGTGCGACAAAGCTCTCAGCATCCGTGCAACCTGCGGTGGTCAACTCCCTTCCAATACGACGTAGCCAATCATCAGCAACTATAGGCTCGGTGCTACTGGAAAACACTGGCGGCTGTAACCTTAGAAAACGGGCTAGGTTGTCCACTGGCGGCGGGTTGTTGTTGTTGTTGCCCTGGTTCTGAACTAGCAATTGCATCAAAGTATTCTGCTGCTGGATCAACTGGGTGAGCTACAGTGGGAAAACAAAACCGGGGTCATGTCTCGGAGGCATCTGATGGGTTTAGATGGAAGAGATCAGAATAGAAAGGGGTCTAATGAGAAAACACTACCCATATGCACATGAGACAAACACAAACATTTCACTCAATCAATCAAGCAAGGGCATACAAACGGTCTAGGACTATCGCAAAAGTGCTCCTCTACTACTAATTACATGGGGGAATGCTACTAATATTTGGTGGTCATCTAGAAATTTTGATCAGTGGAAGATTCCATGATGTCTGCTCCAGCTTCGTCTTCGAAGTCATCATCACTAGAATCGGAATCGGTGTCGTCGATGATGATGTAGTCCTCAGGGCGTATCTCCTTGGGTTCTTCTTCTTTGTCTTCTTCCACTGGTGCTGGTCCTCCCATGAATACTCCGATCTTCTTGACTAAGTCGTCATTCTTCTCCAGTAGTGTCTTGATTTCCTCCTCATATCCATCGCGTGTAAACTTGAGTTCTTCCTCCAGCTCGATGATTCTAGTCTTCGCCTTCTTTAAGTCCATCATGTCCGCGCACATCTGGTTCTCCTGACATCGAATGTGCTGGTTTAACTCCTGGATGAAAGCTGCAATGGATCTATCCTTCCTGGTGCTAATTACTTCCCATTGCTCATCTCGGCGCCCACATATTTGGTAGATTGTGTCCTTAAGCTCCCTGTTGTAGACTTCTCCAATGCGTCCCATGGTAATGTGGGCTGCCATGCTCTTGCCTAGACTCCAGGTGGGTGCTTCAAAAGAAAACTCTATGGGTTTAGAAGTTGGCGAGAACGTCCTTCCTGGAACTTGTACTTGAACCATCCAACGCTCCTCTTCAGGTAAAGTGGCGTTGTATGTTCCGGTGAAGCTTGGTATTCCAATGTTCAAGTACCTAGTGACTTCCTTCAAGTGGCGTCCAAAAGGTGTGTCTTCATCCGGTTGCGCAAACTTGTTCTTCATCTCCGCCATCCTAAAGAGTAGAAAATGGAGAGAAGTCAGAAATGAGAAGAGTAGTGTGATCTGGGGTTTATTTTAGTGGTCGTGTCCTACACTCAGCGTGTGCTCTGATACCATCTTTGTAGCGACCCGACCTCAGATGGTCAAGTCTCTGTGCTTCAGTGTCATCCCTGAATCGGTAATGCTGACACACACAGTACTCGAAGGATTTATAACAGAGTGGCAATCACACACTTATTACATCGAATGTCTCCAGAGAGAACTTATTACAATAATATGGCTTAAGGCCATCTAATATGATAACAGCAGAAGGCTTGGAAGATAAAGTGAGTCCATCAACTCCAATGGCATAACTGAGCTGCACGGCAACGACCTAACGTACCTTACTCCTTGTCTGAAAAGTCTGCAACATAATACGTTGCAGCCCGAAAACGGGTCAGCACATGGAATATGCTGGCAAAATAACACATTAGAGCAATAACAGAATAAAACTATCACTACAGGCATATTTGGCTGGTGGAAAGCTCTATGGTTATAGTTTTTGCGTAAAGCCAATTTTTCCCTACAACAAAGGAATAGATTTTAATTTAACTATCATGGTAGCTGAAACAACATTGAGAAGGTTCCTCCAACTCAATCCCAATTAAAGTGATTAACATCCCAACAATATTAATTAAGAATGATGAGATACATGTGATAACCCAAATACTAGATACTCAAGATTTGTCCATAACCGGGGACACAGCTAACCATGATTAGATTATACACTCTGCAGAGGTTTGTGCACTTTTCCCCACAAGACTCGATCGCCTCCGTTGGATTTCTCGCACTACAAGGTGTTTGAGAAATGGATGACCGAGACACAGTCTTTCAGTAACATTAACTCTCTACTCCGGACAGACCATACCAAACCTACATCCCACTACCTGCTGATCTGCCTCTTCAAGAGCTTCACGTAACATACACAACTATGCTAGAGCCCATAATAGCTTGTGGCTGCACACAGAAGTTTCTAGCATGAATCATCTCAGTTCCCTTTGAGCCTGGGTGGCGGTCCATAGGAAGATCACACGGGTACTCCGGGATTTCCAAAAATACAGACAACACTGGGTACTCCAGGTGCCTCAATCCACCCAGATGTTAATTTAAGTTGCCACCTTATGTTTGAACCATTAATTAACAATCTCACATCTGTCATGGATTTCACTCAAACCCAAACCACGTCTACGAGCATAGCAATATAAGCGACGCGTAGAAGTAACTCCCAGGGGTTTGAATGTAACAGGGTAATAGGTTCTACCTCAACAACTACTTCCCAACCAACATGTTAATGACATCCTAATCATGCAATGTTTGAGGGTTGGAACTAATGCATAAAAACTGGGTGATAAAAGGGATATGATCAAAGTGATACTTGCCTTGCTGACGGTCTGCGAAACCTAGGGACTCCTAGTAGCATGCTTCGCACTCCGAGTGTTCTATCGCAAACAAACAATAACTTACATAAGCAACAAGCAAAGAAGCAAGGGTAAATCTCAAATAAGAGGGGTTGACTAGAGGGTTCAACTTAAGAACTCCGGTTCACAAAAAGTAACAAATCAAACGGGGCAACGAAACTCAAACGGCGAAAAAGAGAAGCTTTGTTTACTAATATGAACGTAGGTCAAATTTTATAGTAGCAAAAACTTATTTGATTTGGTTAAACAGAAAGAGGGTCTCGAGACGAAGATCTAGGCGCTTGAATCGCCTGATTCCGACCAATGAGCGAAAAGAAAAACAGAAACTAAGATCGGATCAGAAATCGCAATCAGAAAAATCGCGGAAGAAATCTGATAAAAGAAAACTAACGAATAGACTAACGAACGATGTATCTAACGGGCAAGGAACCGTTGGTTAAAACGAACGTTCGGACGAACGTCCGCTAACTAGAAGAACCGAGAAAAACCAGTGAATCCGAAAAAACAGATCTAGGGTTTTCTAAAAAAACGAATGGTTTAAAAAACCAGCGGCTCGGATCCGGCGGCTACCTCCGGCGAGGGGCTCCGGCAAGGCGGGGTGCGGGCGGCGGGGCGGCGCTCGGCGGCGGCGCTCGGCTGCGGCGGCGGCGGCTAGGCGGCGCTGGCGGCGGGGCTTGGCGGTGGCTGCGGTGGTGGTGGTGTTGGGGCGGCGGGGCGGCGGTATATAAAGGCGGGGGCGGCGGCGGCTTGGAGTAGGGGCCAAGGCGGGGCGGCAGGCGGAGTCCGACTCGGACTCCGGTCCGAGCGGCGGCGGCGGCGCGCGCGCGCAGGAGGCGGCGGCGGCCTGGCTCGGGTGGGCCTTAGGCCCAGTCAGGCGGTGGACTTTTTTTAATATAATTCCGCCGACATAAAAAAATCCTAGAAAAATAAATAAAAATCTAAAAATGCCAAAACAAATTTTCACCATCTAAATAAAATATTTAGAATGAGATGAACATTATCTTGGCCCTAATATGCAATTTTGAAAAACGTGCAATTTTTCTAATGCAAACAAAATTGCAATAAAAATCCAAATAAAACAATTATTTGATTTTAATATTTTTCCTCCAATATTTCAATTATCTTGGAGAAGTCATATTATATCCCCTCATATATTTTAGTATGAAATATTTTCGGAGAGAAAATAATTAAAACCAAAATCCTCGTTTCAAAATTTGATAAAAATCAAATTTGAAAACTGGGAAAATCCCCAACTCTCTCCGAGGGTCCTTAAGTTGCTTAGGATTTTGAGGATCGTGAGACGAAATGCAAATAAAATATGATATGCATGGATGGCTATGTATAACATTCCAAATTGAAAATTTGGGATGTTACATTTTTTTGGGCCTTCTGTTTTTTATGGCCTTTTTTTTATTCCTCACTTGGGACAATGCTCAAATAATGATGATCATCACACTTCTATTTATTTACAACTCAATGATTACAACTCGATACTAGAACAAAGTATGACTCTATATGAATGCCTCCGGCGGTGTACCGGGATATGCAATGAGTCAAGAGTGACAAGTATGAAAGAATTATGAACGGTGGCTTTGCCACAAATACTATGTCAACTACATGATCATGCTAAGCAATATGACAATGATGAATGTGTCATGATGAACGGAATGGTGGAAAGTTGCATGGCAATATATCTCGGAATGGCTATGGAAATGCCATAATAGGTAGGTATGGTGGCTGTTTTGAGGAAGATATAAGAAGGTTTATGTGTGATAGAGCGTATCATATCACGGGGTTTGGATGCACCGGCGAAGTTTGCACCAACTCTCAATGTGAGAAAGGGCAATGCACGGTACCGAAGAGGCTAGCAAGGATGGAAGGGTGAGAGTGCGTATAATCCATGGACTCAACATTAGTAATAAAGAACTCGCATACTTATTGCAAAAATCTACAAGTCATCAAAAACCTTGGTACTACGCACATGCTCCTAGGGGGATAGATTGGTAGGAAAAGACCATCGCTCGTCCCCGACCGCCACTCATAAGGAGGACAATCAAATAACACCTCATGTTTCAAATTTGTTACACAACGTTTACCATACGTGCATGCTACGGGACTTGCAAACTTCAACACAAGCATTTCTCAATTTCACAACTACTCAACTAGCACGACTTTGATATTATTATCTCCATATCTCAAAACAATCATCAAGTATCAAACTTCTCTTAGTATTCAACACACTCATAAGAGAGTTTTATTATTCTTGAATACCTAGCATATTAGGATTTTAAGCAAATTACCATGCTATTTAAGACTCTCAAAATAATCTAAGTGAAGCATGAGATTTCATCTATTTCTTCAAAATAAAACTACCACCATTCTCTAAAAGGTATAAGTGAAGCACTAGAGCAAATGACAAACTACTCCGAAAGATATAAGTGAAGATCAATGAGTAGTTGAATAATTATGCAACTATGTGAAGACTCTCTAACATTTAATAATTTCAGATCTTGGTATTTTATTCAAACAGCAAGCAAAGCAAAAGAAAATGACATTCTAAGAATGGCAAACATCATGTGAAGAAGCAAAAACTTAGGATCAACCGAAACTAACCGATAATTGTTGAAGAAGAAAGGTGGGATGCCAACCGGGGCATCCCCAAGCTTAGACGCTTGAGACTTATTGAAATATTATCTTGGGGTGCCTTGGGCACCCCCAAGCTTGAGCTTTTGTGTCTCCTTAATTCCTCTCATATCACGGTCTCCCTAAATCTCAAAAGCTTCATCCACACAAAACTCAACAAGGACTCGTGAGATAAGTTAGTATAAACCATTGCAAAAACCTTATCATACTCTACTGTAGCAAAGCACTAAAATTATTATTCAACATTGCATACTAAATGCCTCTTCATATTTAATAGTCCTATCCTCAAATAGAATCATTAAAGAAGCAAACATATGCAAACAATGCAAACATAACAGCAATCTGCCTAAACAGATAGTCTGTAAAGAATGCTGCAACATCCATACTTCCCTAGATCCAAAAATTATGAAAGAAAATTCCCACTGTAGTAAATTTATCAGAGCTTAATATTCAAAAGGTTTCAACATTTTATCACATTCTGAATTTTCTAGGGAATTATTGCAACAGCGGTAAACTTTCTGTTTTCAAACAGCAACATGTATACTTGTAACATAGGCATAGTAAAGGCTATCAATGCCACTTTTATTGAAATAAAAGATGCAAAACATTATTATAAATAACAGAAAGAAAATACTAACAAAATAAATTGATTCTCCAAGAAAAACACATATCATGTGGTGAATAAAAATATAGCTCCAAGTAAAGTTACCGATGAACGAAGACGAAAGAGGGGATGCCTTCCGGGGCATCCCCAAGCTTAGGCTTTTGGTTGTCCTTGAATATTACCTTGGGGTGCCTTGGGCATCCCCAAGCTTAGGCTCTTGCCACTCCTTATTCCATAGTCCATCGAATCCTTACCCAAAACTTGAAAACTTCAGAACACAAAACTTAACAGAAAACTCGTAAGCTCCGTTAGCGAAAGAAAACAAAAGACCACTTCAAGTTACTGTAATGAACTCATTATTTATTTATATTGGTGTTAAACCCACTATATTCCAACTTCTATATGGTTTATAAACTAGTTTACTAGCCATAGATTCATCAAAATAAGTAAACAACACATGAAAATAGAATCTGTCAAAAACAGAACAGTATGTAGTAATCTGGATCAAACGTATACTTATGGAACTCATAAAATTCTCAAATAAATTGCTGGACCTGAGGAATTTATCTATTAATCATATGCAAAAATAATTAACTAAATACCACTCTCCAAATAAAAATGGCAGCAATTCTCGTGAGCGCTAAAGTTTCTGTTTTTTACAGCATGATCAACAAGACTTTCCCAAAGTCTTCCCAAAGGTTCTACTTGGCACAAACACTAATTAAAATCATAAAAACACATCCAAACAGAGGCTAGATGAATTATTTATTACTAAACATAAACAAAAGGCAATGAACAAAAATAAAATTGGGTTGCCTTCCAACAAGCGCTATCGTATAACGCCCCTAGCTAGGCATGATGATTTCAATGATGCTCACATAAAAGATAAGAATTGAAACATAAAGAGAGCATCATGAAGAATATGACTAGCACATTTAAGTCTAACCCACTTCCTATGCATAGGGATTTTGTGAGCAAACAATTTATGGGAACAAGAATCAACTTGCATAGGAAGGTAAAACAAGCATAACTTCAAAACTTTAAGCACATAGAGAGGAAACTTGATATTATTGCAATTCCTACAAGCATATATTCCTCCCTCATAATAATTTTCAGTAGAATCATGAATGAATTCAACAATATAACCAGCACCTAAAGCATTCTTTCATGATCTACAAGCATAGAAAATTTATTACTCTCTACACAAGAAAAATTCTTCTCATGAATAATAGTGGGAGCAAACTCAACAAAATAACTATCATGTGATTGAAAATTAAGATCAATATGACAAGGTTCATTGTTATTATTATTCTTTAAAGCATACATGTCATCACAATAATCATCATAGATAGGAGGCATGCTTTCATCATACTAAATTTGCTCATCAAAACTTGGTACACCCGCAGTGCACCTTTATAGCCACCCAATTACGTTGTGACGTTTGGTACACCCAAAGCATTCCTACGGTATCCGGGAGTTGCACAATCTCATGGTCTAAGGAAATGATACTTGACTTTAGAAAAGCTTTAGCATACGAACTACACGATCTTGTGCTAGGCTTAGGATTGGGTCTTGTCCATCACATCATTCTCCTAATGATGTGATCCCGTTATCAAGGACATCCAATGTCCATGGTCAGGAAACCGTAACCATCTATTGATGAACGAGCTAGTCAACTAGAGGCTTACTAGGGACATGGTGATGTCTATGTATCCACACATGTATCTGAGTTTCCTATCAATACAATTCTAGCATGGATAATAAACGATTATCATGAACAAGGAAATATAATAATAACTAATTTATTACTGCCTCTAGGGCATATTTCCAACAATGAGGCCGTGAACGAAGGGATGAAGAGCGAACCCTAGCCTGTGGAGGAAGTGGGAGATGAATACCACCCTCTCGCCGGATTTTGGTGTGGGGATGACCTGCCTTTTAACAGGGAGCCCGTGGGGGATTTCCGCAGTCAGGTACCTCCCCTTCCGAAGCTTCATGATATCCTCCTCGGTGACCAAGGAGGCTGCCCACCTACCTTGGGAGATGGATTCAGACATAACTAGAGGGCCTGGTAGCACTGGAAGAGATCGAATCCGGGGAGCTGGAGCCTGAGGTTGGGAAGATTGAGGAAGAGGTAGGCGTGGGGGGGAGAAAGACGGGTCTGTACCCCTTTATAAAGGCGAAGAATATCGAACGCCTCCTCACGGGCCTTAAAGCTCGCCTATTCCCAAGGAATCGCCAACAACACGGTTGGATTACCCACGCCCATATTAATGAGGATCCCGTGATAAGGGGACACGATCTTTGCTTCAACAAGATGTGCCAATGGACTTGATGTCTACTACACAACCTTCTTCTTGTAGACGTTGTTGGGCCTCCAAGTGCAGAGGTTTGTAGGACAGTAGCAAATTTCCCTCAAGTGGATGACCTAAGGTTTATCAATCCGTAGGAGGCGTAGGATGAAGATGGTCTCTCTCAAGCAACCCTGCAACCAAATAACAAGGAGTCTCTTGTGTCCCCAACACACCCAATACAATGGTAAATTGTATAGGTGCACTAGTTCAGCGAAGAGATGGTGATACAAGTGGTATATGGATAGTAGATAAAGGTATTTGTAATCTGAAATTATAAAAACAGCAAGGTAACAAATGATAAAAGTGAGCGTAAACGGTATTGCAATGATAGGAAACAAGGCCTAGGGTTCATACTTTCGCTAGTGTAAGTTCCCTCAACAATACTAACATAATTGGATCATAAAACTGTCCCTCAACATGCAACAAAGAGTCACTTCAAAGTCACTAATAGCGGAGAACGAATGAAGAGATTATGGTAGGGTACGAAACCACCTCAAAGTTATTCTTTCCAATCAATCCGTTGGGCTATTCCTATAGGTGTCACAAATAGCCCTAGAGTTCGTACTAGAATAACACCTTAAGACACAAATCAACCAAAACCCTAATGTCACCTAGATACTCCAATGTCACCTCAAGTATCTATGGGTATGATTATACGATATGCATCACACAATCTCAGATTCATCTATTCAACAAACACATAGAACCTCAAAGAGTGCCCCAAAGTTTCTACCGGAGAATCATGATGAAAACGTGTGCCAACCCCTATGCATAGGTTCATGGGCGGAACCCGCAAGTTGATCACCAAAACATACATCAAGTGGATCAATAGAATACCCCATTGTCACCACGGGTATTCCACACAAGACATACATCAAGTGTTCTCAAATCTTTAAAGACTCAATCTGATAAGATTATTTCAAAGGGGAAACTCAATTCATTACAAGAGAGAAGAGGGGGGAGAAACATAAGATCCAACTATAATAGCAAAGCTCGTGATACATCAAGATCATGCCAAATCAAGAACACGAGAGAGAGAGAGATCAAACACATAGCTACTGGTACATACCCTCAGCCCCGAGGGTGAACTACTCCCTCCTCGTCATGGAGAGCGTCGGGATGATAAAGATGGCCACCGGTGAGGGATCCCCCCTCCGGCAGGGTGCCGGAACAGGGTCCCGATTGAATTTTGGTGGCTACAGAGGCTTGCGGCGGCGGAACTCCCGATCTAATCTCCGTTCTGGAAGTTTTAGGTTACCTAGGTATATATGGGTGCAGGAGGTACGTCGGTGGACCGAAGGGGGGGCCACGAGGCAGGGGGCGCGCCCCTACCCTCGTGAGCTCCTCCTTCATCTTCTGACGTAGGGTCCAAGTCTACCCGGTAGGTTTCCTTCCAAAAATAACTTCTCCAATTGATTTCGTTCCGTTTCGACTCCGTTTGATATTCCTTTTCTTCGAAACATTGAAATAGGCAAAAAAACAGCAAATCTAGGTTGGGCCTCCGGTTAATAGGTTAGTCCCGAAAGTAATATAAAATTGGATAATAAAGCCCAATATTTCCCAAAACAGTAGATAATATAGCATGGAGCAATCAAAAATTATATATACGTTAGATACGTATCAGGACTCAAAACACGGATCGGGAGGCTAAAAAACGGTTCGAAATAATAACCGGGCGGAGACGTGGTGTCTCACAACAAAATATGTCAGTAGATGGGACTTGTTAAATATTATACTCTTTGCGGAGCTTGTTTTGCAGAGCCGAACATGTTCTTTGTGTTCAAGGACTACGTTGAAATATTCGGAGGAGGAACCCGCCTTGAATGCCGAAGACAATCTGCACGCCGGACACATCGTCATTGAAGCCTGGTTCAGAGGCTACTGAGGGAGTCCTGGATTAAGGGGAGGGCGTCCGGACTACGTGACGTGGGCCAGACCAATGGGCCGTGAAGATGCAAGACAGAAGACTGATGACCCACAAGTATAGGGGATCTATCATAGTCCTTTCGATAAGTAGGAGTGTCAAACCCAACGAGGAGCAGAAGGAAATGATAAGCAGTTTTCAGCAAGGTATTCTCTGCAAGCACTGAAATTATCGGTAACAGGTAGTTTTGTGATAAGGTAATTTGTAACGGGTAACAAATAGTAAAAGTAAATAAGGTGCAGCAAGATGGCCAAATCCTTTTTTAGCAAAGGACAAGCCTGGACAAACTCTTATATGAAGGAAAACGCCCCCGAGGACACATGGGAATTATCGTCAAGCTAGTTTTCATCACGCTCATATGATTCACGTTCGTTACTTTGATAATTTGATATGTGGGTGGACCAGTGCTTGGGTGCTGCCCTTCCTTCGACAAGCATCCCACTTATGATTAACCCCTCTTAAAAGCATCTGCAACTACAAAATAAGTATTAAGGTAAACCTAACCATAGCATGAAACATATGGATCCAAATCAGCCCCTTACGAAGCAATTCATAAACTAGGGTTTAAGCTTCTGTCACTCTAGCAACCCATCATCTACTTATTACTTCCCAATGCCTTCCTCTAGGCCAAAACAATGGTGAAGTGTCATGTAGTCGACGTTCACATGACACCACTAGAGGAAAGACAACATACATCTCATCAAAATATCGAACGAATACCAAATTCACATGACTACTTATAGCAAGACTTCTCCCATGTCCTCAGGAACAAACATAACTACTCACAAATCATATTCATGTTCATAATCAGAGGGGTATTAATATGCATAAAGGATCTGAACATATGATCTTCCACCGAATAAACCAACTAGCATCAACTACAAGGAGTAATCAACACTACTAGCAACACACAGGTACCAATATGAGGCTTTGGGACAAAGATTGGATACAAGAGATGAACTAGGGTTTGAGATGAGATGGTGTTGGTGAAGATGTTGATGGAGATTGGCCCCCTCCCGATGAGAGGATCGATGATGATGACGATGGTGATGATTTCCCCCTCCCGGAGGGAGGTTTTCCCAGCAGAACAGCTCCGCTGGAGCCCTAGATTGGTTCTGCCAAAGTTCTGCCTCGTGGCGGTGGAGTTTCGTCCCGTGAGCTTGCTTATAATTTTTTACCAGATGAAAGACCTCATATAGCAGAAGATGGGCACTAGAGGGCTGCTAGGGGGCCCACGAGGTAGGGAGCGCGCCCCCACCCTCGTGGATGGTGGGTGGCCCCACCTCTAGTACTTCCTTCGCCCAATATTTTTTATATATTCTGAAACGTGCTCCCATGAAGTTTCAGGACTTTTGGAGTTGTGCAGAATAGGTATCTAATATTTGCTCCTTTTCCAGCCCAGCATTCTAGCTGCCGGCATTCTCCCTCTTCATGTAAACCTTGTAAAACAAGAGAGAATAGGCATAAGTATTGTGACATAATGTGTAATAACAGCCCATAATGCAATAATTATCGATATAAAAGCATGATGCAAAATGGACGTATCAACTCCCCCAAGCTTAGACCTCGCTTGTCCTCAAGCGAAAGCCGATATCGAAAAATATGTCCACATGTTTAGAGATAGAGGTGTCGATAAAATAAAATACGGACATGAGGGCATCATGATCATTCTTAGAACAGCAATATATATATAGAGAGAGAGAGAGAGTAGCACTATTCTGATCCTGGGATCAGAATAGTTATTCTGATCACAGTCGCGCCTATATAGAGGCGATCGAGTTGTTCCCGAACTCCTGACAACACACGCCCCCTACGACCTGAACTTCCACCACTCCCGATCCCACGTTTTCCCACGACCCGGCCACCCCGCGTGCCGCCGGCCTCCCACTCTCCGGCGAACTTCCCACGCCTCCGGTCCTCCAGCGCCGACCGCATCCGGTGGCACCCTTGGCCACGTGCGAGGTCGCTCGCCTTCTCCTGACGACGGCCCCAGGAGGAGGTCCTCCCGAACTCCCCAATCCCCTCGGACCGCCCGCCACCGCAGGCCTTCCATGAACCCTCATCGGATCCGCTGTGCGCCGCCCTCCCTGGAACCCCTGCCGTGTGGCAACTCTCCTGCTGCTGGCGCGCCTCCTCCTCCGTCGCCGGCGCGCCTCCTTCGCTGCTGGCGGTGCCCTTCCTTCCCAATCGCCGGTGCGCCTCCTCACCCGTCGCCGGTGTGCTTCCTCCATCGTTGTGACCCCGTCGCCCCGCTTTCTTCTTCCTTGCACCCAACACCATGCGCCGTCCCGCACCGTACCACTGGCCCAACCCCCACTACCTCCCGACCATGTGTGCCGCCTCCCGTCTAGATCGCGGACCACCGACGTGCCCCATGCTCGGTTGGCAACCGCCACCGCCAGAGTGCGAATCCGCTCGGGCATCTAGGTTGAGCGCCTCCACCCTCGTCCTCATTGCGTCGCTTCCGCGACCCCCCCTGCACCTCCTGCTTCCTCTGTCCGTCCCCGACAGAAGTTCAAACCATAGGTGCATCCCCGTCCGTGCTTCTCCGATCATCGTTGTCGTTCTTCTAACTGCTCCACCAACAAGCTCAACACCACCACACGCTACTGCCAACAACCACCCTAGCTCTATCCCTCCGATTCCTGTTGTGTTCTTCAAAATAGCATCCGCGAAGTGGTTATTTGCTGCCCACTAGGTGTTCGTGCAAATGCTAATGAGGGAGCTGAAACGAAATTCAACAGTGGTAGTTTAGAATAAACCAAAATATAAATAGATCACTGTGTAGTTTTTTCAAATAAAGTCACGACACACATATCCGCTGCAGTGTCCGGCAGCCAACTCTGACGAGCTTGCCAACTAGCTAGTCCTACCATCACTGATTCTATTGTTATTCAGCGTCCCATAGCTATAGAGCTTCCATGGCAGGCCAAGAAAAATTCTTGTGGCAGTTCGAACAAAATCCTTGCAGCAAGTATGAAAATGCTTGTGTACAGAGAACAAAATGGCAGCGACAGCACAGCTACCGCTGGCTAGAATGCGTGCGTCGTTTCCTTTTGAGCATCTTATTCGGGTATCCATGTGAGGCCATATATTTTTCCTAAGCGTCAAGCAGAGCATGTTGGGCTATTTTCTCATGATCTTGATTCTGAAATCCTTTTCTATTGATGAGTTGATGAGATCTCGTGGTTGCTTGCATTCTGGGATGTACATAGTACAGATTGTTTTTGAAGTTCACGTTCTGAACCCCACTAAGTTAGAACAGAAAAAGTTCAGAACGTGGCTGCTTTGAATTTTCTCCCTTAGCACGTCTTTACAAAAGGGGCAGTCCGGTGCATGTAGCGCCCGCTTGCGCAGGGTCAAGGAAGGGTTTGAACACTTTGGGTCTAAAAAAATAAACATAATAAACCCCCATTCGTTATTGAGATTGAAAAAGAAATGACGCCATTGGTCAATTTGTTACTGCTGTTGTTTTTATCATGCCTGACTGCATACTGTTCTTTTTCAGAACATGGCTGTTCCAAGGATTTTTCTGAACTTCTTTATGTCTACAAACACGGGGTCATTCTAAATCTTGGCGCCCAGTTGTCCTTGTGCGTGTGTTCTCGTCCTTCAGATCATTTTCTTTCGGTGTTCGTGACACCTATTCCCAAGTCCAAACTTCATCTAACTAGTTAGGTTGCTTGATTAGACTGATGAATAACTTGCTAGTTTTTGTGAAGTAATTATTGCATATGTCTAAAACTTGTAATTTTTATATTTTCTATTATTCACCGTATAAAAAGTAAAAGAAAAATAGAACATTAAACTTTTCAAACCTCAACAATTCACAATTATAAGTTCAAAATTAAATATAACAGAGCGTATTTGATGTTATAAGAAAAATGGAATTTCTCTGTTTATAAAACTAATGACCAAGGAGTTCAAATTCAAAATACGGGGGAGTCTGATGTTTATATATCAAGAAGAAAACAAACCTCAATCTCGAAGTTCAAATTTAACAAAATGGAGAGTTAGAAGAGAACGAGAAAACAAAAATGAGACACACATATATTTGTAAAAAACATTCCCATGAAATTTCGCGTTTCTAAAAAAACCAATAGAAAAGCTGTACAGGTTCGCCTACCAAAATGTCCAACATTTCTTGTGGAAAAAATTTAACTCTATTTTTTGAACTCTATGTGAGGACTTTATGCTCTTTCAGATGTGTGCATTCGTATTTGTGTAAATGCATGTAACAGACGGAGTGTATGTGTATTGTTGTGTGTAATTTTCATAAACTATAATAGCATGCGAAGTTCATGTTTCAGAAATTCCGAAGTTCACGTGTACCACGTACAGAAGAAAAATCATCAAATGAAAAAGGGACCGCCTAGGCCACTTCACCGAAAAACAAAAAATGCATAAAAAATGTCGCGACAAAATTCTATAAGAAGTTCAAATTTAAAAACCATAGCAGGTCAGCGTAAAAAAATGAAGTTGTTAATATCTAAAAGACAAATTTGGAAGTTCAAAAAAATAGAGCAAGATGTTAAAAATAAGTAGTTCAAAAATATTTATAATGGATTTTCCCCCATTTGTAAAAAATCATAAAAGTTCAAATTAAAAAAGAGCATTTCAATAGATTGTATAAAAACTTATTTTCCTCATTCTATAAAAGCTAGAAGTTCAAATTAAAATAACGACGCGGTATCATTGTTAATATAAAAAAGCATTTTCCCCGTTACTAACCAATAAAACTAAGAAGTTCAAATTTAAAAAATGGTGAAGTTCGATGTCTATAAATTTTTTGACTTTTTCACATTATTAAAAAATAAAACCAAAGAAGTTCAAAATTTTAAAACAAAGAAGTTCAAAAAAACTCGACTTTCCTCGTTACTTAAGAATAAAACTAAGAAGTTCAAATTAAAAATAGGAAACACAAAAAAAGTTTTAAAAAGATTTTCCCCATTTTTTTAGAAAAACTACAAGTTCAAACTTTGCGAGAAAAAGCTATCAACACGGGGAATTTGCGTGTTTTCAACAGCTTTCCACCGGTATATCATTTGCTCAATTCCGGTAAGTAGTTGGGGAGTTAGGGGCAATAAACAACAGTGAAAAAACAGACAGAAGTTCAAACAGAACTGCTCCAGAAGTTCAACCTCTTCACGCAGTGCATTTTTGGAGACTTTGTTTTGCGATGAAGGTAGAATGCATGATCTCAGAAGTTCAGATTGATAACTGCCAGAAGTTCACGTACTACACAGTGTGCATTTCATATTAAAAAATAATGAAAAAGCAAAGGCTAAAAGTTTTGTTGCTAGAAGTTCAAGTGCTCGGCCCGAGAAAGTTCAAAAATTCTTATGAGAGAGGTTGAACAAAATTACGTGACAGAAATTCAAGGTGAAAACAACGAGAAGTTCAACTACTGCAAGGAATGCATTTCAGGTGAGAATAAAATGTACAGAAAAATAAAAGCCTAAAAGGTTTGTTGAAAGAAGTTCTAGTGTTGTGTGCGGGGAAGTTCAAAAATTCTTGAGAGAGAGGTTCACCTTGTATTTCCATGTTGATTTTTTCCGTATAAAAATCGAATACAATTCTTTACTCAAAAATATAAAAAGGTGAAGTTCACATTGAAATAATAGAGAAGTTCGGAGTTTATTAAAACCTAGGATTTACCTATTCAAAAAATAAAAAACACAACACCATTTTTTGTACTTTTAAAAACAACCCATAAACGTAAAAATGGTTGCTAGAAGTTCAAGTGCTCGGTGAGGAAAAGTTCAAAAAATTCTTGTGAGAGAGGTTCACCGTGTATTTAGATGTCGAAATACGTAAAAAATATGTTGTTTTTTGGGTTTTAAAATAATTCCCTCAAACCAGAGAGAAGTTCAAAATGATAATAACCAGAAGTTCACGTACTGCATGGTGTGTGTTTTGTATAATAAAAATACAATAAAGTAAAACAGAGTGAAGTTAAACAGACATGCCCCAGAAGTTCAACTACTTCACACAGTGCAAAAAACAGCACGTCAAAAATAGAGTGAGGTTCAAACAGACATGTCCGTGAAGTTCAACTACTTCATGCAGTGCATTTCCGTTTGCGATGAACGCAGAAATCATGATCTCGCCATTTTCTAATTTACCTCAAAACTACATGAATATCATTTGTGTAAGTTTCAAGTCCTCGGTCGGAGAAAGTTAAAAAAAATTATTGTGAGAGGGGTCTGTACAAAAGGAGTAGCATTTGTGTAACACTAACGAACGGATGAGAAAATTACAAACGAAAATACATCATAGAAGTTCAACGTGAAAATAGCATGAAGTTCAACTACTACGCTGAATGAATTTCAGATGAAAAAATTTTAAAATCATCACGAGTATGAAAAAACGATCAACACGGGAAAGTTATGTGCTTATAGCAGCTTTCCACTGGTATATCACTTGCTCAGTTTCGGTGAGTGGATGGAGAGTTACGAGCAGTAGATGGAGACCTACGAGTAAAAAAATCACGTGAAAAACAGAGTGAAGTTCAGGTACACGCGCCGAGAAGTTCAGGTTCTTCATGCGGTGCATTTTCGAAGAATCTGTTTCGCGATAAAGGCAAAACGCATGATCCCGCCGTTTTCGAAATTACTTGAAAACGGCTAGGAATCAGAGAAAACCATCAACATGAAAAAGTTTTGCATTTTCCGTAGCTTTTCAGCGCTATATTATTTGCCCCATTCCGATAAAGTTTGTAGAAATTACGGCAAAAATACGTTTTTTGCCATTTTCGAAACTGACTTAAAACCGTAAAGAATTGGGAGAAACAATACATACCAAAAGTTTCGCATTCGTTCAAGCTTTCCAATGCCATATCATTTGCTGCATTCGGATGCACGGTTAAAAAATTAGCTCGAAAATACGAACTCGATAGGACTTGGACCATTTTCTAAATTACTCTTAAACCATTCAAAATTAGGAAAAAAACTTTCAAGATGAAAAAGTAGCGCATTTTCGTAAGCTTTCCAGCGCAGTATGATATGCCTCCATTGGATTAGCCGTTTAGAAATGACATCGAAAAAATGAACTCAGCTGTTCGGTTTACGAAATTTTACGTTTTTTCAAATTACTCTTTAACCATAGGGAATTAGAGAAAACTTTTAACATGTGGAAGGAGCGATTTTGCAGCAGCTTTCCAACGCCTTATTATATGCCTCATTCCGATAAATGGTTTAGAAATGCGATCGAAAATACGATTCACATTTTTTGTGCGAAGAAAAAACGGTTTTCAAAACTGCTCTTAAACCACTTATATTTTGTCAAAAATTTAAGTTGGGTCATGATATTGGTGTCCATAGCTTTCCAAGAGTATATCACAAGCCCATTTGGGCAATGTTAGCGGAAGTTCAACCTAGTTTACAGGGAAGTTCAACGTACTACTAGCGGGGCAGGTCAGGTTGTGATCAGAATATTATTCTGATCCCGTGATCAGAATAGTGTTTATATATATATATTATCATATGATTTCTTATGCTAAAGTGACAATTCATTCACAATTTCAAGTATGAATCATAAACTTCATTGAAAACTAACAAACTATAATCTCAGTCATTGAAGCAATTGCAATTTATCATAACATCAGAAAGAGTCAATATAAGAGCTTTTCAGCAAGTCCACATACTCAACTATCATTTAGTCTTTCACAATTTCTAACACTCACACAATATTTATGGATATGAAGTTTTAGTCGGACACAGAGAAAGATAGGGGCTTATAGTTTTGCGTCCCAACCTTTTACCTCAAGGGTAATGTCAACAATAATAGTTCATGAAAACTCACATCCAATTAGCTATATATATCAGGATCTTTCCAATACATTATGCTTGCCAAAGGATAAAATGTAAAAAGGAAAGGTGAATACCACCGTGACTCTTGCATGAAGTATAAGACAAGAATAAAAGATAGGCCCTTCATAGAGGGAAGCAGAGGTTTTCATGTGCTTTTATGGTTGGATGCACAAAATCTTAATGCGAAAGAACGTCACTTTATATTGCCACTTGTGACATGGACCTTTATTATGCATTCCGTAGCTTTTATTTCTTCCACATCACAAGATCGTATAAAACTTATTTTCTCCACACTAATAAATCATACATATTCAGAGAGCAATTTTTATTGCTTGGAACAATGACAACTTACTTGAAGGATCTTACTCAATCCATAGGTAGATATGGTGGACTCTAATGGCAAAACTGGCTTTGAGGATATTCGGAAGCACAAGTAGTATCTCTACTTGGTGTAAAGAATTTGGCTAGCATGAGAGGGAAAGGCAAGCTCAACATGTTGGATGATCCATGACAATATAATTTATTTCAGATGTAAGAAAACATAACCCATTACATTGTCTTCCTTGTCCAACGTCAACTCTTTAGCATGTCATATTTTAATGAGTGCTCACAATCATAAAAGATGTCCAAGATAGTATATTTGTATGTGAAAACCTCTCTTTCTTTATTACTTCCTATTAATTGCAACGATGACCAAAACTATGTTTGTCAACTCTCAACAACTTTTATTCATCATACCCTTTATATGTGAAGTCATTACTCTCCATAAGATCCATATGATCTCTTTATTTCTTTTTATTCTTTCTCTTTCATTTTTATTCCCTCAAGATCATAGCAAGATAATCAAGCCCTTGACTCAACACTAATCTTTATTATATATAGCTCACGGACTCGATTACATAGAAGGATCATAAAGCAAAAATTCAAAACTAGATCATACTAAAACTTTATTCTACTAGATCAAGATATTACCAAAAGGATTGAACTAAGAAAAATGGTAAAGATAAAAGTGTGATGGTGATACGATACCGGGGCACTCCCCCAAGCTTGGCAGTTGCCAAGGGGAGTGCCCATACCCGATACTCAGTTCTTCTTTGTTGGTGAAGAAGATGTTGGTGATGATGCCAATTGTGCCTTCGGCTTTTTCATATTGTAATTGAGAAGGGCGATCTCCTCCGTTAAATCATCGACCTCCGATTCCAGCTTCAAGATCTTGTCACATAAATCTCCTTTGCTTTTTTGTCGAAAACGAGAAGGAATAGATCAGTTGTTAGACAGTTTAGCCCTCTTGGGGAGACTATACTTCTTGAACTTCACGTGCATATCCCCAGGTTGAGGTAGAGGGACATCCTCCTCCTCCGAACTTGAGTCATTGATCATCCTCAAGTGAGCATCCTCCTCATCATCCGTAGTTCGAGCACAAGGAGATATGTCCCCATAGGTCTTTGGTTCAGCAATGAGATGTGAGACATAGCTCTCTCCGTCGGAGTCTTGAGAAGACATCTTGATCTAATCTGCAACAGAACAACTCGAAACAAAAACAGAGGATCTTTGCGTGGTACGGTGGTCAAAACCTTTGGGAGATTATATAATGAATTTTTACCAACAAAAAGAAGTATCGTGCAAGAAAACGGAGTCCGGAGAGCACACGAGGTGTCTGCAGGGGCGCGCCCTCCACCCTCGTGGAAGCCTCGTGTCCTTCCCGGACTGCTTCTTATTTTCCTATTTTCTTAAATATTCCAAGACAGAGAAAAGTTGCTATTAGAACTGTTTTGGAGTCAGTTTACTTACGTACCACATACCTCTTCCTTTTCGGAGTCTGAAACCTTCTGGAAAGTGTCCCTTATGTATTCCTCTGGGGTTATGGTTTCAATAACATTAGTTTCAACATTTATGGGGTTACCTGAGATATAATGTTTGATTCTTTGGCCGTTCACCACCCTTGGATTTGTGCCTTTGAAGTTGTTGATTTTTATGGCACCGGAACGGTAGACCTCCTCGATAACGTCAGGACCTTCCCATTTAGAGAGGAGTTTTCCTGCAAAAAATCTTAAACGAGAGTTGTATAACAATACATAATCACCTACATTAAACTCACTTTTTGTATCCTTTTGTCATGCCATCTTTTAACTTTTTCTTTAAACAGTTTGGCATTCTCATAGGCCTGGGTTCTCCATTCATCAAGTGAGCTAATGTCAAAAAGCCTCTTCTCACCGGCAAGTTAGAAATCATAATTGAGCTCTTTAATGGCCCAATATGCCTTATGTTCTAGTTCGAGAGGTAAGTGACATGCTTTTCCATAAACCATTTTATACAGAGACATACCCATAGGATTTTTATATGCAGTTCTATAAGCCCATAATGCATCATCAAGTTTCTTGGATCAATTCTTTCTAGATCTATTAACAGTCTTTTGCAAAATTAATTTAAGATCTCTATTACTCAATTCTACTTGACCACTAGACTGTGGGTGATATGGAGATGCAATTCTATGATTAACATCATACTTAGCAAGCATTTTACGAAAGGCACCATGAATAAAATGTGAACCACCATCAGTCATTAAGTATCTAGGAACTCCAAACCTCGGAAAAATAACTTCTTTAAGCATCTTAATAGAGGTGTTATGATCAGCACTACTAGTTGGAATAGCTTCTACACACTTAGTAACATAATCAACAACAACTAATGTGTATACCTATTAGAGGAAGGAAACGGTCCCATATAATCAAAGCCCCAAACATCAAATGGTTCAATAACAAGTAAATAGTTCATAGGCATTTCTTGACGTCTACTAATATTATCAATTCTTTGACATTCATCACAAGACAAGACAAACTTACGGGCATCTTTGAAGAGAGTAGGCCAATAAAAACCGGATTGCAATACCTTATGTGCAGTTCTATCTCCAGCATGGTGTCCTCCATAAGCCTCAGAGTGACACTTGCGTAGGATCTGTTCCTGTTCATGCTCAGGTACACAACATCTAATAACACCATCTACTCCTTCTTTATAAAGGTGTGGGTCATCCCAAAAGTAATGTCTTAAATCATAGAAAAACTTTTTCTTTTGCTGGTATGTGAAACTAGGTGGTATAAATTTAGCAACAATGTAATTAGCATAATCAGCATACCATGGAGCAGTACGAGAAGCATGTATGACAGCTAATTGTTCATCAAGAAAACTATCATCAATAGGTAGTGGGTCATCAAGAATATTCTCTAACCTAGACAAGTTGTCTGTAACGGGGTTCTCGGCTCCCTTTCTATCAATAATATGCAAATCAAATTCTTGAAGCAAGAGAACCCATCTAATAAGTCTAGGTTTAGCATCTTTATTTTCCATAAGATATTTAATAGCAGCATGATCAGTGTGACCGGTTACTTTAGAATCAACAATATAAGGTCTGAACTTATCACAAGCAAACACAACCGCTAAAAATTCTTTTTTAGTAGTAGCATAATTTCTCTGGTCATTGTCCAGAGTCTTACTAGCATATTGGATAACATTTAATTTCTTATCAACTCTTTGTCCTAGAACAGCACCTACAGCATAATCACCAGCATGACACATAATTTCAAAGGATAAATTCCAATCAGGAGGCTAAAAAATAGGTGCAAAAATCAAAGCTTTCTTAAGTATTTCAAATGCTTCTACACAATCATTGATAACCCACAAGTATAGGGGATCGCAATAGTTTTCAAGGGTAGAGTATTCAACCCAAATTTATTGATTCGACACAAGGGGAGCCAAAAAATATTCTCAAGTATTAGCAGCTGAGTTGTCAATTCAACCACACCTAGAAACTTAATATCTGCAGCAAAGTGTTTAGTAGCAAAGTAATATGATAGTAGTGGTAACTGTTGGGGAACGTAGTAATTTCAAAAAATTTCCTACGCACACGCAAGATCATGGTGATGCATAGCAACGAGAGGGGAGAGTGTTGTCTACGTACCCTCGTAGACCGAAAGCGGAAGCGTTAGCACAACGCGGTTGATGTAGTCGTACGTCTTCACGATCCGACCAATCAAGTACCGAACGTACGACACCTCCGAGTTCAGCACACGTTCAGCCCGATGACGTCCCTCGAACTCCGATCCAGCCGAGTGTTGAGGGAGAGTTTCGTCAGCATGACGGCGGGGTGACAATGTTGATGTTCTACCGACGTAGGGCTTCGCCTAAGCACCACTACAGTATTATCGAGGTGGACTATGGTGGAGGGGGCACCGCACACGGCTAAGAGATCAATGATCAATTGTTGTGTATCTAGGGTGCCCCCTGCCCCATATATAAAGGAGCAAGGGGGAGGCCGGCCGGCCCTCTATGGCGCGCCCCCAAGAGGGGAATCCTACTAGGACTCCAAGTCCTAGTAGGTTTCCACCAAAAGGGAGAGAGGGGGAAGGAAGGAGAGGGAGAGGGAGAAGGAAAGGGGGGGCGCCCCCCCTTCCTAGTCCAATTCGGACTCAAGGGGGAGGGGGCGCGCGGCCTGCCCTGGCAGCCCCTCTCTCTCTCCACTAAGGCCCATCGAGGCCCATTAGTTCCCCCGGGGTTTCCGATAACCCTCCGGCACTCCGGTTTTATCCGAAACTTCTCCGAAACACTTCCGGTGTCCGAATATAGTCGTCCAATATATCAATCTTTATGTCTCAACCATTTAGAGACTCCTCGTCATGTCCGTGATCACATCCGGGACTCCGAACAACCTTCGGTACATCAAAAAACATAAACTCATAATAAAACTGTCATCGTAACGTTAAGCGTGCGGACCTTACGGGTTCGAGAACTATGTAGACATGACCGAGACACGTCTCCGGTCAATAACCAATAGTGTAACCTGGATGCTCATATTGGCTCCCAAATATTCTATGAAGATCTTTATCGGTCAGACCGCATAACAACATATGTTGTTCCCTTTGTCATCGGTATGTTACTTGCCCGAGATTCGATCGTCGGTATCTCAATACCTAGTTCAATCTCGTTACCGACAAGTCTCTTTACTTGTTTCGTAATACATCATTCCGCAACTAACTCATTAGTTGCAATGCTTGCAAGGCTTAAGTGATGTGCATTACCGAGAGGGCCTAGAGATACCTCTCCGACAATCAGAGTGACAAATCCTAATCTCGAAATACGCCAACCCAACAAGTACCTTTGGAGACACCTGTAGAGCACCTTTATAATCACCCAGTTACGTTGTGACGTTTGGTAGCACACAAAGTGTTCCTCCGGTAAACGGGAGTTGCATAATCTCATAGTCATAGGAACATGTATAAGTCATGAAGAAAGCAGTAGCAACAAACTAAACGATCGTGTGCTAAGCTAACGGAATGGGTCATGTCAATCACATCATTCTCCTAATGATGTGATCCCATTAATCAAATGACAACTCATGTCTATGGTTAGGAAACATAACCATCTTTGATCAACGAGCTAGTCAAGTAGAGGCATACTAGTGACACTCTGTTTGTCTATGTATTCACACATGTATTATGTTTCTAGTTAATACAATTCTAGCATGAATAATAAACATTTATCATGATATAAGGAAATAAATAATAACTTTATTATTGCCTCTAGGGCATATTTCCTTCAGTCTCCCACTTGCACTAGAGTCAATAATCTAGATTGCACTGTAATGATTGTAACACCCATGGAGCCTTGGTGCTGATCATGTTTTGCTCGTGGAAGAGGCTTAGTCAACGAGTCTGCAACATTCAGATCCGTATGTATCTTGCAAATTTCCATGTCTCCCACCTGGACTAAATCCTGGATGGAATTGAAGCGTCTCCTGATGTGCTTGGTTCTCTTGTAAAATCTGGATTCCTTCGCTAAGGCAATTGCTCCAGTATTGTCACAAAAGATTTTCATTGGACCCGATGCACTAGTTATGACACCTAGATCGGATATGAACTCCTTCATCCAGACTCCTTCATTTGTTGCTTCCGAAGCAGCTATGTACTCTGCTTCACACGTAGATCCCGCCACGACACTTTGTTTAGAACTACACCAACTGACAGCTCCACCATTCAATGTAAACACGTATCCGGTTTACGATTTAGAATCGTCCGGATCAGTGTCAAAGCTTGCATCAACATAACCATTTACGATGAGCTCTTTGTCACCTCCATAAACGAGAAACATATCCTTAGTCCTTTTCAGGTATTTCAGGATGTTCTTGACCAATGTCCAGTGATCCACTCTTGGATTACTTTGGTACCTCCCTGCTAAACTTATAGCAAGGCACACATCATGTAACACCCTCGATGCGACTATAGCTCCCACGTGTCGAGGCACGACTTAGAGGCATAATCGCATTGAAGGCATATGTCGCAAGTTAGGCAATCTTCACAACATCCCATGTAATATAAATAATAATAAAGGGGAGATAACATAGTTGGCTTACACTCGCCATGTCAATCAAGTACATAAATAACATTACATCATCCAAACACTCATGGCCCGACTACGGCGCCAAAATAAAAGAGAACCCAACATGCGACACGGTCCCAATCACCCCCAACTGGGCACCACTACTGATCATCGGGAAAGGAAACATAGTAATGTTGAGAGTCTTCGTCGAACTCCCACTTGAGCTCAAGTGCGTCTCCTAGAGCAGAATCATCAGGCCCTGCATCTGGTGTAATAGTAATATGTGAGCCACAGGGACTCAGCAATCTCGCACCCTCGCGATCAAGACTATTTAAGCTTATAGGTAAGACAAGGTAAATATGTGGAGCTGCAGCGAGCGTCTAGCAAATATGGTGGCTAACTTATTCGCAAAAGAGAGCGAGAAGAGGAGGCAAAGCGCGAGCGAGAAACTAGAGAGCAACCTGCGCAAACATTACTCCAACACCGTGTCCGCTTCCCGGACTCCGCCGAGAAGAGGCCATCATGGTAACACACTCAGTTGATTCATTTTAATTAAGTTAAGGTTCAAGTTATCTACAACCGGACATTAACAAATTTCCATCTGCCCATAACCGCAGGCACGGCTTTCGAAAGTTCAAATCCCTGCAGGGGAGTCCCAACTTAGCCCATGACAAGCTCTCACGGTCAATGAAGGAATAGACCTCCTCCCAAGACGTTCCGATCAGACTCGGTATCTCGGTTCTTCAAGACACTTCGACAGGTTAAAACTAGACCAGCAACACCGCCCGAATGTGCCGACAAATCCCGATAGGAGCTGCACATATCTCGTTCTCAGGGCACACTCAGATAGGTCAAGCTACGAGTAAAACCAACCCTCAAGTTTCCCCGAGGTGGCCCCGCAGGCTGCCCGGTTCGGACCAACACTCAGAGGGAGCACTGGCCCGCGGGGTTAAAATAAGATGACCCTCGGGCTCCGAAAACCCAAGGGAAAAAGAGGCTAGGTGGCGAATGGTAAAACCAAGGTTGGGCATTGCTGGAAAAGCTTTAATCAAGGCGAACTATCAAGGGGTTCCCATTATAACCCAACCGCGTAAGGAACGCAAAATCCGGGAACATAACACCGATATGACGGAAACTAGGGCGGCAAGAGTGGAAAAAAACACTAGGCGAGAGGCCAAGCCTTCCACCCTTTACCAAGTATATAGGTGCATTAAGATAACAAGATAATATAATGATATCCCAACAAGAAAATAAATATTCCAATAAGGAACGGCCTACAATCTTCACCTGCAACTAGTAACGCTATAAGAGGGGCTGAGCAAAGCGGTAACATAGCCAATCAACGGTTTGCTAGGACAATGGAGGGTTAGAGGTTTGACATGGCAATTTGGGAGGCTTGCAAGCAAGTGGTAGGCATCGTAGCATTGGCATAGCAAAAGAGCGAGCAAACTAGCATAGCAAAGATAGTAGTGATTTCGAGGGTATGATCATCTTGCCTGCACAGTTGTCAGAGTTGACTGGATCCTCGAAAGCAAACTCAACGGGCTCCTCGTTAGCGAACTCGTCTCCCGGCTCTACCCAAACAAGACAAACAAGCAAACAAGGATACAATCAACCACGTGCAACGATCAAACAATATGATGCAATGATGATATGCTATGCGGGATGCGATGCGGGTTGCAAAATGCAAGATATGACTGGAAATGCATGAGCCTGGCCTCAACATAAAAATCAAAGTGTGCCACTGGAAAGTTGAGATGAAATCGCTTGAAAACAATATAAAGAACGCCGGAATCGGAGTTACGGTTTGGAAATGGCAAGCGATTCAAAAATGACATCGGTCTACGATTTACAGCAAGTAGCCATCTAAATGCAATGAGATGAACATGCTACAGCACCCAAACATGACAAAAAAATACATGGCAGGGATGCATACAAGATGCTTAACAAAAGTCTAGCACTGAGCTACGGCCAGTTCATCCATTAACAAGTTCAAACAAGCATGGCAAAAATGCATATGGCAAACAGATTTCAGACTTAGTGAAATTAACACTTGTCTGGAATTTCAGATCAGGTAGCCCTCTTCGGAGCCACAAAACTACATGCTACAGGACCTGAACATGGCAAAGTAAATCATGGCATGGAGCTACTCAAAGATCTTAACAAAAGTCCCTTAGTGACCTTGAGCCAAAAGGGATCAGAAAATACAATTGGAAGCATGTGAACATAGCAAAAACATAATCAGTTTTCATACTTAGTGAAAACTAGAACATGCTGAAACATAACTCAAGTAGGCATGTTTACGAGCTCGATGCACTCACTACAGAGCAAGTCATGGCAAGACAAGCATACACCCATCAAGAAGGAACAAGATGCAAGCTATACATGGCAAGAATAATAGCATAGCATGCACGGATCAACTACAACATCATCGGCAAAATTGCAAACAAGTTGACAATCTGCCCAGATTCACAAAGTAGCAAAAGTAGAGCTCGATTGACTCAAGCTAGGGTGCTCCATAATTGCAAACAAAGACATGGATGGATAGAGCACTACAATATTAACAAAACATATTTACTGATCATCCACAAAAGAGGCACGGATCACTAGGAAACAACATGAACATATGGCATCATGAGATAAACAGCTCATGGACTTAGTGGAAATGCTAAGTCCCTGAAAACAGAATTAGCAAGTGCACCACTTTGCAAGCTTGCACTAGTCACCACACACATCACAAAAATACATGGGTTGCACCTCTGGAAAGATGACAAAACTCTTAACAAAACATATGTAGAGCACATGGGCATAGCATGCACACAATAATCATGGCAAAAATAACAAAAAGCTAAATGGAGTAGCAGATCTGACAATTATCTCAAGTAGCCCTCTTCTAACAGAATTTCGGGCATCAAGATGAACTCAAATGAAAATGATGCAATGGAATGAAATGATGTACTCTCTGAGATGAACATTTTGATATGCTATATGCATGAATCGGAGCTACGGATGCAAAGTTACGGGGCCACGAACATGAGCACTTGGATCTGTGATTCCGAGGACTTAGAAGAAATTTGACCCCGAGATCTAGGGTTTACTGTTCACGGCACGGAATCCGAGGACGGCGGCGCGCGCACTATTCACGCCGGAGTTGAGGAGGGAGGAGGCGGCCGGAGGGTGCGGCGTCGGCGGCGGCGGATTGCGCGGCGGCGGCGGTGGAGATCCGAGGGGCGGCGGCGGCGGAGATCCGCGGGGGCTTGGGGCGAGGCGGCGCCCTCGCCGGAGATGGCGTGCGGCGGCGAGGCGGATCCCGGCGATGGGGAAGGCGCGGGCGGGCGAGGGAGGCGAGCCCGGGCGGCGGCGGCGGAGAACGGGCCCTCGGGGGCCGGCCTTGGGCTTCCCGGGCCCGGCGGCGCGGCGAGCGCCACGTGGCGGAACGCCACTGGTGCGGGGGCGGCGGCGCGGAGTGTCCACCCCGGGCGGACAATGTCCGTCGGTGGCGCGGTGGATTTTAGGGTTTGGACGGGGGAGGATCTGGATTTTTCGAGAAGGGTCTATATATAGGCATAGGAGGAGCTAGGAGAGTCCAAATGAGATGCGGTTTTCGGCCACGCGATCGTGATCGAACGATCTAGATGATGGAGCAAGGTTAGGTGGGTTTTGGGCCAAAATAGAGGGGTGTTGGGCTGCAACACACACGAGGCCTTTTCGGTCCCTCGGTTAACCGTTGGAGTATCAAACGAAGTCCAAATGATACGAAACTTGACAGGCGGTCTATCGGTAGTAAACCAAGGCCGCTTCGAAAGTCTCGGTCCAATCCGGAAATGTTTAATCCCCACACATGAAAGAAAGCTAGAAATGACCACCGGAGGAGAACGAAGCGCCGGAATGCAAAATGGACAACGGGGAAAATGCTCGAATGCATGAGACGAACACGTATGCAAATGCAATGCACATGATGACATGATATGAGATGCATGACAATGACAACAACACACGGAGACAAAGACCCGAACCCGAGAATATAAATTAACTTAACGCCGGAAACGGCAAGAGTTGGAGTACAAATTGGGAAAGTTACATCCGGGGTGTTACAACACTCCACCACTACGAAAGGATCTCGTCCCGAGATCTCGGACTGAAAGAACGCCGGGTACTCAGAACGGAGGTGATCCTCGCGTTCCCAGGTAGCTTCACGGTCGGAATGGTGTGACCACTTGACTTTGAGAAATTTAATTGACTTGTTGCGAGTCTTGCGTTCAGTCTCTTCAAGAATAGCAACTGGGTGCTCACGATAAGAGAGATCTTCTTGGAGCTCAATGTCCTCGAAGTTGACTGTGCGGTCAGGAGTCTTGAAGCACTTTCGGAGCTGAGAGACATGGAACACGTCATGAACATTTGCAAAGTTTGAAGGAAGCTCGAGTTGATAGGCGAGGTCGCCTCTCTTGCTGACGATCTTGAAAGGTCCCACGTATCTAGGGGCAAGCTTCCCTTTGATACCGAAGCGACGAGTACCTTTCATAGGAGAGACACGGAGGTAAACATGATCTCCGATCTCGAAAGCCAAATCACGGTGCTTACTATCATAGTAGCTCTTCTGACGAGATTGGGCTGCTTTGAGGTTATCACGAATGACTTTGCACATTTCCTCTGCCTCTGTGATTAAGTCATTACCCAAAAGCTGACGTTCACCCGTTTTAGACCAGTTGAGAGGGGTACGACACTTCCTGCCATACAGAATTTCAAAAGGGGCCTTGCCCGAACTTGCTTGAAAACTGTTGTTGTAGGATAATTCAGCATAGGGAAGACAATCCTCCCACTTCATGCCGAAGGAGATCACACAAGCCCTGAGCATATCTTCAAGAATCTGGTTGACACGCTCGACTTGACCGCTAGTTTGAGGATGGAAAGTTGTGCTGAAGCGGATGTTGGTGCCCATGGCCTTCTGAAAAGAATCCCAAAACTTCGAGGTAAAGATGCTGCCACGGTCTGAAGAGATCACTTGAGGAATACCGTGCAGAGAGACAATTCGAGAGGTATAGAGTTCCGCCAATTGAGCTGCAGTGATCGACTCTTTGATAGGCAGAAAGTGAGCCACTTTGGTGAGTTTGTCGATGACAACGAATATAGCATCATTGCCACGCTTGGACTTTGGAAACCCAGTCACGAAGTCCATTTCAATGTGGTCAAACTTCCATTCTGGAATGGCAAGAGGTTGGAGGAGACCAGCTGGCCTTTGGTGTTCTGCCTTCACTCTTTTGCAGACATCACATTCATTCACGAATTGAGCAATCTCGCGCTTCATTCGAGTCCACCAATAAGCCTGCTTAAGGTCCTGATACATCTTCGTGCTCCCAGGGTGGATGGAGAGGAGAGAATTGTGAGCCTCATTCATGATCACTTTACGGAGGTCACCTTTGGGTACAACAATACGATCCTTGAAGAAGAGAGTGTCCTTGTCATCAAGGCGGTAGCACTTGTACTTGGGTTGGCTCTTGGCAATCCCAATCTTCACCTTTTTCACCATAGCATCAAGAAGCTGGGCTTGGCGAATCTGGTCTTCCAAGGTAGGAGAGACTGGAAGGTTGGCGAGGAAACCTTGAGGAACAACTTGCAGATTAAGTTTGCGGAAAGCTTCACAAAGCTCGGGTTGATAAGGCTTGAGAATCAGACTGTTGCAGTAAGCTTTCCTGCTCAATGCGTTAGCAATCACATTGGCCTTGCCTGGAGTATACTCGATACTCGGATTATACTCTTGAATCATTTCGACCCATCGAGTTTGCCTGAGGTTGAGATTAGGCTGAGTGAAGATGTACTTGAGACTCTTGTGATCAGTGAAAATGTCCACTTTTCTTCCGAATAGAAGATGTCTCCAAGTCAAAAGAGCATGCACAACTGCCGCCAACTCGAGATCATGAGTGGGGTAGTTCTTCTCATTAGGCTTCAATTGGCGAGAGGTATAAGCAACAACTTTCTTCTCTTGCATCAATACTGCACCAAGACCTTGGAGAGAGGCATCACAAAAGACCTCGTACGACTTGGATTCATCAGGCGGAGTCAGAACTGGAGCAGTGATCAATTTCTCTTTCAAAGTGTTGAAAGCAATGTCACACTCCGGAGACCAAACGTACTTGACGTGCTTCTGGAGAAGATTTGAGAGAGGCTTCACGATCTTAGAAAAGTTTTCAACGAATCTTCGGCAGTAGCTTGCGAGACCAAGGAAGCTACGGAGTTGCTTCACGTTCTGAGGAGGTTCCCAATTCACAATTGCAGCCACCTTCTTAGGATTCACGGCAATGCCCTTGGCAGAGATGATATGACCAAGATAAAGAACCTCATCAAGCCAAAATTCACACTTGGAGAACTTGGCGTAGAACTTGTGTTCTCTGAGCTTATCAAGAACCAAACACAAGTGCTTGGCATGATCTTCCTTGTTCTTGGAGAAAACCAGAATGTCGTCGAGATAGACCAAAACGAAGTCATTGGTGTAGGAGTTGAAGATGAAGTTCATCATGCGAGAGAACGTCGGAGGAGCGTTGACGAGACCAAAAGACATGACAGTGTATTCATATGAACCAAAGCTTGTCCTGAAAGCCGTCTTGGGAATATCTTGCTCACGGATTCGAATCTGATGATAACCCATAGGGAGATCAAGCTTGGAGAATACTTGGGAACCTTTGAGTTGTTCGAACAACTCATTGATGTTGGGAAGTGGATATTTGTTCTTGATAGTCTTCTTGTTCACTGGACGGTAATCAACACAAAGTCGGTCCGTTCCATCCTTCTTCTTCACAAAAAGAACACCACAACCCCACGGAGAAGAACTAGGCCGGATAAGACCCATTTTCTCTTGAATATCGAGTTGCTTCTTCATCTCCTTCAACTCTTCAGGTCCGAGCTTGTAAGGACGTTTGCAAACAGGTTCCATGCCAGGCTCAAGATCAATAACGAATTCAACTGGCCGGTGCGGAGGCATTCCTGGAAGCTCTTCTGGAAAGACGTCTTGATATTCGCAAACAACTGGAATTTGAGAGATAGCATCCAATTCACCCTTCTCATTGAGAGAAAATAGACGGATGGTATCATCACGAGCGGCAAAGACAATTACATCCTTAGACGAATGAGTCAATTGAATCTGCCTGGCTGCACAATCAAGTTGAGCCTTGTGCTTAGAAAGCCAATCCATTCCGAGAATAAGATCAATATCCGAGTTACCAAGAACCATTGGGGAAGAAAGGAACTTGTAGTCGCCCAATGTGATAGTAACATCTGGAACCTCCAGACTAGCACTCAAACGTTTGCCAGGAGAAACGATATCCATTTGTTTACCCAAATGAGAAGAAACGAACTCATGCTTGGTAAAAAAATGGCTTTGACATGAAACAATGCGATGCACCCGTGTCAAAAAGAACTCTTGCAGGAATATCATTAACAGGAAGGTTACCCATGATGACATCTGAAGATTCCTCTGCCTAAGCTGCATTCATCAAATTGACCTTGGCGTGCTTGGGGTTATGCTTGACCATAGCTGTACTTGCCGATCTGACAGGAGGAGGAGGAGGAAGACGCCTCTGGTTGAAACACTTGTTGGCATAGTGACCCTTCTATTGGCACTTGGTGCACGTGACCTCTGAAAGCGGGCGGTGATACGGAGCACTCGATCTTGGAGCTTGAGACGAAGTCTTGTTCTGAAAGCCAGGGTTGGGTGGGTGGGAAGAACCACTGCCACCTTTGCTCTTCTGCTGATACGGCTGACGGAACGGAGGAGGAGGAAGCCAATACTTCTGCTGCTTGGCCACTTGAGTAGAGGAAGAAGGAGTAACATCTCTGACTCGCTTCTTGGAAGCATCACACTTCAACTGAGCAGCCTCTTGCTTCAATGCCATGTTGTAGAACTCATCGTATCTCAAGGGTTCAAAGAGAACAAGAGCGAGCTGGATTTCTTCTCTGAGACCACCCCTGAACTGATATATCATACTCTTCTCATCAGGGACGTCCTGCTTGGCAAAGCGGGCGAGCTTCTGGAACAACTTGTTGTAGTCATAGACAGACAAAGAGCCTTGCTTCAGGTTGTGGAATTCCTCACGCTTGCTTTCAACCACGCTCTGCGGAATATGATGAGCTCGGAAATCTCGATGGAAATCATCCCAAGTGATAACACGTCCACCTCGGGAATCCTTGTACTGCTGGAACCATTCTACAGCTTGATCTTTGAGTTGGAAGGAAGCGAACTTGACAAAGTCCTCAGGCCTGACGTTACTGCACTCGAAATGCTTGCACAGATCCACAAGCCAATCGTCAGCATCGGTTGCCTCAACACAATTGCTGAAAGTCTTTGGCCCGTTAGCAAGGAACTGGTTGAGTGTAGCAAAGTGATTCTGATTGCTGCCTTGATTCCCTTGGTTGCCTTGATTGCGCTCTTGAAGAATTTGCATGATCAACTGTGTGTTTGCATTGGTTGCGGCCATCATAGCTTGCCATGCCTCCGGAGGAGGTGGAGGTGGTGGCGGATCAGGATTCGGAGTCGTGCGCGTTGGAGGAGCCATCCTGAAGAGGTTGACCACCATTAGCACATTGATAGACAAATATTGAAGCTGAATCCAACGGAATCAAAATTGCAACATATAGTCTTCACATCCGAACAAAATGAACGAATGCATTCCTCTTGAAATGGTCACATATCCATAAATTGAGAAGCCACGTAGAATTAAGGTAGAGAAATAAATCAACAAGGTACGGATCAAGAATGAATAATCGGTAAGAAATCCCAATCTCAAACCAATATCCGTGGAAGAAGAACTAGAGCTACTAGAATTCCCACCTATGAAACTCCCGAACCTTTCCGGTTATGCAATCAGGTGTTGGGGATACAGGGGAAGCATAATATCTCACCCAAACTAGCAAATCCTACATCCAGCTGTATTCATCCTTCAACACATAACCAAGAAACCTTCGGAAACCATCTACCTCAACCTTCGAAAAGCATCCATTATACAAGTTATGGCGATACTCCCGAACTCCCGCCCCAGTACTGGGTGGCGTCGAGGTTATCTCACCAACGAACTGCATAAAAGAGATTTTCGATGTCGGCGTACTAGACTCAGGTATTCCAGAACTGCAACGATAAAATTATGATGACAACACCTCAGAGCTCAACTCCCCGGGACACTTCCACTAAACCCCTGACAGGAGGCACCAAGACAATGTTCTCATCATAAAACCATCAGAACGATTCCAAGATACCCGCGTGATCCTAAAATTTTTTTTAGTGAAATTTGAGAAGAGAAGAGTCAAAACTCTACGTCAGGATGCCTTACCAGAGCGATGAGGAGACTGGGAAGTAAAAAGAATTCCTAAACTCTCCGATATATAATTCCTAAATGACTCAAAACGTTTTTTTTCTAGACACAACTCGGCCACTAAAAACGATCAAGCAATGGGGCTCCTAAGGTCGGGGAAGGCTCTAATTACCAACTTGTAACACCCTCGATGCGACTATAGCTCCCACGTGTCGAGGCACGACTTAGAGGCATAATCGCATTGAAGGCATATGTCGCAAGTTAG
Organism: Triticum urartu; assembly: GCF_056163025.1. Classification (NCBI taxonomy): domain Eukaryota; kingdom Viridiplantae; phylum Streptophyta; class Magnoliopsida; order Poales; family Poaceae; genus Triticum; species Triticum urartu. Next base: position 173,258,438 of record NC_141875.1, read on the forward strand.
GCAATCTTCACAACATCCCATGTAATATAAATAATAATAAAGGGGAGATAACATAGTTGGCTTACTCTCGCCACGTCAATCAAGTACATAAATAACATTACATCATCCAAACACTCATGGCCCGACTACGGCGCCAAAATAAAAGAGAACCCAACATGCGACACGGTCCCAATCACCCCAACTGGGCACCACTACTGATCATCGGGAAAGGAAACACAGTAACATTGAGAGTCTTCGTCGAACTCCCACTTGAGCTCAAGTGCGTCTCCTGGAGCGGAATCATCAGGCCCTGCATCTAGTGTAATAGTAATCTGTGAGCCACAGGGACTCAGCAATCTCGCACCCTCGCGATCAAGACTATTTAAGCTTACAGGTAAGACAAGGTAAATATGTGGAGATGCAGCAAGCGTCTAGCAAATATGGTGGCTAACTTATTCGCAAAAGAGAGCGAGAAGAGGAGGCAAAGCGCGAGCGAGAAACTAGAGAGCAACCTGCATAAACATTACTCCAACACCGTGTCCGCTTCCCGGACTCCGCCGAGAAGAGGCCATCACGGTAACACACTCAGTTGATTCATTTTAATTAAGTTAAGGTTCAAGTTATCTACAACCAGACATTAACAAATTTCTATCTGCCCATAACCGCGGGCACGGCTTTCAAAAGTTCAAATCCCTGTAGGGGAGTCCCAACTTAGCCCATGACAAGCTCTCATGGTCAATGAAGGAATAGGCCTCCTCCCAAGACGTTCCGTTCAGACTCGGTATCTCGGTTCTTCAAGACACTTCGACAGGTTAAAACAAGACCAGCAACACCGCCCGAATGTGCCGACAAATCCTGATAGGATCTGCACATATCTCGTTCTCAGGGCACACTCAGATAGGTCAAGCTATGAGTAAAACCAACCCTCAAGTTTCCCCAAGGTGGCCCCGCAGGCTGCCCGGTTCGGACCAACACTCAGAGGGAGCACTGGCCCGGGGAGGGGTTTAAAATAAGATGACCCTCGGGCTCCGAAAACCCAAGGGAAAAAGAGGCTAGGTGGCGAATGGTAAAACCAAGGTTGGGCATTGCTGGAAAAGCTTTAATCAAGGCGAACTATCAAGGGGTACCCATTATAACCCAACCGCGTAAGGAACGCAAAATCCGGGAACATAACACCGATATGACGGAAACTAGGGCGGCAAGAGTGGAACAAAACACTAGGCGAGAGGCCAAGCCTTCCACCCTTTACCAAGTATATAGGTGCATTAAGATAACAAGATAATATAATGATATCCCAACAAGAAAATAAATATTCCAATAAGGAACGGCCTCCGATTTTCACCTGCAACTAGTAACGCTATAAGAGTTGCTGAGCAAAGTGGTAACATAGCCAATCAACGGTTTGCTTGGACAATGGAGGGTTAGAGGTTTTACATGGCAATTTGGGAGGCTTGCAAGCAAGTGCTAGGCATCGTAGCATTGGCATATCAAAAGAGCGAGAAAACTAGCATAGCAAAAATAGTAGTGATTTCGAGGGTATGATCATCTTGCCTGCACAGTTGTCAGAGTTGACTGGATCCTCGAAAGCAAACTCAACGGGCTCCTCGTTAGCGAACTCGTCTCCCGGCTCTACCCAAACAAGACAAACAAGCAAACAAGGATACAATCAACCACGTGCAACGATCAAACAATATGATGCAATGATGATATGCTATGCGGGATGCGGTGCGGGTTGCAAAATACATGATATGACCGGAAATGTATGACCCTGGCCTCAACTTGGAAATCCAAGTGTGCCACTGGAAAGATGAGATGAAATCGCTTGAAAACGATATAAAGAACGCCGGAATCGGAGTTACGGTTTGGAAATGGCAAGCGATTCAAAAATGACACCGGTCTGCGATTTACAGCAAGTAGCCATCTAAATGCAATGAGATGAACATGCTATAGCACCCAAACATGACAACAAAATACATGGCAGGGATGCATACAAGATGCTTAAAAAAAGTCTAGCACTGAGCTATGGCCAATTCATCCATTAACAGGTTCAAACAAGCATGGCAAAAATGCATATGGCAAACAGATTTCAGACTTAGTGAAATTAACACTTGTCTGGAATTTCAGATCAGATAGCCCTCTTCGGAGCGACAAAACTACATGCTACAGGACCTGAACATGGCAAACTAAAGCATGGCATGGAGCTACTCAAAGAGCTTAACAAAAGTCCCTTAGTGACCTTGAGCCAAAAGGGATCAGAAAATACAATTGCAAGCATGTGAACATAGCAAAAACATAATCAGTTTTCAGACTTGGTGAAAACTGGAACATGCTGAAACATAACTCAAGTAGGCATGTTTACGAGCTCGATGCACTCACTACGGAGCAAGTCATGGCAAGACAAGCATACACCCATCAAGAAGGCACAAGATGCAAGCTAGACATGGTAAGAACAATAGCATAGCATGCACGGATCAACTACAACATCATCGGCAAAATTGCAAACAAGTTGACAATCTGCCCAGATTCACAAAGTAGCAAAAGTAGAGCTCGATTGACTCAAGCTAGGGTGCTCCATAATTGCAAAAAAAGACATGGATGGATAGAGCACTACAATATTAACAAAACATATTTACTGATCATCCTCAAAAGAGGCACGGATCACTAAGAAACAACATGAACATATGGCATCATGAGATAAACAGCTCACGGATCACTAGGAAATGCTAAGTCCCTGAAAACAGAATTAGCAAGTGCACCACTTTGCAAGCTTGCACTAGTCACCACACACATCACAAAAATACATGGGTTGCACCTCTGGAAAGATGACAAAACCCTTAACAAAACATATGTAGAGCACATGGGCATAGCATGCACACAATAATCATGGCAAAAATGACAAAAAGCTAAATGGAGTAGCAGATCTGACAATTATCTTAAGTAGCCCTCTTCTAACAGAATTTCGGGAATCAAGATGAACTCAAATGAAAATGATGCAATGGAATGAAATGATGTACTCTCTGAGATGAACATTTTGATATGCTATATGCATGAATCGGAGCTACAGATGAAAAGTTAAGGGGCCACGAACATGAGCACTTGGATCTGTGATTCCGAGGACTTGGAAGAAATTTTAACCCGAGATCTAGGGTTTACTGTTCACGGCACGGAATCCGAGGACGGCGGCGCGTGCACTGTTCACGCCAGAGTTGACTAGGGAGGAGGCGGCCAGAGGGTGCGGCGGCGGCGGCGGCGGCGGAGATCCGCGGGGCGGCGGCGGAGGAGATCCGCGGGGGAGGTGGCGGCTTGGCGGCGGCGGCCGGCGTCGGAGCGGCTCGGGGCGAGGCGGCGCCCTCGCCGGAGATGGCGTGCGGCGGCGGGGCGGATCCCGGCGACAGGGAAGGCGCGGGCGGGCGAGGGAGGCGAGCCCGGGCGGCGGCGGCGGAGAACGGGCCCTCGGGGGCCGGCCTTGGGCTTCCCGGGCCTGGCGGCGCGGCGAGCGGCGAGCACCACGTGGCGGAACGCCACTGGTGCGGGGGCGGCGGCGCGGAGTGTCCGCCCCGGGCGGACAATGTCCGTCGGTGGCGCGGTTGATTTTAGGGTTTGGACGGGGGAGGATCCGGATTTTTCGAGAGGGGTCTATATATAGGCATAGGAGGAGCTAGGAGAGTTCAAATGAGGTGCGGTTTTCGGCCACGCGATCGTGATCGAACGATCTAGATGATGGAGCAAGGTTAGGTGGGTTTTGGGCCAAAATAGAGGGGTGTTGGGCTGCAACACACACGAGGCCTTTTCGGTACCTCGGTTAACCGTTGGAGTATCAAACGAAGTCCAAATGATACGAAACTTGACAGGCGGTCTACCGGTAGTAAACCAAGGCTGCTTGGCAAGTCTCGGTCCAAACCGGAAATGTTTAATCCCCACACATGAAAGAAAGCTAGAAATGACCACCGGAGGAGAACGAAGCGCCGGAATGCAAAACGGACAACGGGGAAAATGCTCGAATGCATGAGATGAACACGTATGCAAATGCAATGCACATGATGACATGATATGAGATGCATGACAATGACAACAACACACGGAGACAAAGACCCGAACCCGAGAATATAAATTAACTTAACGCCGGAAACGGCAAGAGTTGGAGTACAAATTGGGAAAGTTACATCCGGGGTGTTACACATCAGGTCTGGTACACAGCATTGTATACATGATAGATCCTATGGCTGAAGCATAGGGAACATCTTTCATTTTCTCTCTATCTTATGCAGTGGTCGGGCATTGAGTCTTACTCAACTTCACACCTTGTAACACGGGCAAGAACCCTTTCTTTGCTTGATCCATTTTGAACTTTTTCAAAACTTTGTCAATGTATGTGCTTTGTGAAAGTCCAATTAAGCGTCTTGATCTATCTCTATAGATTTTGATGCCTAATATATCAGCAACTTCACCGAGGTCTTTCATTGAAAAACTCTTATTCAAGTATCCCTTTATGCTATCCAGAAATTCTATATCATTTCCAATCAGTAATATGTCATCCACATATAATATCAGAAATGCTACAGAGCTCCCACTCACTTTCTTGTAAATACAGGCTTCTTCAAAAGTCTGTACAAAACCAAATGCTTTGATCACACTATCAAAGCATTTATTCCAACTCCGAGAGGCTTGCACCAATCCATAAATGGATCGCTGGAGCTTGCACACTTTGTTAGTTCCCTTTGGATCGACAAAACCTTCCAGTTGCATCATATACAACTCTTCTTCCAGAAATCCATTCAGGAATGCAGTTTTGACATCCATTTGCCAAATTTCATAATCATAAAATGTGGCAATTGCTAACATGATTCGGACAGACTTAAGCATCGCTACGGGTGAGAAGGTCTCATCGTAGTCAATCCCTTGAACTTGTCGAAACCCTTTCACAACAAGTCGAGCTTTGTAGACAGTAACATTACCGTCAGTGTCAGTCTTCTTCTTGAAGATCCATTTATTCTCAATTTCTTGCCGATCATTGGGCAAGTCAACCAAAGTCCACACTTTGTTCTCATACATGGATCCCATCTCAGATTTCATGGCTTCAAGCCATTTTGCGGAATCTGGGCTCACCATTGCTTCTTCATAGTTCGTAGGTTCATCATGATCTAGTAGCATGACTTCCAGAACAGGATTACCGTACCACTCTGGTGCGGATCTTACTCTGGTTGATCTACGAGGTTCAGTAACAACTTGATCTGAAGTTCCATGATCATCATCATTAATTTCCTCACTAATTGGTATAGGCGTCACAGGAACAGATTTCTATGATGAGCTACTTTCCAATAAGGGAGCAGGTATAGTTACCTCATCAAGTTCTACTTTCCTCCCACTCACTTCTTTTGAGAGAAACTCCTTCTCTAGAAAGGATCCATTCTTAGCAACGAATGTATTGCCTTCGGATCTGTGATAGAAGGTGTACCCAACAGTCTCCTTTGGGTATCCTATGAAGACACATTTCTCCGATTTGGGTTCGAGCTTATCAGGTTGAAGTTTTTTTCACCTACGCATCGCAGCCCCAAACTTTAAGAAACGACAACTTTGGTTTCTTTCCAAACCATAGTTCATAAGGCGTCGTCTCAACGGATTTTGATGGTGCCCTATTTAACGTGAATGCAGCCGTCTCTAAAGCATAACCCCAAAACGATAGCGGTAAATCAGTAAGAGACATCATAGATCGCACCATATCTAGTAAAGTACGATTATGACGTTTGGACACACCATTACGATGTGGTGTTCCGGGTGGCGTGAGTTGCGAAACTATTCCGCATTGTTACGAATGTAGACCAAACTCGTAACTGAAATATTCTCCTCCATGATCATATCGTAGAAACTTTATTTTCTTGTTACGATGATTTTCAACTTCACTCTGAAATTCTTTGAACTTTTCAAATGTTTCAGACTTATGCTTCATCAAGTAGATATACCCATATCTGCTTAAATCATCTGTGAAGGTGAGAAAATAACGATATCCGCCACGAGCCTCAACATTCATCGGACCACATACATCTGTATGTATGATTTCCAACAAATCTGTTGCTCTCTCCATAGTACCGGAGAACAGCGTTTTAGTCATCTTGCCCATGAGGCATGGTTCGCAAGTACCAAGTGATTCATAATCAAGTGGTTCCAAAAGTCCATCATTATGGAGTTTCTTCATGTGCTTTACACCGATATGACCTAAACGGCAGTGCCACAAATAAGTTGCACTATAATTATCAACTCTGCATCTTTTGGCTTCAACATTATGAATACATGTATCACTACTATCGAGATTCATTAAAAATAGACCACTCTTCAAGGGTGCATGACCATAAAAGATATTACTCATATAAATAGAACAACCATTATTCTCTGATTTAAATGAATAACCGTCTCGCATCAAACAAGATCCATATATAATGTTCATGCTCAACGCTGGCACCAAATAACAATTATTTAGGTCTAAAACTAATCCTGAAGGTAGATGTAGAGGTAGCGTGCCGACCGCGATCACATCGACTTTGGAACCATTTCCCACGCGCATCGTCACCTTGTCCTTGGCCAATGTTCGCTTAATCCGTAGTCCCTGTTTCGAGATGCAAATATTAGCAATAGAACCGGTATCAAATACCCAGGTGCTACTGCGAGCTCTAGTAAGGTACACATCAATAACATGTATATCACATATACCTTTGTTCACCTTGCCATCCTTCTTATCCGCCAAATACTTGGGGCAGTTCCGCTTCCAGTGACCAGTCTGCTTGCAGTAGAAGCACTCAGTTTCAGGCTTAGGTCCAGACTTGGGTTTCTTCTCCTGAGCAGCAACTTGCTTGTTGTTCTTCTTGAAGTTCCCCTTCTTCTTCCCTTTGCCCTTTTTCTTGAAACTGGCGGTCTTATTAACCATCAACACTTGATGCTCCTTCTTGATTTCTACCTCCGCAGCCTTTAGCATTGCGAAGAGCTCGGGAATCGTCTTATCCATCCCTTGCATGTTATAGTTCATCACGAAGCTCTTGTAGCTTGGTGGCAGTGATTGAAGAACTCTGTCAATGACAGTATCAACATGAAGATTAACTCCCAGTTGAGTCAAGTGATTATGATACCCAAACATTTTGAGTATATGTTCACTGACAGAACTATTCTCCTCCATCTTGCAACTATAGAACTTATTGGAGACTTCATATCTCTCAATCTAGGCATTTGCTTGAAATATTAACTTCAACTCCTGGAACATCTCATATGCTCCATGACGTTCAAAACGTCGTTGAAGTCCCGGTTCTAAGCCGTAAAGCATGGCACACTGAACTATTGAGTAGTCATCAGCTTTGCTCTGCCAGACGTTCATAACATATGGTGTTGCTCCTGCAGCAGGCCTGGCACCCAGCGGTGCTTCCAGGACGTAATTCTTCTATGCAGCAATGAGGATAATCCTCAAGTTACGGACCCAGTCCGTGTAATTTCTACCATCATCTTTCAACTTTGCTTTCTCAAGGAACGCATTAAAATTCTATGGAACAACAGCACGGGCCATCTATCTAAAGTCAAACATAGACAAGCAAGATACTATCAGGTACTAAGTTCATGATAAATTTATGTTCAATTAATCATATTACTTAAGAACTCCCACTTATAAAAACATCCCTCTAATCCTCTAAGTGATCACGTGATCCAAATCAACTAAACCATAACCGATCATCATGTGAAATGGAGTAGCTTTCAATGGTGAACATCAATATGTTGATCATATCTACTATATGATTCACGCTCGACCTTTCGGTCTCAGTGTTCCGAGGCCATATCTGCATATGCTAGGCTCGTCAAGTTTAACCTGAGTATTCTGCGTGTGCAAAACTGGCTTGCACCCGTTGTAGATGGACGTACAGCTTATCACACCCGATCATCACGTGGTGTCTGGGCACGACGAACTTTGGCAACGGTGCATACTCAGGGAGAACACTTTTATCTTGAAATTTAGTGAGGGATCATCTTATAATGCTACCGTCAATCAAAACAAGATAAGATGCATAAAAGATAAACATCACATGCAATCAATACAAGTGATATGATATGGCCATCATCATCTTGTGCTTGTGATCTCCATCTCCGAAGCATCGTCATGATCACCATCATCACCAGCGCGACACCTTGATCTCCATCGTAGCATCATTGTTGTCTCGCCAATCTTATGCTTCTACGACTATCGCTACTGCTTAGTGATAAAGTAAAGCATTACAGGGCAATGGCACTGCATATAATAAAGCGACAACCATATGGCTCCTGCCAGTTGCCGATAACTCGGTTACAAAACATGATCATCTCATACAATAAAATTTAGCATCATGTCTTGACCATATCACATCACAACATGCCCTGCAAAAACAAGTTAGACGTCCTCTACTTTGTTGTTGCAAGTTTTACGTGGCTGCTACGGGCTTAGCAAGAACCATTCTTACCTACGCATTAAAACCACAACGATAGTTTGTCAAGTTGATGATGTTTTAACCTTCGCAAGGACCGGGTGTCGACACACTCGGTTCAACTAAAGTTGGAGAAACTGACACCCGCCAACCACCTATGTGCAAAGCACGTCGGTAGAACCAGTCTCACGTAAGCATATGCATAATGTCGGTCCGGGCCGCTTCATCCAACAATACCGCCGAACCAAAGTATGACATGCTGGTAAGCAGTATGACTTATATCGCCCACAACTCACTTGTGTTCTACTCGTGCATATAACATCAACGCATAAAACCAGGCTCGGATGCCACTGTTGGGGAATGTAGTAATTTCAAAAAAATTCCTATGCACACGCAAGATCATGGTGATGCATAGCAATGAGAGGGGAGAGTGTTGTCTACGTACCCTCGTAGACCGAAAGCGGAAGCGTTAGCACAACGCGGTTGATGTAGTTGTACGTCTTCACGATCCGACCGATCAAGTACCGAATGTACGACACCTCCGAGTTCAGCACACGTTCAGCCCGATGACGTCCCTCGAACTCCGATCCAGCCGAGTGTTGAGGGAGAGTTTCGTCAGCATGACGGCATGGTGACGATGTTGATGTTCTACTAACGCAGGGCTTCGCCTAAGCACCGCTACAGTATTATCGAGGTGGACTATGGTGGAGGGGGCACCGCACACGGCTAAGAGATCAATGATCAATTGTTGTGTATCTAGGGTGCCCCCTACCCCCGTATATAAAGGAGCAAGGGGGAGGCCGGCCGGCCCTCTATGGCGCGCCCCCAAGAGGGGAATCCTACTAGGACTCCATGTCCTAGTAGGTTTCCACCAAAAGGGAGAGAGGGGGAAGGAAGGAGAGGGAGAGGGAGAAGGAAAGGGGGCGCCCCCCCCCTCCTAGTCCAATTCTGACTCAAGGGGGAGGGGCGCGTGGCCTGCCCTGGCCGCCCCTCTCTCTCAACACTAAGGCCCATCGAGGCCCATTAGTTCCCCTGGGGTTTCCGATAACCCTCCGGCACTCCGGTTTTATCTGAAACTTCTCCGGAACACTTCCGGTGTCCGAATATAGTCGTCCAATATGTCAATCTTTATGTCTCAACCATTTCGAGACTCCTCGTCATGTCCGTGATCGCATCCGGGACTCCGAACAACCTTCGGTACATCAAAACACATAAACTCATAATGAAACTGTCATCGTAACGTTAAGCGTGCGGACCCTATGGGTTTTAGAACTATGTAGACATGACCGAGACACGTCTCCGGTCAATAACCAATAGTGGAACCTGGATGCTCATATTGGCTCCCAAATATTCTACGAAGATCTTTATCGGTCAGACCGCATAACAACATACGTTGTTCCCTTTATCATCAGTATGTTACTTGCCCAAGATTCGATCGTCGGTATCTCAATACCTAGTTCAATCTCGTTACCGGCAAGTCTCTTTACTCGTTCCGTAATACATCATCCCGCAACTTACTCATTAGTTGCAATGCTTGCAAGTCTTAAGTGATGTGCATTACCGAGAGGGCCGAGAGATACCTCTCCGACAATCAGAGTGACAAATCATAATCTCGAAATACGCCAACCCAACAAGTACCTTCGGAGACACCTGTAGAGCACCTTTATAATCACCCAGTTACGTTGTGACGTTTGGTAGCACACAAAGTGTTCCTCTGGTAAACGGGAGTTGCATAATCTCATAGTCATAGGAACATGTATATGTCATGAAGAAAGCAGTAGCAACAAACTAAACGATCGTGTGCTAAGCTAACGGAATGGGTCATGTCAATCACATCATTCTCCTAATGATGTGATCTCGTTAATCAAATGACAGCTCATGTCTATGGTTAGGAAACATAACCATCTTTGATCACCGAGCTAGTCAAGTAGAGGCATACTAGTGACACTCTGTTTGTCTATGTATTCACACATGTATTATGTTTCCGGTTAATACAATTCTAGCATGAATAATAAACATTTATCATGATATAAGGAAATAAATAATAACTTTATTATTGCCTCTACGGCATATTTCCTTCAGTAACGGTAGCAAAAGGTAACGGTAACAAAAGTAATGTTTTTGGTATTTTGTAGTGATGATAGCAATGGCAACGGAAAAGTAAATAAGCGAGGAACAATATATGGAAAGCTCATAGGCAATGGATCAGTGATGGATAATTATGCCGGATGCGGTTCATCATGTAATAGTCATAACCTAGGGTGACAGAGAACTAGCTCCAGTTCATCAATGTAATGTAGGCATGTATTCTGAATATAGTCATACGTGCTTATGGAAAAGAACTTGCATGAAATCTTTTGTCCTACCATCCCGTGGCAGCGGGGTCCTAGCAGAAACTAAGGGATATTAAGGCCTCCTTTTAATAGAGTACCGGACCAAAGCATTAACACATAGTGAATACATGAACTCCTCAAACTACGGTCATCACCGGTAAGTATCCCGATTATTGTCACTTCGGGGTTAACGTATCATAACACATAATAGGTGACTATAGACTTGCAAGATAGGATCAAGAACTCTCATATATTGATGAAAACATAATAGGTTCAGATCTGAAATCATGGCACTCGGGCCCTAGTGACAAGCATTAAGCATAGCAAAGTCATAGCAACATCAATCTCAGAACATAGTGGATACTAGGGATCAAACCCTAACAAAACTAACTCGATTACATGATAAATCTCATCCAACACATCACTGTCCAGCAAGCCTACGATGGAATTACTCACGCACGGCGGTGAGCATCATGAAATTGGTGATGGAGGATGGTTGATGATGACGACGGCGACGGATTCCCCTCTTCGGAGCCCTGAACGGACTCCAAATCAGCCCTCCCGAGAGGTTTTAGGGCTTGGCGGCGGCTCCATATCGTAAAACGCGATGAATCCTTCTCTTTGATTTTTTTTTCTCCCCGAAACCAAATATATAGAGTTGGAGTTGAGGTCGGAGGAGCTCCAGGGGGCCCACGAGGTAGGGGGCGCGCCCCCACCCTCGTGGCTAGGGTGTGGGCCCCCTGGTCTTCATCTTTTGCAGGGATTTTTTATTATTTCCGAAAGATGTTCCGTGAAGTTTTAGGTCATTCCGAGAACTTTTGTTTCTGCACATAAATAACACCATGGTAATTCTGCTAAAAACAGCGTCAGTCTGGGTTAGTTCCATTCAAATCATGCAAGTTAGAGTCCAAAACAAGGGCAAAAGTGTTTGGAAAAGTAGATACGACGGAGACGTATCAACTACCCCAAGCTTAAACCTTTGCTTGTCCTCAATCAATTCAATTGATAAACTGAAAGTGATAATGAAAAAACTTTTACAAACTCTGTTTTCTCTTGTTGTTGTAAATATGTAAAGCCGGCATTCAAGTTTTCAGCAAAGATTATGAACTAACCATATTCACAATAACGCATAGGTCTCATGTTTACTCATATCAATAGCATAATCAACTAGCGAGCAATAATAATAAATCTCGGATGACAACACTTTCTCAAAACAATCATAATATGATATAACAATATGGTATCTCGCTAGCCCTTTCTGAGACCGCAAAACATAAATGCAGAGCACCTTTAAAGATCAAGGACTGACTAGACATTGTAATTCATGGTAAAAGAGATCCAGTCAAGTCATACTCAATGTAAACTAACAGTAATGAATGCAAATGACAGCGGTGCTCTCCAACTGGTGCTTTTTAATAAGAGGATGATGACTCAACATAAAAGTAAATAGATAGGCCCTTCGCAGAGGCAAGCAGGATTTTTAGAGGTGCTAGAGCTTGGTTTTTGTTGTGGAATTGTCACGGCAGATGTCCTTAGTGTCAGGACTTAGTCGTGAGGCCAACACATGTATGTGGTAGCTTGAGAGGGGTTGAGCGGGACGAGAGACGCGATGTTTTACCCAGGTTTAGCCCCTCACGATGGAGGTAAAAGCCTACATCATGCTTCATTGATATTAATGATGATGATCATGGTTACGAGAGTGCTCTATCTCGAGAGCTATTGTCTAAACCTAACTTGTCCAACTTGTGGAACTTGTCAATCTTGTTCCTCTTGGGGTGCCCTACCCCTCCTTATATATGTTGAACGGGCGGCTTACATGACTAGTCCTATTAGGATTAGGATTACTCTATTACAAGTGGAGTCCTAATATTGCTTCGTTTGTAAGGGTATATTCCTTATACTTTCCTCTTAAGTCGACCCACCATAATACGAGCCGGCCTTCCATGAACCGTCTGCTTGGGCCACCGGGTCTTGTTGCTCCTCTGCTCCGTCGGCCGGGTCACCAATGAGTCACCTGGCTCGGCCGGGTCATCAGTGAGTGGAGAGATCCGGGCGGGTCACTTAGTGAGTCGCCAAGTCAGGGTGGGTCACCAATGAATCGCCAAGTCCGGCCGGGTCATATTTCCGGTCAGGTCATACCGCGGGGTATATCCCCGACATTAGCCCCCTGTTTAATTTGGATTTATCCATGTTAAACTGATCCTGCAAAATAAACACAAGAACAACTTTGACAGGTTGTGATCCGGGTTAAAAATTCTTGTAAGCCGGCACATGGTCATCTTTAAGTCCTTGTCATTTCTTTCTTGATACATGCCCATGAACTCATAGCAAATCTCCTTTAGTAGATATGTTCAAACTTTGTGAATGCAAAAAATCCAGATACTTCTTTTGAGACATCTGGGTCAATAGGCTAGCTTCAGAGTCAATTTGCTGACATTGGTCTTTTGTAGAGGAATATTGTAAGAAATAATCCACTTGAATCAGCTAAAGCGCCAGTTTAGAAAATATTAGTCTTGAAATACTCATCTGACTTTCAGCCGGTTTGAAGATGTAAAACTTGCCGATTTATCATTATCAAAATTGTCGGTTTTTAAATATTGATGGCACCGAGTCATAATCATTGCCGACGTCGGGTCATAGTTATTGGTGACGCCGGGTCAATCTGGTTTACCCAAACTGAGAATTTGAAGATTTTTCTCCTTTATATCCATATTACCTATAGCCCCCAAGTCTTGAGCAGAAACAAAGTGATGACTTAAGACTTGCTTCAATATAAATACTACCACTTTGAAGAAATCCATGTTGTTCATCTTAATCACTAGTAAAGACTGAATACTCCATATATGTAGCCCCCAAGTGTCGGGTTGTCATGCTTGCAGCAACCTGGGACTTGTAATTGCCTGATACTCATAAAAGCTTCAACCAGTGTAGCCCCCAAGGGTCGGGTTATTATGCAATAATGAGCAGGGACTTTATAAATATGATCATATAGACTTGAATAACAACGTGTAGCCCCCAAGGGCCAGCTCAGTAAGATAATATTGAGCTGGGACTTTATATATACTTCTTTTGAAAAGAACATCATATGATGTAACCCCCATCATGGGGCTTAAACCCACGTCCACAAGGTTAAGATCTTTGTGCTTTACCAACTGAGCAGTTGACCTTTCAATATAATGGAATAAAACTTGTGTACCTTGAATTGTTGACAGGAGCAATTGGTAGCCCCCAAGGGCCGGCTCATTATGATGTGATGAGTTGGGTCTTCAATAAGGCCAGTAAAATTGTCTTTGCATTAGCCCCCAAGTACCATGGTGCATGCTGGCAGTGACATGGGACTTGCATATTTGATGTGATCTCAACTTGAATAATGTAGCCCCCAAGTGCCGGGTCGTAAGCCTGCAGCGACTTGGGACTATTCCTTTCATTGTAGAATAAATCATATCCATTAGTAAAATAATAGCCTTTGCGCTGAAGCGCCTTTGAAAACCTCAATCATAACATTTAGTTACTGATAACCATAATAAAAATCCAGCCATGTTGGCTATTAAAGATTTGAATAACCCGGTTTGAAAACCTCAATAATTCAATATCATAATGAAAATCCAGCCAAGTTTGGCTATTTAAAGACTCAAATACCTTATCTGTTGACAAGTAAATCTGGAGTTTAAATACCCGGCGACTCTTGACCGATGGCGATTTAATACGCCTCCATTGTAAACCGGAATTTTTATAACCCGGTGACTTATAGCCTTTGAGAAAATCAAGAATTGATAACCCTTTTGAGACACCAATTTCAATCTTTGATGATGGGCTGGAACTTAATCATTTATGTAAGTCATAGCTCTATAAATCTTGCACAGAGTTTAAACAACATATGCCCTGGCGACTTAGCGTCAACAACCAGGGCGGATAACTAGTCAAATGTAGTCTTATCCTGCACATAAGTAAATCACAAGATCCATTGTCGGTTTACCGCAGGGTGGATCATAATATCCCACATATAACCATTGTGATATTTAATTTGTATTGCCGGTTTGCATGACCTGTGCAGTAAGGGTGATAACCCAATCCTTAGAAGCTAATACTTCCAAATATATGATGATTGTCACATGCTAGCGACTTATCATCAAAGCCAAGCCGGGTTTAAACGAAACCACACTTATATGCTTCATATATGAGCAAAAAGTCTCGAAACCAAAAAGATTGTTTGCAAAAACTTAAACCAAATAAAAATTTGAGGTTTCTGATTCGAATACGATCAGTAAACCGTTCCAAAGGGGTTAAGCTATGATTCGAATATGATCATGTAGCCCCCAGTGGCTTTGGCATTGCGTCGATCAAGAGGGTACCGACAGCTATGTTCTCTTTGGTTCAAATACGACCTATGTTTGAACAGGAAGCCCCCAAATGACCTTGAGAGGTTTTTAACGACCTTGATTCGAATACGATACAAGTCGGACCCAAAAGGGGTTAAGCTATGATTCGGATACGATCAAGAAGCCCCCTAGTGAGTTTGGCTTTGCGCCGATCAAAAGGGTTACGACAGCTATGTTCTCTTTGGTTCGAATACGACCTATGTTTGAACAGGAAGCCCCCAAGTGACCACATAAATTTTGGCATCGCACCGATCAAAAGGGCACGGACAGCTATGCTCGATGAGCAGGAAGCCCCCAAGTGACCATAATAAGGTAAGTCGTAAGGCAGGATACCCATGTTTGAACCGCGCATCATGGCAGCAAATTCTCTTTGGCAACCTTCAGTTTTTCTGAGAACTCGAATCTTGCAAGAGATTAATTCTTCTTGAACCAGAACTTTAAATTGGACTTGAAAGTTTCAAAACTTTGTGGGAGACAGATTGTCCTTGAGCCGGATGTTTGAACCGGATTTGAGAGCTTCAAAGCTTTGCGGGAGAGAGATGTCCCTTGAACCGGATTTTAAATTGGAATCTTTATTTTGAGCCGAAAATTTTCTGACGACCTTTTAAGTTTTCACCAATATGGCAGTAGCCTCCGGGACCAGGTTATCTTCCCTCCAATGACCCGGAATTCCCGAGTCATGTCATTGTAGCCCCCGAGTCTCAAGACGACTCGAGGAGTTGGCTTGAGATTCCCCATATTTAACCGTGATATAAACTGGCATGAATTATCCAATAGCTCAGTGATATAATAATCCCTTTTGGCAGTAGACAATTTGTCCTGCATTGGAAAACTTGCAAGCCAGAGTAATTGCTCTTTGAAAGAAAGCAACATATCGTAAAAAATATAATGGATGGATTTCACCTGATATGTTAGGCCAAAAAATATCCACCACGGAGTTGATGATCACGTGAAACTGAAACCAATCATGGGTGAGTCGGCCATGAGAGCAGACAGATGAATTGGCCGCGATGTTGTAAGCCAGTGCGGATGGGGATAGTCGGCACCGGCGTTGTAAGCCGGTACGGACGAAGAGAATCGGCCGCGGTGTTGTAAGCCGGTGCGGACGGAGAGAATCGGCCACGGCGTTGTCAGCCGGTGCGGACGAGAGAGTCAGCCGTATGTTGATGCAGACCAGACCGTGGGGACGGCGGCTTGCACGTGTCCATTGAGCAGCGTGACACGGCCGAACGCTAGTGCAAACTCATACTAGCGTGCTCCGTGACCGTGATACAATACCACCTTTTGTAATGGATAAGTATCTTGTATGTCAAAATAAATCAAAGCAATTGTTCTTTTGACAAAAATAATATGTGCCAATACAAAACAGACGTTGGATGGGTATCACCTGATGTTTGTGAACGAGAGAAGATCTCGTAGTGTCTCCATAAACAGTGAGCCCTTGTCCTGTTTACCCGGACAAAAGATGACCCGTGTGTACATCCGCCCAAATATCCCTTGAATGCATCAAAACAAGTTTATATTCAGCAGCTCGAGTCCAAAGAACAGGTTGATCCAGATCAGGCAAGAACTCCATAACGCCAGGGCTCAGTTCGGCTCTGCGACACTGGGGCAGCAAGTGAGCCAGGAGGATGTAGGAGTTACACCGGCGGCTCATAGAAAAAGTAGGGCCGCGGGAACAGCACCTCACTGCAGCGCCGGCGGTTTTTTGGAAGCGTGATCTTGCGACAGCTGAGGCGCAAATCGGCGGTAATGGAGGCGGCTGACGGAGGTCAGGCCGGCGGCTCGCGGCGACAGCTGAGGTAGGTCAACAGAGCAGCTCCAAGGCAAGGCGGTTCTCCCGCAGCGGAACACATCGATGGATGAGGCCCTGGTTAAGCTTAGAAGAGCCCGGGCACACGGATGCAGCGACCGGCGGCGGGTCAAAGCCCGCGGGCGAGCGTCGGAGTGGAGCAGACCCGGCAGGGTTGTTTAGATGAGCCGGCAGGATGCCAGTGAGGGCGTCTCGGACTCGGGCGTGAGCCGGGCGGATGTTTGGACGGCCGCACCAGTTGAGGCCGGCAGCGGCGACTTTCGGCGGCACTGCAACAGAGGTGGTGACGATAAAGTTGCGGCCACACAGCCTGAAGGCAACTAACAGTTCATCCAAGATGGTAACTCGGCGGTGAGGGAGCAAACTGACGAGGAGATTCCCCGTGGCTTAGAGACCTGCGAAAGGCAGCGACCGGCAGAGGTGGCTCGGCCACCAAGGCACACTGGCATAGACCGGCGACTTGATCCGAGTTTCGGTGCAGGGGCGGCTCAGAAGCGAGACCACAGCGGCAAAGAGCGGATCCAACTCCCCTCCACGTCTAGTCCTGTTCGTCCTTGGTTTGACCATCCACGTCGTCTCTTTCCGTGGATTAGTAGTACTAGCACTGTTTTAGGAACGAGCTAGTGCATCTTCCCGTGGACTTTTCCTTTGACGTTTTCAAACTCCACACAACCTCTGCTAATGGATCTTCAGGGTGGATGCAATATTTGAATAGAAAATAAATCTTTTATTTATTCCTCCTGATACGTTGAAATTGATGAGGACAACCAGGGGCGGCCAGCGCCAGGCACATCCGTCGAGCGGCGACTTGTAATCGACCACTAAGGCTGCCTTCGACCTGTTAATATGAGCCGGGCATAGGGACAACGGGCTGTGCGTTCGTCCTCGGGTCTTCCATTGCAGACGACAAAACTTATAGTCAATCGATTCTTGTATATGATCTTATGAGCCGGAGTACTAGTAGTACTTGCTGATTGATGTGAATTTTCTCATACGTACAGTGGTACTTGCAGTTGATTTGCAAGCCTCGATCTCCACGCCTCGGAATAGTAGCGGTGGATTTGGATTTGATCTTTGGTCAACAACAGCCGATGTAGACGTCAAAAGCAGCCGCAATCGGACTCGGCCGTAGAAATTAAGGCGGCGGTTTCAACGGAGTATTGCAACATAGTATGTTTGATCCGACAAAAACTCTTGTCGGTCTCGACCACAATGAACTCTACATGACTTGTGTCGTCCCCCGAGCTTTTTCCAATTTTTGAGCGACGAACTTCAGAGTTGATGTAGATCCTCCGTACCGTCTTTTTGTCATCCGGTTGTTTGCAAGATTCTTGATCCCTGAGAGAGATCCCTCCAAGAACTCAACACCACTGTGCGCCAGCCCCACGGTGGGCGCCAACTGTCGTGGAATTGTCATGGCAGATGTCCTTAGTGTCAGGAATTAGTCGCTAGGCCAACGCATCTATGTGGTAGCTTGAGAGGGATTGAGCGGGATGAGAGACACGATGTTTTACCCAGGTTCGGCCCCTCGCGGTGGAGGTAAAAGCCTACATCATGTGTCATTGATATTAATGGTGATGATCATGGTTACAAGAGTGCTCTATCTCGAGAGCTATTGTCTAAACCTAACTTGTCCAACTTGTGGAACTTGTCAATCTTGTTCCTCTTGGGGTGCCCTGCCCCTCCTTATATATGTTGAAGGGCGGTTTACATGACTAGTCCTATTAGGATTAGAATTACTCTATTACAAGTGGAGTCCTAATCTTGCTTCCTTTGTAAGGGTATATTCCTTATACTTTCCTCTTAAGCTAGCCCACCATAATACGAGCCGGCCTTCCATGAACCGTCTACTTGGGCCACCGGGTCTTGTTGCTCCTCTGCTCCGCCGGCCGGGTCACCAATGAGTCACCTGGCTTGGCCGGGTCATCAGTGAGTGGAGAGATCCGGGCGGGTCATTTAGTGAGTCGCCAAGTCAGGGCGGGTCACCAGTGAATCGCCAAGTCCGACCGGGTCATATTTCCGGCCGGGTCATACCGCGGGGTATATCCCCGACAGTTTTGAAATAGAGGTGAATAATATTTTGAGCGGTATACTTTCATTGTCAACATAACAACCAAGATATGTCGATATCTTCCATGCTACACACATTATAGGCGGTTCCCAAACAGAATGGTAAAGTTTATACTCCCCTTCCACCAACAAGCATCAATCCATGGCTTGCTCGAAACAATGAGTGCCTCCAACTAACAAGAGTCCTAGGAGGAGTTTTGTTTGCAATTAT
The DNA here is from genome assembly GCF_056163025.1 of Triticum urartu. Taxonomy (NCBI): domain Eukaryota; kingdom Viridiplantae; phylum Streptophyta; class Magnoliopsida; order Poales; family Poaceae; genus Triticum; species Triticum urartu. Next base: position 173,277,655 of record NC_141875.1, read on the forward strand.
TTTGATTTAGTTTGCATAAAGCATGGGACTGGGCATCCCGGTGACCAGCCCTTTTCTCGTGAGTGAGGAGCGGAGTCCACTCCTATTGAGAATAACCCGCCTAACATGGAAGATACGGACAGCCCTAGTTGATACATGAGTTATTCGAGTATACAAAACATGATATTTATTTGAAGGTTTAGAGTTTGGCACATACAAATTTACTTGGAACGGCAGGTAGAAACCGTATATAGGTAGGTATGGTGGACTCATATGGAATAACTTTGGGGTTTATGGAATTGGATGCACAAGCAGTATTCTCGCTTAGTACAGGTGAAGGCTAGAAAAAGACTGGGAAGCGACCAGCTAGAGAGCGACGACAGTCATGAACATGCATTAAAATTAATCAACACCGAATGCAAGCATGAGTAGGATATAATCCACCATGAACATAAATATCGTGAATGCTATGTTGATTTTGTTTCAACTACCTGCGTGAACATGCACCAAGTCAAGTCACTTAAATCATTCAGAGGAGGATACCACCCTATCATACCACATCACAACCATTTTAATAGCATGTTGGCATGCAAGGTAAACCATTATAAGATCCTAGCTAATCAAGCATGGCACAAGAAACTATGATATCTAGTTGTCATTGCAAACATGTTTATTCATAATAGACTGAATCAGGAACGATGAACTAATCATATTTACAAAAACAAGAGAGTCAAGTTCATACCAGCTTTTCTCATCTCAGTCAGTCCATCATATATCGTCATAATTGCCTTTCACTTGCATGACCGAACGATGTGGATAATAATAATAGTGCACGTGCATTGGACTAAGCTGGAATATGCAAGCATTCAATAAAATAGGAGAAGACAAGGCAATATGGGCTCTTTTGTCAGATCAACAATTATGCATATAAGAGCCACTTCAACAATTTAATCATGGTCTTCTCCCATCGACCCCCAAAGAAAAGAAAAGAAACAAAACTATTTACACGGGAAAGTTCCCAACAAGCAAAATAAGAACATGAAATCTTTTTGGGTTTTCTTTTTAATTACTACTGCAAGCACGGAAATTAAAACTAGCTAAAAGCTACAACTAATTTTTTTGGTTTTTCTTAAGGTTTATTAAACACACAAGAAGAAAGCATAAAAAGGAAATAAACTAGCATGGATGATACAATGAAAAAGTATGAGCACCAACATCTAGCAATGAGTGTGTGAACATAAATGTAATGTCGGTGAGAAATACGTACTCCCCCAAGCTTAGGCTTTTGGCCTAAGTTGGTTTGTGGCCACGGCTGGCCTGGCGGATATCCATAATAATAGTTGGGGTCGTACTGCGAAGAAGAAGACTCTGATTGCCACTGGTTGGCAATCATCTCCGGATCCCATTGGTAATTAGACTGTCGTGGAGGATCAACTTGTGGTTCCGACTCTGGCTCTGCGGCCGATGCAGGGTTCCGGTAGGCGTGAATATCCTCCGGCGAGATGAGGTACTGGCCTGCAGATAAATCAAACAAGGAAGAAGCAGGCAAGGTAATAGTCTCCGGATTATGTTTATCAAAGAACAATTTGTATTTAAGCTCCCCTTCCCTATTCTTTATAATGAAATTATGTGCTACCATACTCTTATAATCTAAATAAACAGTAGGTAGCAATTTTTCTTCTTTTTCATAGTGCCTAATAGGTATCTTATAATATGCAGCAAGGCGTGAAGCATAGATACCACCGAAGATGGGGCCCTTTGTACGGTTCAGACTCAACCGTTTAGCAATAATACCGCCCATACTCACAGAGTTATCACAGAATAAACCGTGGAACAAAATAATAATATCAGGAACACTAAGGTTTCCACAGTTTCCGCGACCAATTAAGCAACGACTAGCAAATATTGCAAAGTAGCGTAAAACAGGGAAATGTATGCTAGTAATTCGTGCATCGGAAACCTTCATCGTTTCCCCTACAGTGATGGTATCAATAAACCCATCCACATCGTCACGATGTGGTTCCTCTATTTTTCCCTCGAAAGGGATCAAAAAACCCGACAAAAATCATAAAGTGACATCTTCTTAACCACATCATATAAATGAAACTCTACTGAAGGAGGTGATTCCCTAGGATAATAGTAGAAGTTTTGCACAAACGTATTGGTGAGTAAGAGATACTGTTCGCGTTGGTCGCGGAGGAAGTCGGTGAGGCCTGCATTCTTAACCAATTCATAAAAATCCTCATAAATCCCGGTTGCTCTCAAGAATTCATAGGAGGGCCATTCACACGGCCTAACCTCCGTGGTACGAGGCAAATTATATTTGGGCTTCATTACTTCTTCGTTTTGCTTTTCCTTCGAGCTTCGGCTCGATGAGCCCCTCAAAAATCTCTTCATTATTCTCTGAAAAATTCTGAAAAAAAATTAGTAACTTCAAAATAAAAGTAAGCCAAACTCAGTAATATTGATAGCAACTACTCATACAAGTGCCTAGAGCCTATATCATGCATCAAAACTACTTGGAACCATATAAATTTGACATGCAAGCTCAAGAACATGGTCACCTACACAGCACAAATTTGCAATGAATAAAGCACTAGAACAAAAACTAATTGGACCAATGGAGGAGTCACATACCAAGGAACAATCTCCCCAAGCAGTTTTGTGAGAGGTGCTTTGAGCAAGGAGATTGAAAATGGCAGCAAAATGAGCTTGGACTTGGGTTTGAGCTGGATATTCGTGTTTGTGGGAGGAAGAAGGAGTGTGCGGGTGCAAGGATAAGTGGAGGAGGGCCACCGTGGGACCACGAGGCAGGGGGGCGCGCCCAAGGGGTAGGGCACGCCCCTGACCCTCGTGGCCAGGTGCCAGCTCCTCCTGCTGTGTTCTCAGTGCCAAATATTCTAGAAAAAATCATACTTAAATTTCAGGGCATTTGGAGAACTTTTATTTTCGGGGTATTTTTATATTGCACGGATAATTCAGATAACAGATAGAGAATACTATTTTTATTTTATTTAATATAAATAACAGAAAGTAAAAGTGGGGTATAGAAGGTTGTGCCTTCTAGTTTCATCCATCTCATGCTCACCAAAAGGAATCCACTAACAAGGTTGATCAAGTCTTGTTAACGAACTCATTCAGAATAACATGGAACCGGAGAAATTTCAAATAACACTATGTTACCTCAACGGGGATATGCATATCCCCAACAATAAGAATATCATATTTCTTCTTAAAAGTAGGAAGAGGAAATTCAAAACCTCCAAAAATAATTGATGGAATTTTTCCAATAGAATTGACACTGTGGACTTGAGGTTGTTTCCTCGGAAAGTGTACCGTATGCTCATTACCATTAACATGAAAAGTGACATTGCCTTTGGTGCAATCAATAACAGCCCCTGCAGTATTCAAAAAGGGTCTTCCAAGAATAATAGACATACTATCGTCCTTGGGAATATCAAGAATAACAAAGTCCGTTAAAATAGTAACGTTTGCAACCACAACAGGTACATCCTCACAAATACCGACAGGTATAGCAGTTGATTTATCAGCCATTTGCAAAGATATTTCAGTAGGTGTCAACTTATTCAAATCAAGTCTACGATATAAAGAGAGAGTCATAACACTAACGCCGGCTCCAAGATCACATAAAGCAGTTTTAGCATAGTTTCTTTTAATGGAGCATGGTATAGTGGGTACTCCTGGATCTCCAAGTTTCTTAGGTATTCCACCTTTAAAATTATAATTAGCAAGCATGGTGGAAATTTCAGCTTCCGGCATCTTTCTTTTATTAGTGACAATTTCTTTCATGTACTTAGCATAAGGATTCATTTTGAGCATATTTGTTAACCACATACGCAAAAAGATAGGTCTAATCATTTCAGCAAATCTCTCAAAATCCTCATCATCCTTTTTCTTGGATGGTTTGGGAGGAAAAGGCATGGATTTCTGAACCCAAGGCTCTCTTTCCTTTCCGTGTTTCCTAGCAACAAAGTCTTTCTTATCATAACATTGATTCTTTAATTGTGGGTTATCAAGATCAATAGCAGGTTCAATTTCTACATCATTATCATTACTAGGTTGAGCATTATCATGAACATTTTTATTAACATTATCACTAGTTTCAGGTTCATTACCAGATTGTGTTTCAGCATTAGAAATAGAAACATCATTTGGATTCTCAGGTGTTCCAGTAATAGGTTCACTAGAAGCATTCAAAGTCCTATCATTTTTCTTTTTCTTCCTTTTAGAAGGACTAGGTGCATCTATATTATTTCTCTGAGAATCTTGCTCAATTCTCTTAGGGTGGCCTTCAGGATATAGAGGTTCCTGAGTCATTCTACCAGTTCTAGTAGCCACTCTAACAGCATAATCATTATTCTTACTGTTCAATTCATTAAGCAAATCATTTTGAGCTTTAAGTACTTGTTCTACTTGAGTGGTAAGCATAGAAGCATGTTTACTAATAAGTTTAAGTTCACCTTTAACATTAGCCATATAATCACCCAAGTGTTCAAGCATATTTGAATTGTATTTCAATTGTCTACCAAAATAAGCATTAAAATCTTCTTGCTTAATCATAAATTTATCAAACTCATCTAAGCATGGACTAGCAAACTTGGTAAATGGGATTTCAGCTTTATCATATCTATAGAGAGAATTTACCTTTACTACCTATGCCGGGTTATCGAGACCATGTATTTCTTCAAGAGGTAATGGATTAATATCATATGTTTGTTCAACAGGCAGTAAATTAAGACCGTGTATTTCTTCAATAGGAGGTAAATTCTTAACATCTTCAGCTTTAATACCTTTTTCTTTCATAGATTTCTTTGCCTCTTGCATATCTTCAGGACTGAGAAATAGAACACCTCTTTTCTTCGGAGTTGGTTTAGGAATAGGCTCAAGAAGTGCCAAATTATTTTCATTTGTCATCATATTATTCAATAGAATATCAGCTTCATCCGGTGTTCTTTCCCTGCAAACAGAACCAGGACAACTATCCAGGTAATCTCTGGAAGCATCAGTTAGTCCATTATAAAAGATATCAAGTATTTCATTTTTCTTAAGAGGATGATCAGGTAAAGCATTAAGTAATTGGAGAAGCCTCCCCCAAGCTTGTGGGAGACTCTCTTCTTCAATTTGCACAAAATTATATATATATCCCTCAAAGTAGCTTGTTTCTTATGAGCAGGGAAATATTTAGCAGAGAAGTAATAAACCATATCCTGGGGACTACGCACACAACCAGGATCAAGAGAATTAAACCATATCTTAGCATCACCCTTTAATGCGAACGGAAATATTTTAAGGATATAAAAGTAGTGAGTTCTCTCATCATTAGTGAATAGGGTGGCTATATCATTTAATTTAGTAAGATGTGCCACAATAGTTTCAGATTCATAGCCATGAAAAGGATCAGATTCAACCAAAGTAATTATATCATGATCAACCGAGAATTCATAATCCTTATCAGTAACACAGATAGGTGAAGTAGCAAAAGCAGGGTCAGGTTTCATTCTAGCATTGAGAGATTGCTGCTTCCATTTAGCTAATAGTTTCTTAAGATCACTTCTATTATTACAAGCAAGAATAGCTCTAGCAGATTCTTCATCCAAAACATAACCCTCTGTAAGTGCATCTAGTGCCCCTTAGTGATTTTGGTGTATTGAAGACTTATAGGTTAAGGGACTAATGCGTGTGTGAGTGTACACAGGTCTATAAGTCTGTGAGGAGTTTGATATTTACAGGAAAAGTCGACCCCTAAAAATGAATATCTTCGACTGAAGATTTTGGTATTTCTGAAGACTTTCATGAAGACTTTGAAAGTGAAGAAATTGGTGTGTCCATGAAGACTTGATATTCATGCGAGAAATATGAAGCTTGAAGACTTTCGTGTTCATAGTTTTGTTTTTCTCTTTCTTGAGTCATAGGAAACACCGTACTGTTAAAGGGGGTCGAGGAAATACTAAGGAAAAATTTCCATGTGATGCTCAACTCAAAATCCTACACCTACCAATCCCTTCGAGTGAAGCCATTGGAAATCTCATACAGTTCAGTCAATTTCTTCAGTGACAGAGACGAAGTTCTTCTGGTCTCTGAGGAAATTTTCCTGACTGAGGAGTTAGGAATTCGCCAGTGCGGATTGCCTACACAGTGAGGAACATGATAGCCCTGAGGATTTTACTACTCAAAATTCCGACCGTTGTTGTGCTATGCGCCAACTGTCCCGAAATATCTATCCACCTAACGGTCATATCATTGAAGGGCATTTATGTCTTATCATGTCGGGCTGCTCCCTAGGCTATAAATAGCTGCCCCCTACAACCACTAGCTGGTTGGCTGCTCCGAGAGAAACTGACACTTGTCATTTGAGAGCAACCCATCCTCCGAGGACTTTGAGCGAAAATCATCAAGTGAGGAAAAACCAAAAAACCCAAAACCCAAACACCTACAAACCCCAAGTGATTGAGCATCACTGAAGAGATCGATCCTGAGTGGATCCGACGCTTGTTACCTTTGAAGACTGTGCTTCTTCCAGACGGTTAGGCGTCATGGTCTAGAGCATCCAAGAGGAATTGTGGATCGCCGAGTGACCAAGTTTGTGAAGGTTTGGAAGTCGCCTGAAGACTTACCACGAGTGATTGGACGAGGTCTGTGTGACCTTAGTTCAAGGAGAATACGGTGAGGACTGGGTGTCTTGGACTAAGTGTCCTTGACTGGGTGTCCGGGACTGTGTATCCTCGAGTTTAAATACTCAGCCGCTCCAACCAGACGTACAACTGAGACAGCAGTTGGAACTGGTCTACCAAATCATTGTCTTCACCGAGCTTACTGGTTCTATTTCCTCAACTCTTTCATTTCCTCATAACTGTGTTGTATGTTTGTTCATATCTGTGTTTGAAGACTTTGACTGAAGACTTTCTCAATTTCCTCAGTTCAATTTCTTCAATCTGTTTGTCTTCATCATGTGTTATCTTGTGATTACGCTTCTTGTACTCTGTGCCTGTCTTCATTTCATCATGATGACTATGCTTGTATTCTGTTATGTTTACTTTTGAGTACTTATTCCGCTGCTAGTAGTTCTTCGCTAAGGAATTTCCTCACCAGTAAATTCCTCAGTGAAGAATTTCATAAAAATTTCCTATTCACCCCCCCTCTAGTCGATATAACGCACTTTCAATTGGTATCAGAGCGAGGTACTCCCTTGTTTTGTGTGATTTTGGTTTAACCGCCTGGAGTTTTAGTTATGTCGACCGCAGGTATGATCAAGGTCTCTGCTGGGTGTCCTACCTTCGATGGGACGGACTACCCCTACTGGAAGAATAAGATGCGAATGCATCTTGAAGCAATTGATAACGATCTCTGGTATGTTGTGGAAAATGGTGTTCCCTCAGTTACACCTTCTCTGAATGCTGCCGATGTGAAGAGATTCAAGCAACTCGACTCTCAAGCGAAGAATATCATATGTGGCCATCTGAGCAAAGGACAGTATGGCAGAGTGAGTGCTTTGGAAATAGCGAAGCTTATCTGGGACAGGTTGTCCAAAGTGAATGAAGGAGTCTCAACTCAGCGTGACTCTCGAGTTGATGTTCTTCGCAATCTCTTCAACCACTTCAAAAGACTCGACAATGAAAATGTTCAACAAACCTTCGATCGCCTCACTGACATCTCAAATGAGCTTCAAGCACTTGGTGCCACTGACATCACTGACCATGAGGTGGTGAAGAAATTGCTGAGATCGCTTGATTCCTCATTTGACACTCTGGCATTGATGATACAAGAACGTGCTGATTACAAGTCACTTGATCCTGCTGATATTCTCGAGAGACTAAATACTCATGAGTTCCAACTTGCTGAAAAGAGAGATCTCTATGGTTCAAGCTATGGCAGAACAAGTGCACTGAAGGCCAAGGCAGTATCTGAGTCCGAAGATGAAGACTCTGGTAGCAGCCTTGGTGATCCTGAAGAACTGAGCCATGATCTGGCTCTGCTCATGAAGAAGTTCCAAAAGTTCTCAAGACGTGGTCGCCTTGGAAGATCCTCAAGGAGCAATGATTCCTCATCCAGTGACTACAAGAAGAGGCTCTATCACAAATGCAAGAAACCTGGACATTTCATTCAAGATTGTCCTCGGTGGGAAAAGGAATCAAAGAAGAAGAAATACAAGGATTACAGTTCTGATGATGCGAAGAAAAAGAAGAAATCCACAAAATCCTCATCATCAAAATCCTCCAAGCCTTCATATCACAAGAAGAGCATCTCCAAGAAGGCCAGGGCATTCATTGGCAAGGAAATGGACTCTGAGGCTGAATCTGAAGAAAATGAGGAAGAGGAGTCATCTGAGGAGTCCGAATCCGGAGTGGCGAGCCTTGCTCTCGCTACTGCATTTGTCAGCAAGTCTATCTTCAACACTGAAGAAAATGACCTCACCAACAAGGCTGATGAAGGCGATGATGACTACGCTCCCACCTATTGCTTCATGGCAAAGGGTGCCAAGGTACTCAAATATACCTCCTTTGAATCAAGTGAGAATGAATCTAATGAAAACCTTAAAACCAGCTATTCTAAACTGGCTAAGATTGCTATAAAACAACAAAGGGCTTTAGAAAAGGTTCAAAACATGCTAAATAAAAGTGATGATATGTTGGGTGAAGAAATGGATCGCACTGAAACTTTGACTGAAAATCTTCAGAGACTTCAGTCCAAGCTTGACAAACTTCAAAATCATCATAACACTCTCTTATCGGATCATGAGAAGCTTTCTTATGAATTTCTTCAAATAAAGCAAGACCTTGAGAAGCTAAGAGTGAGTTATGAAGATCTTCAGAAGGAGCGTGATTCATTACTTGCTCAACAAATCAGCGCTTCTCAGGAAGAATTTGTTCCACCATGCTTGAAGTGCATTGAACGTGATTCTACTAATTCTTCACCTGAATGTTCAAATGCTGCTAATATTTCAAATTCTTCACATGCCTCTGCTATCACTAATTCCTCATCTGAGGACATTGCTAGTATAACTGATAATGCAGGGCTAAAGGAATTGTACACGACAGGCATGTACAAAAGCCTCAAAGGGCATCAGGCTCTTTGTGATGTGCTTAAAAAGCAGATCCTCAACAGGAACCCTAGGAAAGAGGGTATCGCCTTTGAGAGGAAACTCAATGCTGATGGTACATATTGGAAGCCTGAGTAGTACCCCAAAACTACATGGGTTGCTGCAAAGGGACCTCCAGTTGATCCATCTAAATTATCTGGATTTGCATGTGAATCTCCTCATTCTGATGATGAGTCAATTGACTCCAACTATAAGCTATTCAAAAATCAGAATGGTGAAGTATTTGCTAGATATGTTGGCACTAACTGCAGGAACGGCTCCCCTATGCAGAAAATCTGGGTTCCCAAAATATGTCTTGATAATCTTCAGGTGAATGTCATCATGACGCCACCTGTGAAGAATAGGAACCCCAGATCAAATTCTTCATATGGACCAAATTCCTCATATGGAGCAGAGTCCTCATATGAACATCATCGTGCTAACCCGTCTGTTTTGCAGGGAAGATCTAAGGATTATGGATATGTGCATTATTCTTCAAATCATTATGTCCATAAGTCCTCGAATAATTTCTCTGCATACTCTTATGCTTACTCTAACCCCTCTTATGTGAGATGAAATGGACTGGCTTCCATGCCATCCTTTTCGTATGGAGCTTGCAGAATGATGAACTCTTTACCACCCCTTCAGATGTGGGTGGTGAAGAAAAAGAACTAATCTCTTCTGCAGGGCCAGGTCTCCAGACGCATGTAATCGTCTGAAGAATTTGCTGGAGACCTGAGCATGCCTGATAGGACGCAGGCTAATCATGAAGAAATGAACTTTCATTTCTCACGTCCTCATATTGCTTTATCAGTTCTTTTACTTGATGAAATTGATCTGATGAATTGATGTCATATTCTTCACTGATGAAGTATATGAGTTTGTAAGCTGCACTAATTCATCTACAGGATGATCAACCCAAAGCCACTGAGTGGGTCCTTGATAGTGGATGTACAAACCACATGACTGGTGACAAGAATCTATTGATGGATGCTCCATTATCTCGGTCGCATCTGAAGCATATCATCTTTGCTGACAAAGGCAAAAGTCAGGTATTGGGTCTAGGTAAGGTTGCGATTACAAAGGATCGACACATGGACAAAGTCATGCTTGTTGAGTCCTTAGGATACAACCTTATGTCTGTCTCAATGCTTTGTGATCTTGATATGGTTGTTGTCTTTGGCAAGTACCGTTGTGTTGTGGTTATGGAAGCTGACAATTCCAAAGTCTTCGAAGGCTTTAGGAGAGGAGACCTGTATATTGTTGATTTCTCTATAGGACTACAACCAGCCGTGTGCTTACTTGCAAACAATTCAGAAGGCTGGCTCTGGCATCGACGACTTGGTCATGCAGGCATGAGGAATTTGCACACGCTTGCGAAGAAGAAGCATGTCATTGGCATCGAGAATGTCAAATTCCTCAAGGATCACCTATGCGGAGCCTGTGAAGCTGGGAAGATGACCAAGGCCAAGCATCCAGCGAAGACTATCATGACCACCACTCGCCCATTTGAATTGCTTCACATGGATCTCTTTGGTCCTAATCATTATTCTGCTATCTCAAATGAAGCATCTCAATATGGCTTCGTTATTGTTGATGATTATTCTCGTTACACATGGGTACACCTTGTTACTTACAAACATGAAGTGCAGGAAGTCTTCAAACGATTTTCCTCGAGGGCTTCAACCAACTTTGGTGTGAAGATCAAGCACATCAGAAGTGAAAATGGCACTGAGTTCAAGAATTCTGGTCTCGATGACTATCTTGATGAACTTGGTATCACTTATGAGTTATCTGCTACTTACACTCCTCAGCAGAACGGCATCGTGGAGCGCAAGAACAGGACTCTTGCTGAGATGGCTCGCACTATGCTTGATGAATACAAAACGCCTCGTCGTTTCTGGACTGAGGCAATTGATACTGCGTGCCACATCATCAACAGAGTATATCTTCACAAATTCTTCAAAAAGACTGCCTATGAACTCCTCACTGATAAGAAACCCAATGTAAGTTATTTCAAAGTCCTCGGTGCTAAATGCTGGATTAGAGATCCTCATCACAACTCAAAATTTGCACCGAAAGCACATGAAGGTTTTATGCTTGGTTACGGAAAGGACTCGCACACCTACAGAGTCTTCAACAACGTTCTTCACAAAGTTGTTGAAACTGTAGATGTGCGGTTCGAAGAAACTAATGGCTCGCAAAGAGAGCACCTACCTACTGTGATAGACGAACCAGCACCTGAGGAAACTATCAAGTTCAAGCCTACTGAGGATGTCATTCCTACTGAAGAATCTGCTGAAGAATTCATTCCAGAACATGAAGAACGTCGAGCTAATGCACTTGAAGAAAATGGTGCTGAAGAAAACGCTGATCAAACTCTTCAAGGACAACCAGCTCATCCTGCATTGAAAAAGAAGTGCAAGTTGAAAAGATCATCAATGACATCAAAGCGCCAGGTCCTCTCACACGCTCAAAAGCTTCACATTTGTCTAACATTTGTGGGCAGTATGCTTTTGTCTCTATTACAGAGCCCACTAAGGTAGATGAAGCATTTCTGGAGCCTGAGTGGATCCAGGCCATGCAAGAAGAATTACATCAGTTCGAGCTCAACAATGTCTGGGAACTGGTCAAACGTCCAGATCCTCGCAAGCACAATATCATAGGCACAAAGTGGATCTACCGCAACAAGCAAGATGAAAATGGCCTTGTGGTGAGGAATAAGGCACGGCTTGTAGCTCAAGGCTACACACAGGTTGAAGGAATTGATTTCGATGAAACTTTTACACCTGTTGCTAGACTTGAGGCTATTCGCATATTACTTGCTTATGCTAACCATCATGATATCACTCTATATCAAATGGATGTGAAAAGTGCATTCCTCAATGGTAAGCTTGAGGAAGAAGTATATGTTGCTCAACCCCCAGGTTTTGAAGATCCAAAGAATCCTGACAAAGTCTTCAGACTCAACAAGGCCCTCTATGGCCTCAAGCAGGCCCCATGGGCTTGGTATGATACTTTGAAGGAACTCTTCATGAAGAAAGGCTTCAAACCCGGTTCACTCGACCCTACTCTTTTCACTAAATCTTATGATGGTGAATTGTTTGTGTGCCAAGTATATGTTGATGATATTATCTTTGGCTATACTGACCAACGTTATAGTGATGAATTTGCCTATATGATGAGTGAAGAATATCAAATGTCTAGGATGGGAGAGTTGAAATTCTTCTTAGGTCTTCAAATTCGTCAACAACACAATGTCATATTCATATCTCAGGAGAAATACCTCAAGGATGTACTGAGGAAATTCGGCATGCAAGATTGCAAAGGCGTCAAAATTCCTATGCCCACAAATGGCCATCTGTGCACTGATGAAAATGGTATTGACTTCAATCATAAGGTATACCGCTCCATGATAGGTTCCTTATTATACTTATGTGCATCTAGGCCAGATATAATGCTTAGTGTTTGCATGTGTGCCCGATTTCAAGCTGCACCAAAGGAATCACACCATAAGGCTGTGAAGCATATTCTTCGATATCTAGCTCACACACCAACACTTGGATTATGGTACCCCAAGGGCTCGGCTTTTGATCTTGTTGGATATTCTAACTCTGACTATGCTGGTGATCGTGTGGATCGCAAGTCAACATCTGGTACATGTCATTTCCTCGGACGATCTTTGGTCTGTTGGTCCTCGAAGAAACAGAACTACGTATCACTATCTACTGCTGAAGCTGAGTACATTGCCGCTGGTTCTTGCTGTGCCCAATTGCTATGGATGAAGCAAACTCTCAAGGACTACGGCGTCAACATGAAGAATGTACCTCTCTTCTGTGACAATGAGAGTGCCATCAAGATTGCTCACAATCCAGTTCAGCACTCGAAGACAAAGCACATTCAGATTCGTCATCATTTTCTTCGTGATCATGTGTTGAAGGGCGACATTTCTATTGAGCATGTGAAGACTGAAGAATAGCTAGCCGATATCTTCACAAAGCCCTTGGATGAGAATAGATTTAGCAAGTTGCGGTGTGAGCTAAATATCTTAGAGTCTTCGAATGTTCTTTGAAAAGGACACTCATCCTAACACTTATGCAAAATTGATGACTTAGATGTGCAACACATGAAGAAACTGTTACTTCAATCAATGAAGAATAACACTCTCAGTGTGAAGAAATTAACGAAGAATTTGATTCTCAGAACCCTATGATAATTGTACGCGGTATCTGAAATCATTATTCTTATACGGTGGGTCACGCCACCACCAAAAGTTGAAATTCCTCAAATTATTCATATTCTTAAACTTTGCATAGTCTACACTGGTTCCGTCGTTTTTCTTCATTGGCTATATATATATATATATATGGGTTTATGTCCTCTACAGCATTCACTTATTGCTATTTCTTCAAGTTGGTTTTCTGCTAAGTGAATGTGATCGGACCCTTCCCCTCTATGCTATACTCAACCCAATCTGTTCACAAATTCTTCATGTGCGTTCTATTTGAAACTCATTCAAAATCTTCACTGTGTCCTTGTCAGCTGAAGAAATTGCGAATGGCTTTAAAACCTATCTTATCGAAATTTTCGGTCTTGCCGCTCAAACTGTTCCGCATCCCTCGATCCACTTATCCACTCACCCACGATCTAACACGATCTCCACCTCTCACTACGTGGGTGACACATGTCATGCGAATGAGAAGGGTCAGGGGCACGTTCGTCCAATTTCTTCGGGCGAGCAGTTTTTCACCGTAGCTATAAATACCCCTCCTTCCCTTCCAAACTTCTTTTACTCCGCTCGACCTTTCTCTCCAGCTCGAGCTTCTCAAACCCTAGCTCCGCCGCTACTTCATCGCCGCTGGTGAGAAAGAGCTTCACTGCCTTGACCTCATCGCCGACGTACTCACGCCGACCGCGGACATATTCACTCCGCCGCCGCCGTAGCCATCTTCCTCCGCCAAGTTAGGGCGTGGAAGATCTGCACAGATGAACTTCACATCTCCTCACTCCAGTTCGTCGTGTTCTTCGTCCAGGGTAAATAAAAGTTACTTTTACTGCCCTCGTTGATTCGAATGATTATCTACAAAATCTTCAAAAGTGTTTTTCTTCATATCTTCACACACTGAACACCTCACAAGTCATCCATTCTTGATTCGTTTCTCTAAGCATCATTTTTCTTCAAGATTCCTCAATTGTGTGGATCTTCGATCTATACAACTCTAGAACCTAAGACAAAGAATGCTTAGTGAAAATCTTCAAGACTCATCTGGTCAAATTCCTCAAACCTGTTCATTTTGAAAAACCTTCTTAGAACGCATATGACCTCTCCAAATTCCTCGCAACTATACTCTATTCACAGGTACACATGTCAGATACTGAATCACTAGGTTCTCATCAACTTAATTCATTTGCAGCGTTCCTCGAAGAAAAGTTGCATACTTCTTTAGAGAATTCAATTGTTCAAATTCCTCAACTGAAGGAAATGGCTGATGGTAAAAGGCCACAGAAGGGAGGAAAGAGGCCTGAGGTAAATACAGCGTTTGAAATCCCTGATGACATATATGCTAGGTACTGCACAACTACTGAGGAAACCAAGAATGAGCGCAAAGTGTGCATTCAGAAGATAGAGAGGAGATGGGCAAGAGAATGGAGGGAGTACAGATATGTCACTCCTAAGTATATGAAGAAATTCGCACTCAATCCTCCATGCCCAAGAGCACCACTGGCACCTGGCCAAATTGCTGATCCCACCAGCCTCAAGCGAGGTGAGGACTATCCTGATGAATGGGCCAAGCGCCAAGGCAAGTAGGCTAAGCAAGACAAAGAAGCAGTGAGGAAATTCAATGAAGACTCTACTGCTGCTGCTGCCTCTGCTGAGGTCCTTGCTGTCAAGACAAAGAAGGCTATGTCAAAGAAGCCTGCGCGCAAGCCAAGTGCTTCCTCAGCAATGCCCTCACGGCCAGAATCCTCAAATCCCTCACGGCCAATTTCTCATGCTGCTCCTGTTCCTCCAAAGTCCTCAGCTCCTCCGCCAAAGCATTCAGCTGTTCCGACCAAATTCTCAGCACCTGTGCATCTCGCTTCATGCCAAAGGACTGCCAGCATCTCCATTGCCTCAGGTGTCTCAACTAGTTCCTCAGCTGCACCAAGTTCCTCAGCTGGCCCCTCACTGCTCAAGACAAAGGCCACTGCTGTACGAGGTCCACGCCCAAGTCCTCAAAAGAAGCAAGTCGCTTTCCAAGTGCCGTCTGATGAAGACGAAGCTGATGATGCTGAACTTGTAGATATCATCAGAGACAGGCAAGTCAGGGTCGCTAGAGCCAAAGGATCAGAGGTGCCACTGCTTTTGGATCCCAAGCTGATCCTCGACTACATTGATGGTTGGCACAAGGACCCCAACACTATCTTGCCTGACTTCAAGCTGACTCCTGGCCAAAATCACATGCTGACCCACTTCATTCAAGAAGAAAAGTGGAAATTTGAGAAGGCCAGGCAGATCAAGAAAGCGCAGTACAAGAAAGAGCGCTATCTGAAGAAAAACGTTGTCTCTATGACAACTGAAGAACTTGTCACTACTCAGACTGAGATTAAGAAACTCAGTGATGACTTTGAAGCATATCGCGTTGATTGGCTTGGAGCCAAGGTTCGTTTTGTGAAACTTGCGGATAACTTCACTTCCAATGTTGCAGCCCCAACGCAACAGGAAATTCCTCAAGCTGAAGCATCTGCTCAGCCTACTGAAGAAAATGCCAGCACCGCTGATGACAATCAGGCTGCTGAAGATAATGTGAGTTCCAGGGCTGATGACTGCATTCCAGCCGCTGAAGAAATTGCCAGGGCACCCACTAGTGGTGTGCCTGAAGAAACTGAAGAACTCAGGGCAACTGCATCAGTTGTGCCTAAAGAAAATCAACCGGATTCCTCAGCTGCTCCTGCACCAACTTCAACTCCAATCCTTCCATCTGCATCGGATGTGAAGAAGACCAAGGCTGTAGAGCGTGCTGCAGTGAAGAAAAGGAAAGCATCAGCTGCTTCAGATTCTTCAGCTCCAAAGAAAATGAAGCCTATGACAAGCTCATTTGCAAATCCTATTGATGATGTTCCCATCTCAACCAGGCCATCAAAGGACCTCATTCCCTTTGATGAAGAATATGTGATCCCCAGCGAATATGATGACGAAACTCCTTCTGTTGCTTCGTCTGAACCAATCAATGAAGAAATTGAAGTGGATGATATCGCTTCAACACCTATCATCTCCTCGCTTATGCCTCAGTTCACAGCTGAAGAGGCTGGCATTGAAGAAATGGAAGATGATGATGTGGACATTGGCTGGTTCACACCCGTAATCAGTGATGAATTCTGGGAAAGTCAACATCCAAACTCTCCAATGTTCACTCCTCTACAGCAAATTCCTCAGTCCCCCACACAAACTGTTCACATGGGCTCTGAAGAAACTCATCCCACTGCATCTGTCCATGAGGAAATTCCAGCCACTAGCGCTGATGAAACTGCTGCTGCTGAACAACCAACTACGCAGACTGCCACTGAGGAGGAAATAGAAATTCCTCAGCCTGAAGAACCTGCGATTGAGATTCCTGAGGCCGTGATGCAACTCACAGACACTCCTCTGCCGAAGCCAAAGGATCCATTCTCATGCAAGCAAAAGTTCAAGGCTGATGATTTCTTCGGCGAGCACGTATTCTTCAAAGATTACAACCCATATGACTCTGCTCGCATTAGGAAGAGGCGTTTCTGGACTGCTAGTCAAGCCAATTTCTATTCCTCAGTGTTGTTCAACAAGGAGAAGATTTTCTACCATGAGCATATTCCTCACGTGGATATGGAATCTCTGCCATGCTTTGCACCAGTCCTCAGTGTTCTTCACGATGCTGGGCTGCTCAACTTTTGCTCTGACATCTGCAATTGGAATGAAGAACTGATTCTTCAATTCTATGCAACGCTGCACATCATCGGAGATGCTGAAGATGTGAATTCATGGGTGCTGGACTGGATGTCTGAAAACACTCACTACACTGCACCAGCCACTGAATTGCTTCATGCTCTACCACTCAGTCCTCCCCTTGAAGAAGCTCGCTGCATCTACAATGAACCTGAGCTCACACATCATTACATGCAGGTGCTGATGAAACCTTTGAAGCCGGGTCAAGCACCAAGAACCAAATTCCTCGTGAAGGAATTGTTGTATGTGCCCAGAACTGTCTATCGTATTCTTACGAGGACAATCAGTCCTATCAAAGGTCACGACTCATCTGATGAGGAAATTGTTGGCATCATGAAGAATCTAGTATTCAACATCGTTCATGGCATTCCTGTCAATTATCACGATTTCTTCATGAGGACTATGGCCAATGTTGCACTGTCTCCGATTGAGATGAAGCCTTATGCACCTTGGATCATGAGATTCCTCAGGACAAGGTCTTCACTCAACTACAAAGCTGATTTCCAGAATCATCTCAGCTACTTGCCCCCAATTGAAGTCCTCAAGCAGACATATTCCTCAGTTGATGGAAAGGGCAAGGCACCAGCTGTAATAGATGAAGGCATTCGTCCATTGGATGGTCAGTTTCGCAAAGCTGCATCTTATTCCACCAATGATGACTCTGCCACACATGACTTTGCCAATGCACCTAAGTCCACTCCTCAAGTCCACTTCTACTTAGTCTTCACCAGAAGGTGGATCGAAATCACAAATGGGTTAAGCGTCAGTTTGGTTCACTTCTTCACAACATGACTGCCACACACAATGCAGTGAAAAAAAACCACTACTACCTCCATCAAGTCTTCGGTCGCACCTGGGCAATCCTGTCACATCTGTATGGTGAAGAAGATATGAAGAACATGGGTCTTAATGAAGATTTTGACTGGTCTGCACCTCCACCAAAGAAATTTCAGAAGGTCAAGGTTCCTTCTCTGGTGGCCAGCTCATATTCTTCATCATGCGACACTGATGAACATGATGATTTGGACGACACTGCGGCGGGCCCTACATCAACAAACGACCCCAACAACGCTGGCGCTCCTTCATCAACATGATTATCTTCAGGGGCGTTAGTCCTCATTTTCGATCCTTTTGGTCATTCGATGACAAAGGGGGAGAAATATGAGTTAGTCTTCAAGCGGGTCTACTATATGGGCATTTTTTATCTGCTAACTTACAACTCTCGTTCTTCTGAAAATTTATTGGATCGAGTTGTAATCTTAAACCCGATGGTGCTCTGATACTTTTGATGCACTGTGCTCTGATACTCTTGATGCACTATTCTGCATGCTTATTCCTCGTTAATATTATTGCACGCATGCTGAATTTCATCAGACACCATATTTCATCATGCATTTTAAATTCTTCATATTATATGTTAAATGTGTGTATGAATTACAAGATATAGGGGGAGATCTCCATGATTCAACTCTTCAAGTGTGCATTGCTTCAAAAGCAAATTCCTCACTATGCACATCTTCAGGGGGAGTTCTTCTATATCTTGCAATCAAATTCCTCAATATCAGTATTTACACTTCATATGTTTATCCCCGTTGAAAACTTAACCTATATTGTCATCAATCACCAAAAAGGGGGAGATTGTAAGTGCATCTAGTGCCCCTTAGTGATTTTGGTGTATTGAAGACTTATAGGTTAAGGGACTAATGCGTGTGTGAGTGTACACAGGTCTATAAGTCTATGAGGAGTTTGATATTTACAGGAAAAGTCGACCCCTAAAAATGAATATCTTCGACTGAAGATTTTGGTATTTCTGAAGACTTTCATGAAGACTTTGAAAGTGAAGAAATTGGTGTGTCCGTGAAGACTTGATATTCATGCGAGAAATATGAAGCTTGAAGACTTTCGTGTTCATAGTTTTGTTTTTCTCTTTCTTGAGTCATAGGAAACACCGTACTGTTAAAGGGGGTCGAGGAAATACTAAGGAAAAATTTCCATGTGATGCTCAACTCAAAATCCTACACCTCCCAATCCTTTCGAGTGAAGCCATTGGAAATCTCATACAGTTCAGTCAATTTCTTCAGTGACAGAGACGAAGTTCTTTTGGTCTTTGAGGAATTTGTCCTGACTGAGGAGTTAGGAATTCGCCAGTGCGGATTGCCTACACAGTGAGGAACATGATAGCCCTGAGGATTTTACTACTCAAAATTCCGACCGTTGCTGTGCTATGCCCCAGCTGTCCCAAAATATCTATCCACCTAACGGTCATATCATTGAAGGGCATTTATGTCTTATCATGTCAGGCTGCTCCCTAGGCTATAAATAGCCACCCCCTACAACCACTAGCTGGTTGGCTGCTCCGAGAGAAACTGACACTTGTCATTTGAGAGCAACCCATCCTTCGAGGACTTTGAGCGAAAATCATCAAGTGAGGAAAAACCAAAAAACCCAAAACCCAAACACCTACAAACCCCAAGTGATTGAGCATCACTGAAGAGATCGATCCTGAGTGGATCCGACGCTTGTTACCTTTGAAGACTGTGCTTCTTCCAGACGGTTAGGCGTCATGGTCTAGAGCATCCAAGAGGAATTGTGGATCGCCGAGTGACCAAGTTTGTGAAGGTTTGGAAGTCGCCTGAAGACTTACCACGAGTGATTGGACGAGGTCTGTGTGACCTTAGTTCAAGGAGAATACGGTGAGGACTGGGTGTCTTGGACTAAGTGTCCTTGACTGGGTGTCCGGGACTGTGTATCCTCGAGTTTAAATACTCAGCCACTCCAACCAGACGTACAACTGCGACAGCAGTTGGAACTGGTCTACCAAATCATTGTCTTCACCGAGCTTACTGGTTCTATTTCCTCAACTCTTTCATTTCCTCATAACTGTGTTGTATGTTTGTTCATATCTGTGTTTGAAGACTTTGACTGAAGACTTTCTCAATTTCCTCAGTTCAATTTCTTCAGTCTGTTTGTCTTCATCCTGTGTTATTCTGTGATTACGCTTCTTATACTCTGTGCCTGTCTTCATTTCATCATGATGACTATGCTTGTATTCTGTTATGTTTACTTTTGAGTACTCATTCCGCTGCTAGTAGTTCTTCGCTAAGGAATTTCCTCACCGGCAAATTCCTCAGTGAAGAATTTCGTAAAAATCGCCTATTCACCCCCCTCTAGTCGATATAACGCACTTTCACCCTCAGGAACAACAGGCAATTCATAAGTATTAGAGGGAGAGTCTTCATCATCACTATCTTCAATATAATCAGTTTCAATAATTTCATTCTCTCTAACCCTAGCAAGTTGTTCATCAAGAAATTCACCAAGTGGCACAATAGTATCAAGTGTAGAAGTAGTTTCATCGTAAGTATCATGCAAAGCAGAAGTGGCATCATCAATAACATGCGACATATCAGAACGAATAGCAGAAGCAGGTTTAGGTGTCGCAAGCTTACTCAGAACAGAAGGTGAATCAAGTGCAGAGCTAGATGGTAGTTCCTTACCTCCCCTCGTAGTTGAGGGATAAATCTTAGTTTTTGGATCTCTCAAGTTCTTCATAATGATAAGCAGATATAAATCCCAAGTGACTCAAAGAATAGAGCTATGCTCCTCGGCAACAGCGCTAGAAAATAGTCTTGATAACCCACAAGTATAGGGGATCGCAACAGTTTTCAAGGGTAGAGTATTCAACCCAAATTTATTGATTTGACACAAGGGGAGCCAAAGAATATTCTCAAGTATTAGCAGTTCAGTTGTCAATTCAACCACACCTGGAAACTTAATATGTGCAGCAAAGTGTTTAGTAGCAAAGTAATATGATAGTAGTGGTAACGGTAGCAAAAGGTAATGGTAACAAAAGTAATGTTTTTGGTATTTTGTAGTGATGATAGCAATAGCAAGGGAAAAGTAAATAAGCGAGGAACAATATATGGAAAGCTTGTAGGCAATGGATCAGTGATGGAGAATTATGCCGGATGCAGTTTATCATGTAACAGTCATAACCTACGGTGCTTCTTCAGAGTTTTCAGTAATTTATTTTCTTCATGCTCTGAATGGTTAGCACTAATAATAACAGGATATATCTTTTTCTCATCAAAATAAGCATATTTAAGAGTATCAGGTAAAGGTTTAAGATCAAACACGGGATCACCCTTGGGTGGAGGAGGATCCCCTAGATTTTCAACAGGCAAGTTGTGTTTTAAAATAGGTTCCTGTTTAAAGAATACTTCATCTATTTCCCTTCTTTCATTCATAAACATATCATTTTCATGGTCTAGCAAATATTGTTCTAAAGGATCATTAGGAGATACGACAATAGAAGCAAGACCAATAATTTTATCTTTACTAGGTAATTCTTTATCATGGGGTTGTCTACAAAATTTAGCAAAATTAAACTCATGAGACATATCCCCCAAACCAATAGTAACAACATCCTTTTTGCAATCTATCCTAGCATTAACAGTATTCAAGAAGGGTCTACCAAATATAATGGGACAAAAGTTATCTTGTGGGGAACCAAGAACAAGAAAATTAGGAGGATATTTAACTTTCCCACACAAGACTTCAACATCTCTAACAATCGCAACTGGTGAAATAGTGTCTCTATTGGCAATCTTAATTGTAACATCAATTTCCTCTATCTCAGCAAGTGCAATATCATGCATAATTTCTTTGTATAAGGAATGAGGTATTGCACTTACACTAGCACCCATATCACATAAGCCATGATAGCAATGATCTCCTATTTTAACAGAAATAACAGGCATGCGTACAATAGGTCTATGTTTATTTTTAGTATCGGGTCTAGCAATTCTAGCAGCTTCATCACAGAAGTAAATAACATTGCCCATCAATATTATCGGCCAAGTGATCCTTAACCATAGCAATACTAGGTTCAACTTTAATTTTCTCAGAGGATGTAGGTGTTCTAGCATTACTCTTACGAACCACAGTTGAAGCTTTAGCATGATCCTTTATTCTAGTAGGGAAAGGTGGTTTCTCAATATAAGCAGTAGGAACAACATGATCAACATTATAAGTGGTAGTCTTTTCTTCAACTTTAATAGGTGCAACTACTTTTACTTCAATGGGAGGATTATATTTAAACCACTTCTCCTTAGGGAGATCAACATGAGTAGCGAAGGATTCACAGAAAGAAGCTACTATCTCAGAGTCAAGTCCATATTTAGTGCTAAATTCACGAAAGGCATCAGTATCCATAAAATATTTAACACAATCAAACCTAGGTGTTATACCTGACTCCTTACCTTCATTGAGATCCCAATCTTCAGAGTTGCGTTTAATTCTCTCCAATAAATCCCATTTGAATTCAATAGTCTTCATCATAAAAGAACCAGTACAAGAAGTATCGAGCATGGAGCGATTATTGAGAGAAAGCCAAGCATAAAAATTTTGAATAATAATTTCTCTTGAGAGCTCATGATTGGGGCATGAATATAACATTGACTTAAGCCTCGCCAAGCTTGAGCGATTCTTTCTCCTTCGCGAGGCCAAAAATTATATATATAATTACGATCACGATGAACAAGATGCATAGGATAAAACTTCTGATGAAATTCCAATTTCAATCGGTTGTAGTTCCATGATCCCATATCATCACATAGCATAAACCATGTCAATGCCTTTCCCTTCAAAGATAAAGGGAAGACCTTATTCTTGATAACATCCTCGGGCATACCTGCAAGCTTAAATAATCCACAGACTTCATCCACATAGATTAGGTGCAAATCAGGATGTAATGTTCCATCACTTGTGAAAGGATTAGCTAGCAGTTTCTCTATCATACCCGAAGGAATGTCAAAGTAATCATTTTCAGTAGGTTCAGTAGGTTTAGGAGCAACTCTTTGCTCTACTGGTCGGGGTGAAGATACCCCGAACAAGCCCCTCAAAGGATTATGTTCCATAGTAACAAGTGACAGTAAATTTCAGCACACTATATAAATTTTTCCTTACCAAATTCCACTCACCAAAGGAGCTTCACTCCCCGGCAACGATGCCAGAAAAGATTCTTGATGACCCACAAGTATAGAGGATCTATCGTAGTCCTTTCGATAAGTAAGAGTGTCGAACCCAACGAGGAGCAGAAGGAAATGATAAACAGTTTTCAGCAAGATATTTTCTGCAAGCACTGAAATTATCGGTAACAGGTAGTTTTGTGATAAGGTAATTTGTAACGGGTAACAAATATTAAAAGTAAATAAGGTGCAGCAAGATGGCCCAATCCTTTTTGTCGCAAAGGACAAGCCTGGACAAACTCTTATATGAAGGAAAATGCTCCTGAGGACACATGGGAATTATCGTCAAGCTAGTTTTCATCACGCTCATATGATTCGCGTTCGTTACTCTGATAATTTGATATGTGGGTGGACCGGTGCTTGGGTGCTGCCCTTCCTTGGACAAGCATCCCACTTATTATTAACCCCTCTTGCAAGCATCCGCGACTACAAAAGAAGTATTAAGGTAAACCTAACCATAGCATGAAACATATGGATCCAAATCAGCCCCTACGAAGCAACTCATAAACTAGGGTTTAAACTTCTGTCACTCTAGCAACCCATCATCTACTTATTACTTCCCAATGCCTTCCTCTAGGCCCAAACAATGGTGAAGTGTCATATAGTCGATGTTCACATGGCACCACTAGAGGAAAGACAACATACATCTCATCAAATTATTGAACGAATACCAAATTCACATGACTACTTATAGCAAGACTTCTCCCATGTCCTCGGGAACAAACGTAACTACTCCCAAATCATATTCATGTTCATAATCAGAGGGGTATTAATATGCATAAAGGATCTGAGCATATGATCTTCCACCGAATAAACCAACTAGCATCAACTACAAGGAGTAATCAACACTACTAGCAACCCACAGGTACCAATCTGAGGCTTTGGGACAAAGATTGGATACAAGCGATGAACTAGGGTGTGAAATGAGATGGTTCTGGTGAAGATGTTGATGTTGATTGACCCCCTCCCGATGAGAGGATCGATGATGATGATGGTGATGATGATTTCCCCCTCCCGGAGGGAAGTTTCCCCGACAGAACAGCTCCACCGGAGCCCTAGATTGGTTCCGCCAAAGTTCTGCCTCGTGGCAGCGGAGTTTCGTCCCGTGAGCTTGCTTTTCATTTTTCCCAGACGAAAGACCTCATATAGCAGAAGATGGGCACCAGAGGGCTGCCAGGAGGCCCACGAGGCAGGGGGCGCGTCCAGGGGGTAGGGCGTGCCCGCACCCTCGTGGATGGTGGGTGCCCCCCCTCTAGTACTTCCTTCGCCCAATATTTTTTATATATTCTGAAACGTGTCCCCGTGAAGTTTCAGGACTTTTGGAGTTGTGCAGAATAGGTCTATAATATTTGCTCCTTTTTCAGCCCAGAATTCCAGTTGCCGGCATTCCCCATCTTCATGTAAACCTTGTAAAACAAGAGAGAATAAGCATAAGTATTGTGACATAATGTGTAATAACAGCCCATAATGCAATAAATATCGATATAAAAGCATGATGCAAAATGGACGTATCAAAGACTTCCTCCCGTGTCCGGATGGGACTCTCCTTTGCGTGGAAGGCAAGCTTGGCGTTCGGATATGAAGATTCCTTCCTCTGTAAATCGACTCTGTACAACCATAGGCCCCTCCGGTGTCTATATAAACCGGAGGGTTTAGTCCATAGAGGCGATCACAATCATACAGGCTAGACATCTAGGGTTTAGCCATTACGATCTCGTGGTAGATCAACTCTTGTAATCCTCATATTCATCAAGATCAATCGAGCAGGAAGTAGGGTATTACCTCCATCAAGAGGGCCCGAACCTGGGTAAACATCGTGTCCCCTGTCTCCTGTTTCCATCAACCTTAGACGCACAGTTCGGGACTCCCTACCCAAGATCTGTCGGTTTTGACACCGACACCTGGCTCTTATGACAGTAGTGCGTTCTGTGTGAGGAATCAAACCTAAATATCCTACATAGTTTATGCGAGGCTAGATTCGAGGCCTGTGAGGCCATTTGCTGCCTAGCGCACTATCATGTGGGGCCACGCTAGTAGCTTTTCCTTGGCAAGCCCTCCTTTGCAAATGTGTGTGATCGTTTTATGGAAGACTAGGCTCAGTTGCGCTAGGGGACTTCTGTGTCAGCGTATTTGTCGGTCCCACGGGCCTCGCCACTCCCCCTCCACCAAACATGGGGATTTCCTTATTAAAAAAATCAAACATCCAAGTGCACACACAATCGTGTTGGTCACCCAATCACAAATAAAAAGAGACAACGTCCAACAACATCACCAACAAGCGAACGAAACATAGCTCAGATGGTTAGGTTCATTATGGTTGAACCAGACCACTAGGTTTGAAGTCCTAAACTTTGCACTCATGCTCGAGTTTTCCTGAATTTTTTTCTTCAGATTTTTCGGCGATGTTCGTTCAGTCGGACGAGACGAGACGTTCTCATAGACTACTTAGGCGTCTGAAGTGATTTCAGCAATCTCAAAATATTGTACTATCTCAGTATCTCGGAGGTGCACATAGGGATATGATGTGCGTCCGTGCGTTCATATGGATGAGTGTGTGGGCATTTGCAAAAAAATCACCAATAAGCAGAGCTGCTTTTAAAAACAGTAACAGAAGGAGACAAGATAGGCTCTACATGATCCAACAAAATCACCATTTAGGGTTTTCATTAGATTAAAATCCTGAGAAATTACAATGCCAATTTCTTTTGAAAGGTGCAAATAATTAATTCTATAAAACTAAAAAGCATCTAAGCTTCTTAGCTTACTTATGCAATTAAGCTAAGTAGGCGCTTTGTGCTGGTAGAAAAACAAGTAAGGTCTTGATGCAAAGTCTTGCGTGGACGCTATATATACCTCACACTAGGACTCAAGATATAAGCGCTAATCAGCCATGAATCTGATCTTGGCGCCCGTGCTAAGCGTTGGCTGTTGGAGCTGCCCTTACGTCCCAAATGTGTGGTTTTGCTAGGCAAACTCTCAATCAACGCGTACCAATTATGGTTTCTAGTCTTTCTTTTCTCTTCTTTTTCTTTTTTTCTTCTTTTCTTCTTATTTTTTTTCAAATATTTTTTTCTACTTTCTCTTGATTCTCTTATTTTTACTTATTTCTAGACTTGAACTTTTTCCTGTGGTATATAAAAATATATTCATACATGTATGACCGACTTCTCTAAAATGTATGTTTTAAATATATAAATTAACTTTTAGAACATAAATATAACTTTTCTATACATGAACATTTCTAACATACGCGATGCAAATTTTTATTTCATATATATCAAAAACATCTAAGCACAGGAACAATTTGTTATTATCCTCAATATAGTTTTTCTTTTAAAAGGATTAATTTTGACAACATTTAGAAACACTTTTTGAACAGAAAAACTGAAAATACGAAAAAAAATACCATAGTCTTAATGGGTCATGGCCACGACTGGGCATGTAAGGTTGCTTTAGGTGTTTGCATGACTCGGAATTAGCACAGAATAGGATGACTCTCCATTGACCCCATGCCAACATATATGTCAGCCTACTGGGTCGGTTGCTAGATAATAATTTATACACACAGTTTGAATCATAAAGCTACACAACACATGGTGTGCTAAAATTACCTAAGGCCGCTTTAAGGGCATCTTCAACAAGCTCAGTCCCCCCCCCCCCCCTACTTATGGTGATTCACCGACGTAGCCGAGTGCCCCAGTCCATCTATTGATCGGCATCAATGAGTTTAATTATGATGCTAGTGTCTCTCTGTTGGACATCATATAGGTTGTAATAAATCTTACTTAAGTAGATTTCTAATTTTTATTTTGTGAGAGACTTTTTTATTTCAGAAACTCATGGGAGCGCTTGTATACACCAGTGATACCAAACATATTGTAAATGACTATTTAAAATTATCAAATCATATGTATACTCTAGAAGTTTCTATAAGTATGATTGCATAATCATAGTCTTGAAAATTATGTTAGGATTTTTATTAGTCATATGTTTAAGAGATCTCTACCATGGTATTTAAAAAATATTAAAATAAACATAGACTCACTCTCACCCTTACTCCCCCCCCCCCCCTGCCCTACACAATTCACACTATATAGTTTGTGCAAATTATCAAAAACAATTGGAGGATACTTTTTTATTATGAAATACATTTTAGTTTATCACAATGCAAATAATTTGCATTGTTAAACACTAAACTATAGAAGAAAATAAGTATAACTAATATTTATCAACAATGTTATGTGGTCCACTATGCTAATTAGTTAAAGTGAAGTTGTTAAATTGTAACATGGTAAAATTAGGGTATATCAAAGAATAAATGTTAGTATAAATTATATTTATTCTTTTTATGCCTTGGATCCAAATTTTGTTTAGAATGACCTTGCCATGGATTTATTCTGGTTAGTATTGCAAATCAAATACCTAGTACTTTAGGCGCCTCACACTATGACCCTTTCTCTAGTTTTACATGATTCGATCAGATGATCATCTCGACAAACAACAAAATAACAATTTAGGTCAATCACACCAAGATCATTTCTCCAGTTTACACATTTTGCAACTATTTTCACGACACAATGAAGAGTGAATAATCACCGCATATTTTAATAGATTCAAAAACCATTTTGTTCTTACATTTAAATTTGCTCTTCTGCATGCCCGATCTAATGCGTGTATGGTTAGGGGCTCCACCAAAAAATGGGTGTGCTCGTTAGCATGCACTCGGTTAATTGTCATACACCGGGTGTACCTAACAGACCTTTTACCCCCAATATATTATTCTTACACTTAGGAGATAGTTCCCATTCCGATCAAAACAAAAATATTCCATTTGTCCATGTGTATCATAGAGCCAACAAACATCATTTGACCCAAGATTATAGTCCACATTTTCCATACTTGTATGTTTTGACACGAGCCGCCAAGACATGATCCGTAACGGGAGTGTGATGTGTGGTAGATCAATTGGTTTGTGCAAGTATAACCTCGTCTATGGTTTTTGAATCTCCTGAGTTTTCTAAAGCGAGCAGATACTACTTATTTGTCGTGGTGTAGTTGGAAGTTCTCAAGGGCCTCTTGAGAAATCATGTACTCCTGCCACTTTTTAATTTGGGTAAGTTGCAGACTTACCATAACTCGAGGTTTGTCGGGTGGTAGGTGCAACATATGCCAACGGGTGACTTATCATTGTGGGAGCCAGTAAGACGTCGCCGGTGCCTGAAAACGGGGTGAGGCGAAGACATGCACGCCGGCGAATCTTACCCAGCTTCGGGGCTCTCCGTGGAGATAACACCCCTACTGCTGCTCTGCGGGGTCTCCGCATGATCACTAGATGGACAGGTAGCTACACAATGCTCCTTGAGCTGTTCGGTGGGAGGAGGAAGAAGGGCACGGCTAGCTTGCTTCTTCTCCTTGTGTTGTGTCTAAAACTAGCTGGGGGTCCAACCCTTTGCATGGGTGCCCCGGGGGGTTTATATAGGCCTACCCCCCCGGGGGTACAATGGTAATCCGACTGGGCGCGGGGCCCAGCCGTCTGTGACTGCGCTCGCCGGCTTCTGCGCCGGCTGCTGGGGACCGCCGACTGGTGGGTCCCGCCAGCTGCCGGCCCCTTGGTCGACAGGCAGGCCCCACTGTCCAGGACCTGGTCGGCGGCTGGTTACTGTTGCTCCATCTTGGTGACGTGGGCTTCGTCGTGGTAGGCGTGGCTACAGTGCCGCCGCCCGGCGGGCGATCGCTGTAGCCTCACCGCGTCTTGTCTCCTTAATGGGGCGTCTCCTTCGAGGGAGGCGGCAAGCCGGCTGCGGGGGGGCGGCTCTGTCTTGGGCCGACTGGGGGAGGCGTGGCCGCCTTCGGGTGTCTCTCTGCCTGAAGGGGCCCACCACCCGTGGGCCGTACTGGTAACCCGTCGTGAATGACATCAGGGTCAGTGTGGCAACAGTGCCGCGCCGGACGGGTCATGGCCACCCGTACGGCGCACTGTGCCAGGCGCGCTCCGGGATTCGGGGGTGGCAGGCTTCACTGTAGCCACGCCCCGTCACATCGCCGCTAGGTGGATGCAAACTTTGAGGGTACGGTCTCGACCGCTTTATGGGAGCCGGTTTCTTGGAGTCGGCCTCCTCGCGGCCGGCTTCTCGAAGACGGCCCTCCCATGGATTTCTTCATGAGGGCTAAAGTCGGGCCGCCTTCCGAAAGCCGGCCTGGGTGATAGCCAGCAAGGGGAAGGCGGCCCCATGTCTTGGATTCTTGAGAGCCGAACGGGCTCGTAATTTTTTTCAGAAGGGCCAGGGGAAACTGGCTAGGCTACCCATGGCTATTTACTCCGACAGTAGTCCCCGAAGCTGATCGAGCTTCGAGGCGGACAAAGGGACGAGAAGCTTGGTCAACTTCCTACCCTGAAGAGCCGGCTTTGCTGGTGTATGCCGATTTCGGGGAGCCCTGCGTCTTGCAGGCGGGAAAGTGGTCGACCCGCGTGCTGACCGCGGGCCCTCCCGCGGGCCACGTGGCAGCGAGACCCTGCCGGCGCACGCGCGCGACAGGACGCCGCCGCAGGCCCGGGCCCGCCACTCCTAGGCCTCGGCCCGAACGCTGATCTTCTGCGGCCCAAGTGGACCGCTCGCCTTCCCGTGGCGATTTTATTTCGCCATTAGGGCGCAATAAACGCGGGACGTGGGGGAGTGGGCAAGATCGATCCCCACGTTTCCCCACGCCGCGCCTCCTCGGCTCCGCCACGCGAGCCTATAAGTAGGGGGAGGAGGGGGAGAGACAGAGGTTCGCACGCTCTCTCTCGCTCCGCCCCTTCTCGTCCTCCTTTCTTCCTCTCATTGCCGCCACAGCCTCCCGTCTCAGCGCCGCCGCGCCGCCACATCGTCTTGCTCCCATGGCGCTGTCGAGCTCGTGGGATGGCTCCAACGTCCATGAGGACCATGTTGAGTTCCTCCGCTAGACTCGGCGCCTGCCCGACGCGAACCTCGTGCGGGTCCGCCTGGCGCCAGAGACGGAGATCTCGCCGGCACCGGAGGAGGGCGAGCGGGTCGTCTTCCGCTCGCACTTCCTGCGCGGCTTCGGCCTTCCGGCGAGCGGATTCCTGCGCTCCTTCCTCGAGTTCTACAATATTCAGCCGCATCACCTCACGCCCAACGCGGTGATGCTGCTGTCGGCCTTCGTCTCTCTCTGCGAAGGTTTCTTGGGGCTGCTCCCCACGCTGGAGCTCTGGGGGGAATTCTTCCAGAGCAAACTCGGCACCGTCACCGCAGGCGTGCCCGCCCCCTGCGGGGCCTACATCGCCATGAGGAGGTCGGGCGAGAACAACCCGTTCCCGTCCATCCCCCTGATCCAGTCGGTGAAGATCTGGCAGAAGTCGTACTTCTACGTGAAGAATGTCGCCCAGCAAGGAGACCACGTCAACCTGCCGGCTTACGTAGCCGGCCCGCCAGCTGGGAGGCAGCCCTCATGGAGTTTCCGGTCCAGGTCACTGTCTCAGGCCGGGAACGCTGCCGTCTCCCGGCTTCGGGTGATGATCCAGTCGGAAGGCCTGAGCGGGGCCGACTTGGTGGCCGCCTTCGTGGAGCGCCGGATACTTCCTCTCCAAAGCCGGCCCCACATGATGTGTCAGATGAGCGGCCGCTTCGACCCAAGCCGGCTGAGCACCAGGGAGATACCTCATGCGGAGGTGTCGTACATGGTAAATCATATCTCCAATTGCAAGCTCGCCGAGGACTGGCGATACAGCAAGGTGCCGTATTCTCGCGCCAACCCTCCGCCCGTGGTAAGCTTTCCTCTCTTTCTTCTTTTTGTTGGTAGCCGGCTTTATGATGGCCGGCTTCTGATCGGTCGGTTCTTCTTAGCAGAACCCCCTTCTTCCGCCGACGATCGGGGCAGCAGGGATAGAACGCCAGTACGTCCCCGACCGCACGGTGGACGACGTCGACGACCCGGATTTGGGGGCGGCCGCCATGGAAGACGCCGTCGTGGGGGACGACGCCGAGCCCGGAGGCACAGGGCTTACCGCCAGCTTCGAGGACTCGCCGGATGATGCCGAAACCGAAGTCGCCCCGCGTCGCCAGCCGGCGGCCGACCATCAGGGCGCGGGCTTGTCCACCGCGCCGGCTGCCAGCGGCGCCGCACAGAAGCGCCGGGTCGCGTCAACCCTCTTCGGCAGTCGGCCGAAGAAGTCCAAAGCCTCCACCACGGCGACCAAACGAGATGAGGCGGCCGCGAAAGCGGCCCACTTCCGCAAGGCGGTGAAGCAGCCTCAGGCGGTCTCAGCGTAAGTCGTCGATTGCCTGGTCGCATGCTTTTCATCGTTCTCTCCTGTTCAAACATTCTTCCTGACCTTTTCCCGCTCGCTGGACAGGGTGCCGCTTTCCCTTGAGCTGGGTCCGGGCGGCTCCGTAGTTGGGCCGACTGGAGGGTCTTCGGGCTCCCGCCGCGTGGACCCCCGCGCCGACCTCAGGGAGGCCACGGAGCGGAACGCCTGTGAGGCGCGGGAGGAGCGTGAGGCGGCGGAAAAAGCGGCCGCCCAGGCGGCGAGGGAGAAGGCCGACGCGGCAGCCAAGGCCCAAGCGGAGGCGGCGACCGCGGAAACGGAGGCGGAGGGTTCGCGTAACCAGCCTCCGCTGCTCGCCATTCCCCTCCGAGCCGTGGCCCCTGACACCCCATTGCCCCTGGCGGAGGAAATCGTCCAAGACCCGCCGCTGATGGAGAGGAGGGAGGACCTCGTGGTCTTCGCGGGGAGAGCGCCGCCGGCAGCGCCAACCGGAGTCGCGCCGAGCTGCGGGCGCCGGCCAGTCGGCGGAGGCTCTGGAGGCGGCCAGCACCGCCACGTCCGAGTGGACTCCCAGCGGGGGGATTGGCGAGCTGAATGTGGCGGCTCAAGAGGTCCGGAGTCGGCTTCAAGCTCAGGCCGCCCTGCTGCAGCAGTACACCCAGGAGTTCCTGTCGATGCGGGCCGCCATCCGGGTGAGTCTTTCATTCTTGGCCGCTTTGGTCTCTTGATTTCTTCCGTGGGGGCGCGTCAGCGCACCCACTGGGTGTAGTCCCCGAGATTCGGGCCGACTGCTGAGCAGTCGGGTCGGATCTTTCTTGATGACTACCTTATTTTTGCTTCCTGTCTGAACTTCCAGGAATATCATAACTCCCGTGCTGCCGCCTTCAACTCCCAGGCTCAGGAGTTGGGTCGGAAGACCGACGACCTGGCCGACAGCCGAAGTAAGTGCTTGATCTTGTCTATCTCCTGTGGGGGCGCGTCAGCGCACCCACTGGGTGTAGTCCCCGAGATTCGGGCCGACTGCTGAGCAGTCGGGTCGGATCTTCCTTGACGACTTTTTCCTTATCGGTTCTTTTTTTTCTTTCGTGCTCTCAGGGGCCAACGCCGACTTGAGGAGGGAGCTCGGCGAAGCGCAGGCCGCCCTTCGTACCAAGGATGCTGAGTACGCTGCCTTGGTCCAGGAGCGTGACCGCCTGGCCAAGAAGTTGGCTGACCAGGAGGAGAGCCACAAGGCGGCCCTGCAGAAAGCGCAGGATAGCGAGGCCGCCCTGAAGGCAGAGTTTGAGACCGAGGCCGCGAGCTGGGCTGAGACCTGGCGAGCGCTGGATGAAGGCTTCGGCCGCATCGAGGACTTGATCGACGGTAAGCCACCTTCCTCGCTCCTCTCCTGCCCCTTGCCGCCTGGTTTTTGGCCTGACTTGCGCTGCTGCCTATTTTCTTGTGCAGACTACTTTCCTGGCTACTCCGCCTTCGCCGCCCAAACCATTGAGGCCCATCGCGAGGCGCGCCGTCAGGCGGGGGTCAACATCGCGCCGGACGCGAATCGGACGCTTGAGGAGCAGCTCTTGGCTGTCCAAGCGCGGCTGCAGCCGGCTCACCGGATGCTTCGTCGGCTCCAACGTGCCGGGGCGCAGGTGTTGGCCGCCCTCTGGCCCGGCGAGACGATCCCCCGCACCCCAAGCTGGACTGCCGACTAGCTGGAGGTCGCAATCGGTCGCTTTGAAGCTTGGAAGGCGTCGGCGGCCCGTCTTGGAGCCAGGCGGGCGTTGGAGTTCGTTCGAGCTTGGTACCCAGGGCTGAACCTGGACCAGCTGCGCACTTGGCGACTGGAGGCCAACGCGAAGCTGGAGGAGGTGCGGCCGGCTATCGCCCGGCGTGCTTCGACGATCGCCGAGTGCACCGACATCAGCGTTTTTGCACCTGAAATCAATGATGACGACGTTGCCCAGCCGAAGGAGTGGTTCGGGCTGAACCCGACGGTGGGCGAGGACTCGGCAGAGGAGATCGCCTCCAGCAACGAGGGCGAGGATGACGAAGAAGAGGACGGTGATGACGTCGAGCCGGCTAGTGGAACAACCGGCCGGCCTCAGGCTGACCGTGCCTCCAGCAATGAGGCGCGTGGAAGTGCGCCCTCTGCGGGAGGCGGTGATCAAGCCGAGGTTCGCCAGCCGGCCGCTCCTTCAGCCGGCACAACCGTCTCCGCCGACCAGCCCGGCCCGTCGATCGCTCCGCCAGCTTGATCTGCCGTCCTTATTTTTCCTGCTTGTTGCCTTTTAAACAATCTTTATTAAGCTTTCGCAGTTCCACCCACTGTGGTTGTATCCAAACTATGTTGAATGCTGGCCTCTTGGAGGTATTTTATGTAAATATTATTATGTGCATGTTTGGTTTCCATTGCGTATGCTTTTTATCCTTAGGCTTTTTCCTTTGCCGCCTTCCCTCTTTGGGGAGGCAAGTACTCGAGCTTTCTTGGATTGAAGTGAAGTGAATGGAAACCGGCCGGCCGGCTACTTTGGTAGTCGGTCGGTGGTAGGCGGCAAACCGGCTTTCGTTATATTAGTCCGTTGGTCCCTGGCCATTTTTCGTGTGGGCATCCTTTCCTGCTTTTGACTCTTGCCAACCGGACAGCCGGTTCTTCGAACTGCGACTTTGGCAAGAGCTAAGCCTGGGTGTCGGCACACTACTTGTCTGACCACGGGTAGGACTTCTAATATAACTCCAGTCGGCCAGTCCCCGGGCCGACTAGTCGAACCCGGTGCCGGACGGAACAAGTAAATGAAATGACAAGGTCATAAGCATGATACTTTTCATTCATAGATAAAAGATGGCAGTCCCTGAGCCCTCCTCGGGGGGCCTATTGTCTCGTATTTAGTACAAAAGTTAGCGTGATACATACTGCATTTCAACTGTAAAATCTTCGAAGGAGGTTGGCGTTCCATGGTCGTTCTGACTCCTTGCCGGAGTCGTCTCTCTTTCGTGCCTTCGGCTTCTGCGCGTCGATCAGGTAGTAGGAGTCGTTGCCTAAGGCTCTGCTGATGACAAAGGGGCCCTCCCAAGGGGCCGAGAGCTTGTGCTGGCCGGCTGTTCGCTGGATCAGCCGGAGCACAAGATCGCCCTCTTGGAAAGATCTTGGCCTGACCTTCCGACTGTGGTAGCGGCGCAAACCCTGCTGGTAGATGGCAGACCGGCTGAGGGCTAACAACCGGCCTTCTTCCAGCAGGTCGACGCCGTCTTCTCGTTCTTCCTTGGCCTCCACTTCCGTGTACATGGTTACTCAAGGCGAGTCGAACTCGATGTCAGTTGGGATGACCGCCTCGGCACCATACACAAGGAAGAAAGGGGTGAAGCCGGTTGACTTGTTTGGGGTAGTGCGCAGACTCCAGAGGACAGCCGGCAGCTCATCGAGCCAACAGCCGGCTGAACGCTCCAGTGGTACGACCAGTTGGGGCTTGATGCCGGAGAGGATGAGGCCGTTGGCTCGCTCGACCTGTCCGTTTGACTGCGGGTGGGCGACGGACGCTAAGTCCAGGCGGATACCTTGCGCTGCGCAGAAACGTGCCAAGGCTCCTTTGGCAAAATTCATGCCATTGTCGGTGATGATGCTGTGTGGCACGCCGTACCGAGTTGTTATGTCTGCGATGAATGTCACAGCAGTCGGCCCATTCAGCTTCTTGATCGGCTTTGCCTCAATCCACTTGGTGAATTTGTCCACGGCGACGAGCAAATGCGTCATGCCGCCGCGCGCCGTCTTGAATGGGCCCACCATGTCCAGTCCCCAAACGGCGAAGGGCCAGGTGAGGGGAATGGTCTT
Organism: Triticum urartu; assembly: GCF_056163025.1. Classification (NCBI taxonomy): domain Eukaryota; kingdom Viridiplantae; phylum Streptophyta; class Magnoliopsida; order Poales; family Poaceae; genus Triticum; species Triticum urartu. Next base: position 173,312,797 of record NC_141875.1, read on the forward strand.
GAGTGCCGAAGCCGGCATGTGTTGCTTGGAGCTAAAGAGTTGGCACCCTTTGCAATATTTAACTAATTCCTTGGCGTCATCCAAAGCAGTCGGCCAAAAAAACCATGGTGGAAGGCTTTGGCGACGAGCGATCTTGAGGCCGCATGGTGGCCGCATTCTCCTTGGTGGATGTCTCTGAGGATTGCAATGCCCTTCTCTTGCTCGACGCATCGCTGGAGGACTCCAGTGACACTATGCTTGACGAGCTCTCTGTTGACGATTGTGTATGCTCCGGCTCGGCGTTGGACTTGTCTTGCCTCTACTTCGTCGGCCGGCAGATCTTGGTTTACTAGGAAGTTGAGGATGGACTGAGCCCATGACGGAGCCGCGATTTCTCCTACTGCCACCAGGGTGGGCGGGCTGGGTGGTGAAATGCTGGAGTCGGCCGCCGGCTATTGTGCTGGTGCAGTCCCCGGGCCGGCTACTGCAGTCCCCGAGCCGGGTGTGGCAGTCCCCGAGCCGGTTGCCGAAGTCCCCGGGCCGACTACTGAAGTCCCGGGGTCGCCTGCTTGGTTCTTCGAGCCGGACCCGGCCGCGTCGGGGTCAGGCGGTACGAAGATGGAATCGGACTCTGGAGACGGCTTGATGGACGGCTTGAGGAGGCGTTGTCGGTTGGTATTGCTTGCCGAGTGGAGCCTATTCGAGCCAGGGCATCGGCTGGCTCGTTGTCGGCTCGCGGTACGTGGAGGAACTCGCATCCTTTAAAGTATCCGCTGAGTTGTTGAACCAGGAAGCGGTAGCTTGCCATATTTGCGTCCTTGGCGTCCCAGTCGCCGGATGATTGCTGAACCACCAAGTCTGAGTCGCCATAACATAGGATCCGGCGGATGCCGAGTTCCTTGGCAAGCCGGAGCCCGTGTATGAGTGCCTCGTACTCGGCTACATTGTTGGAGGCGGCAAAGTGAATCTGCAGCGTGTATCTGAGCTTGTCGCCTTTGGGAGAGGTAAGGACGACGTCGGCTCCCAAGCCGGTGCGCATCTTGGACCCATCGAAGTGCATGCGCCAATGAGTGGAGCCGGCAGTAGGTACTGGGTCTCGGCCCAGTCGACGAGGAAGTCAGCCAATGCTTGGGACTTGATGGCGGTGCGAGGCTGGTAGAAGATTGTGTAAGGGGCCAGCTCGATGGCCCATTTCGCCACCCGGCCGGATGCATTCCGGCTGCCTATGATCTCGGCCAGCGGGGCGGTGCATACGGCCGTGACGGGATGCTCTTGAAAGTAGGGCTTCAGCTTCTTGGCGGTGAAGTACACGCCGTAACACATCTTCTGGTAGTGCGGGTAGTTCTGCTTTGAAGCGGACAGCACCTCGCTCAAATAATACACCGGCCTCTGGACCGGCTAGGCTCGGCCTTCTTCTGGGCGTTGGACTACGATGACGGTGCTGACCACCCGGCTGGTTGCGGCAATGTAAAGGAGCATGGGCTCTTTCTCAGTCGGCGCCGCTAGGACGGGCGGCGTGGCCAGCATCTTCTTCAGCTCGTGAAAAGCTTGGTCGGCCTGGTCGTTCCACTCGAAGTGAGTGCTCTTCTTCATGAGGCGGTAGAGGGGGAGAGCTTTCTCTCCGAGCCGGCTGATGAAGCGGTTCAAGGAGGCCAAGCATCCGGTGAACTTTTGGATGTCTCGAAGCTTGGTGGGGATCGCCATTCTCTCGATGGCCTTGATCTTCACTAGGTTGCATTCGATGCCGCGTTCGGAGACCAGGAAGCCTAGGAGCTGGCCGGCTGGCACTCCGAACACGCATTTCTCGGGATTGAGCTTGATTTGGAACCGGCGTAGGTTCTCAAACGTTTCTTTGAGGTCTTCCAGCAAGGTGCCGCGCTTCTCCGTCTTCACCACAATGTCGTCCACGTAGACGTGAGCGTTTCTGCCGAGTTGCTTGAGGAGGCACTTCTGCATGCAACGCTGAAAAGTGGCACTGGCATTTCTTAAGCCGAATGTCATAGTCAGGTAGCAGAAGGCTCCAAATGGTGTGATGAAGGCGGTCTTCAGGCGGTCGTCCGGATCTAGCTTTATCTGGTGATATCCTGAGTAAGCATCCAAGAAACTCAACAGCTCGCATCCGGCCATGGAGTCTATCACTTGGTCAATCCTCGGCAGGGCAAAGGGATCTTTAGGGCAGGCCTTGTTGAGGCTTGTGTAGTCTATACACATGCGCCACTTGTTGTTCTTCTTTAATACGAGGACCGGGTTGGCAAGCCACTCTGGAAAGAAGACTTCCATAATGAAGCCGGCTGCCAGAAGCCGGGCTATCTCCTCTCCCACAATCCTGCATTTCTCCTCTGACAGTCGGTGAAGGGGTTGTTTGACTGGCTTTGCGTCTTCTCGGACGTGTAGTTTGTGCTCGGCGAATTCCTTCGGACACCCGGCATGTCCTTGGGGGACCATGCAAAGATGTCCCAATTCTCACGGAGGAAATCGGCGAGCTCGCCTTCCTATTTGCTGTTTAGGTTTGCCCCGATGATGGAAAACCTCTCTGGGTGCTCGGGGTCAAGAGGTATCTTCTTCGTCTCCTTGGCCGGCTGGAAAGATCCTTGAGCATCATGCTCCTTGGGATCGGGGGACACGGCCGACTGCTTGCCGGCTATGGCCATGACTCGGTCCAACATCTTCTTTTCTTCGGCAATCACAAGGGACTCGGCCAGCCGGCTGCTGGCTGCTGCGCACTCAGAGGACTTCTTGTAATCGCCGGCTACGGTGATGACGCCTTTGGTGCTTGGTATCTTCATCTTGAGGTATGCATAGTGGGGAACTGCCATGAATTTGGCCAAGGCAGGTCGGCCAAGCAATGCATGGTAAGGGCTTTCCAGGTCCACCACTTCAAACCAGATCGCTTCCCGGCGGAAATGCTCCTTGTCCCCAAAAAGTACATCAATCTTGATCTTGCCAATGGGGGCGCAGGATAGGCCGGGTATGATGCCATGGAACACTGTCCGAGTAGGCATGAGTTGCTTTGTCTTGACGTTCAGCTTCTCCAGGGTGTCGCGGTACAAGATGTTGATGCTGCTCCCGCCGTCTATCAGCACGCGGGAGAAGCGGGCAGCGCGTCTGTCTGTCGCGAGGGTGGCTTCCAGGACCAACGCATAAGAGACGGGAGACGGCATCACCTCTGGATGGTCGGCCCGGCTCCAGCTGATGGGTTTTTTCTGACCAATGCATGTGTCTGGCGGGGTTGGCAGCGACCACGCTGACTTCCTGGTGCTCTCGGCGTTTGCCGCGCCGGTCTTCGAGTTGGCTTGTAAAGACGATGTAGGTTGCTTGCTCGTCGGGGAATTTGTCGTGCACGGCTCCGACTGCGGGCCAAGCGGCCGGAGGCGGCGGAGCCGGAGGCGGCGGGCCGGCAGGTGGAGGCGGCGCGAGCCCCTCGCCTTTAGAGATTCGGGTGAGCCAATGGCACTTCCGGGTTGTGTGGTTGGACGGCTTCGCGCTGCTATGGAATTTGCACGGGGCGTCGAGAGTTTGCTCGTAGGAGAAAGCCGGCTGCCAAGCCTGCCGGCCGCCCTTGGGCTTCTTGGGCGCGGGTCGCCCTTCAGGCAGCGCGTCTTCGACCGCGGCCACCTGCCGACTGGCGGGAGGCGGCGCAGGGCCCTTGCGCTTGTGGTCGTTCGGGTGTGGGCGTCGGCCGGAATCCCCTGCCGGCGTCTTGGGCGCCGGGTTGAGTACTTTCCCGGACGCGTCTACCCGGAGCTCGGTCTTCATCAAAGAGTCGGCGGTGGCGTATTTGTCTGCTATGTCCAGAAGCTCGTCGAGGGTAGTCGGCTCGTCGCAGAGGAGCTTGTGCTTGAGGAGGGTACCTTCTCGGCACCCGGCAGTGAAGTATTCGATGGCTTGCACCTCGTGCACCCCCTCGCAAGAATTGCGGAGCTTGGCCCAACGCGTGAGGTAGTCGCGAGTGGACTCGGCTGGGCCCTGTACGCACAGGGAGAGCTGCCTGGGCTTGGGGGCCCGCTTGTAGGTGCTGGTGAAGTTGCGGATGAAAGCTTCGGTGAAATCTAGCCAGCCGTTGATGCTAAGAGGCTTGAGGCTGTTGAGCCAGGTCCGCGCCGTGCCTTGCAGCATGAGGGGCACGTACTTCACGGCAACGCGCCGGTTGCCGTTGGCTATGCTGACCGCCGTGGAGTAGTCGATCAACCAATCTTCCGGCTTCACGGAGCCGTTGTACTTGGGCGTGTCTCTTGGGAGCGTGAACCCTTTGGGGAAAGGCTCGTCGCGGATGCGGGGGCCGAAACAAGGCAGGCCAACATCGTCTTCTTCCAGCGCCAGGGATCGCGCCAGGCGGTCGATTCGATGGCGGGCGTCGTTCTCGCCGACTCCTTCGCGGCGACCTAGTCGGCCGCTGAGAGTCGGGTGCGCCACTGGCGACGGGGTGGGATATCTCTCTCCACGGGGTCGAGGCGGAGGCGGGTTGCCCCGCCATTCCATGGCTCGGGGATGGCCGTCCGCGTCTCGCTCGATGGAGATTCGGGTCCGGCTTCGGCTGGCCGCCGGCTCTTTCTCGCGCCGTGCGCGGGCGTTGCTCGTAGTCGGTGTCCGGGACGTCGCGCCGTGATCTCGGCGCGGGGGAGGGCTTCCCGCGCAGGCGTCGGCTTCGTGCCGCCGTGCGGCCGCGTCAATCAGTTGCTGGATGCGCCGGGTCATGTGGGGGAATTCTTCGGCCTCCAAGCCGTCCAACTCGTCCACGGCCGCCTGGGCGGCACGCAAGTTCTCGAGCGGAGTGGCATAGACCGGGCGGTCGACTCCCAGCGTGTCGGCGATGACAGCGCCGCGTTTCTTGACAATGCCGGCCCGGCTTGGCCCGCCCGGGACCGGCGTGCCGAAGGCGGCGCGGTCAGCTTCGCGCTGGTAGGCCTCGGTGAGGCGTCTCACGGAAGCCAGCCTCCGGCCCTCTGCGAGGAGGGCGAGGCGGCGCGCCTCCAGTGCTTCGTCGTCGGCATCAGCCGGGAGGGGGGTGGACAAGTCGTGGGCCGCCGCGTGTGGGGCATCGTGGGCGCTCTCGTCAGCAGCGCCGCCGTGGCCGATGACCATCACCTCGGTGGTGACAGCGTCGCAGCCATCGGCTCGGGAAAGCGGGTCGTTGTAGATCGTGACGTTGGTGGGGAAGGTGTCGAAGGAGGCCGTGTCGGAGTCGACAGGCATCGGGTCGGTGGAGCCAACCGACTCCAGATCCACAGCGGGCTCGCTGGAGACATGGAGCTGGCCGAGGAAGTTGGCGAGGTGGTCGGTGCCCGCATCGGAGGCGAGCTCGTCGGAGATGAGGGTTTTGTCGAGGAGATTGGCGAGGCTGCTCGCCGCGCAGATGCTGGTGATGCCTTGCAGCGCGTCGTGGCAAGCGCCATCGGGCGTGCCGGGCTGGCTACGCTCGTTGGGGAGGAAGAGGGTTCCCGTCCAGAACAGGTCTCCAGACGACGGTGCACCTGGCCCCACAGTGGGCGCCAAATGTCGGGTGGTAGGTGCGACATATGCCAACGGCTGGCTTATCATTGTGGGAGCCAGTAAGACGTCGCCGGTGCCTGGAAACGGGATGAGGCGAAGACATGCACGCCGGCGAATCTTACCCAGTTTCGGGGATCTCCGTGGAGATAACACCCCTACTGCTGCTCTGCGGGGTCTTCGCATGATCACTAGATGGACAGGTAGCTACACAATGCTCCTTGAGCTGTTCGGTGGGAGGAGGAAGAAGGGCACGGCTAGCTTGCTTCTTCTCCTTGTGTGGTGTCTAAAACTAGCTGGGGTCCAACCCTTTGCGTGGGTTCCCCGGGGGGTTTATATAGGCCTACCCCTCGGGGGTACAATGGTAATCCGACTGGGCGCGGGGCCCAGCCGTCTGTGACTGCGCTCGCCGGCTTCTGCGCCGGCTGCTGGGGACCGCCGACTGGTGGGTCCCGCCGGCTGCCGGCCCCTTGGTCGACAGGCAGGCCCCACTGTTCAGGACCTGGTCGGCAGCTGGTTACTGTTGCTCCATCTTGGTGGCGTGGGCTTCGTCGTGGTAGCATGGCTACAGTGCCGCCGCCCGGCGGGCGATCGCTGAAGCCTCACCGCATCTTGTCTCCTTAATGGGGCGTCTCCTTCGAGGGAGGCGGCAAGCCGGCTGCGGGGGGCCGGCTTTGTCTTGGGCCGACTGGGGGAGGCGTGGCCGCCTTCGGGTGTCTCTCTGCCTGAAGGGGCTCACCGCCCGTGGGCCGTACTGGTAACCCGTCGTGGATGACATCAGGGTCAGTGTGGCAACAGTGCCGCGCCGGACGGGTCATGGCCACCCGTACGGCGCACTGTGCCAGGCGCGCTCCGGGATTCGGGGGTGGCAGGCTTCACTGTAGCCACGCCCCGTCACATCGCCGCTAGGTGGATGCAAACTTTGAGGGTACGGTCTCGACCGCTTTATGGGAGCCGGCTTCTTGGAGTCGGCCTCCTCGCGGCCGGCTTCTCGAAGTCGGCCCTCCCATGGCTTTTTTCATGAGGGCTAAAGTCGGGCCGCCTTCCGAAAGCCGGCCTGGGTGACAGCCAGCAAGGGGAAGGCAGCCCCATGTCTTGGATTCTTGAGAGCCGGACGGGCTCGTAATTTTTTTCAGAAGGGTCAGGGGAAGCCGGCTAGACTACCCATGGCTATTTACTCCGACAAGGTTATTTAAAATAAATTACCCTATTTTTTAAAATCAAGTTAAACATATGAGTTATACTATCGAATTTGCTAATTCTCATGTGGATGAGAATTTATGTCTCATCTAACATTCCTACCGTTTCATGCATGGCTCTAAGATTTGTGTTTTTAACTCTCTTTTTTAAGGGAATTGTGTTTTTAGTCATGGTTCCCCGTAGGACTGTCGATCCGCATGTGGCGTGGCCATACCGCATGAGCATTTTAGTTGTGGTTTTATGTCCATGTGCTTTGGGTTACGGTTTTCCATTTGTTTGTTAGGTTGCCATGTTCATTTATTTATCGAGAGGGGAGTGGCTGGACCTTTTTCTTCTTCCTTTTTTTACGCCAGCCTCGTGTAGAATAACGTTCCTAAGGCCTAGTTTGGTAGCAAGGGACCCCCCCCCCCCCCCCCCCAGAGGATCCCCGTCATTTTCCTGGGCGGAGAAGAGCAAGAGTTAAATTCATGAATTTTTTTATCAAATTCAAAAACTTTAATAAAATTTATGAAAAATAACTAAATTTTGAAAATCTTTGACATCAGTTTTCAAATTAGTAAAATGTTCTCAAATTAACGATCTTTTTAAAAATTCATGATTTTTTTCACCTCACGAATATTTTTAAATCTGCAAACTTGTTTGAATTCATCACCTTTTTTTCAGTTACACACATTTTCGAATTCATAAACTTTTTTGAAATTCATGAACATATTATCAATCTCGTGATTTTTTTTCAAATTCATGTACCTTTTTCCAAATTTATTGTTTTTACAAAATCTATGAAATTTTCATAAATTCACATTTTTTTTCTAAATTCATTGACATTTAAAATTCGTGGTTTTTCAACTTAGTAAACTTTTATATATTTTTATTTGTGTGATTTCTTAATCTGTAAAAAGCCACTTTTGTTTCTTTTCTGAAACTATTGTTTGTCATAGCCGACCAGCAAACGGACAGTCACATCGGCAAGCGAGCAAAACAGAGTAATGTGCCGTGGACCGATTCCACTATACCCTAGCGTTGGTGTGCGATTCGGTGCACAAGGCGTCGACTCAATGCCAAATAGTGTGTATATGATAGGGGCGTACAGTCGCCCTCCTCCCCAGACTAATTGGGCTGCTGGTCCATTTAGTCGCTCCACTGTTTTTTCCCTTTTTCTTTTCATTTGTTCATTTTTCCATTCCCCATGTTCTTTTAGTTTTCTTTTCCTTATTTATTCATATTCACGAACTTATTTTTAAAATCCATGAACCTTTTTCTAATGTGTGGGAATTTCTTTCAAATCCGTGAACTTTTTTTTTCAAATTTCTATACTTTTTTCACGGACTTTATCAAATCCGAAAACTCTTTGTAGTCATGAACTTTTTTCTTTCAAATTTATGAACTTCTTTTATCTGTGAACATCTTTCCTTTGCCATGAATTTTTTTCAAATGCTTGAAAATTTTCAAATCCGTTAATTTTTTGTGGGAGTGATTTTTTTTGTTTTTCATCAACTTTTTTAAGTTTGTGAACTTTTTCAGTTTTTGTAAACTCGTTATTTGTTCGTGAACTTTTTTCAAATTCATGAACTTTTTTGTATTTCGTGAACTTTTTTAAAATTCATGAACTTATTTATAAAATTCTTGAACTTTTTTTTTTCAAATTCCTGATTCTTGTCAAAATTTGAAAAGCCAACGATCATCATGTCAAACGGTTTGTTGTCAAGGTCAATCTTTCAACGAATAAACCAACCGAGTGAATCTGCGTGTGATCGAAGCGAGCATTGTGCATTCTAATGGGCCAACCCAATTGACCATGTGTGTGGGAGCCAACAAGCTGAACTGACGCTTAAGGCGCTGTACATGAGCTCGGCAATTCCTATTTGGGGCCTTTAGTGCCCGATACAGTACATTTTGCAACTTGGCGCACCCCACCCACCCCCTCCCTTCATCCTTGGCTCGCCCATTTCCATTTTTTCTAAAGATAAAAAAGAGGAATGTGTGTGGGAGGATTCAAACTCCAGCCCTCCTCGTTCACTTCCCTGTCACAATAACCACCGCAACAACTTGATTTGTTTGCCAACTTATTTCTTTTACTCTTCTTGTGGCAAATGCAAAGTTAAAAGAAGAATCACTTCTTTATATGTTTTTTCTTCTAGATTTTGTTCTATTTGGCCATTTTTTCTATGATTTGTTTTCTCTTTTGTTGGTCGCTTACTTAATTCCCAAACTTCCTTCAAATTCCTGTACTTTTTCTAAAATATCCGTGAACCTTTTCTAATTTTGTGAACTATTTGTCAAAATCGGTGATTTTTTCCCCAAAATTATGAACTTTTTTTATCAAAATCAATGAGCTTTTTTGAAAATATGGTGAACTTTATTTTCAATTGATGAACTTTTTTCGAATTCGTGAACCTTTTTGAAAATCCATTTTTTTCAAAATCGTGATTTTTTTGGGAAATAGTTGAACTTTTTTTCAAACTGATGAAAGTTTTTCCTTTTTTTATATCCGTGAATTTTTTTTGGAACCATGATTTTTTTTCGTATTTATTAACGTTTTTGAATTTTATATTCTAATCCATTTACTTATTTGACTTAAAAACTCTTCCTAATTTTTGTGTTTTTTTAACTTTTGGGGTATTTTTTATTTTTTAATCAACTGGTCAACCATCAACCATTGACCCAAAGCGAAGGTGCTGCACGTTGCTAAGCAACCCCCGCGATTGCCCGGACCATATAGGACAGTGATCTGCGCCGGTCGACCGGCCGAACCGCTGCACCGGTCCTACCAGCACCGCTAGATTATTCCATCTGTGGCCATTAGATTAGAAACCCCCACGTCATCTTTTCCCTTCCCAACCGCTTCGTCTCAGATCGGATAGATAGAGATCGACACAGCGTTGACTTGCCGTAGACAAACCGCCCCCCGTAGGTTGTCGCCGTCGTCGACCACGCCGTCTCGCCATGGCCGTCGACGCATCACTGGCGCCTTCGCAGTTGTCGCCGTCGTCAACCACGCTCACCGCCTCGCCACTCGTCGTGATCTACGCATCAAACCATGCCATTCGTGGCCATTGCCATTGTTGGTTGCAACGTATTATACACTCGTCGCCGCAGCCCTCCCGTCCGTCTCTGGTGCAGCTTCGCGCCCCAGGCTCCTAGCAAAAAGATGAGTAGCCATCACCGTCCCAGCAAAAACTCTGCCAGTCGCAGCAAAAGTCATCGATGGTCCCTAAAAAAACAAACTCGCCGGTCCTAGCTTTTACTCGGTGGTGCGTAGTAGCAAATGGCAACGACGGTTGTAGCAAAAAAGCAACCAGTTGTAGCAAAAAACGATGTCGTTGGTGCGTGATAGAAAAACAAATTGCGGGTTGTAGCAAAACGCCAGCTTGTTGTAGCAATAATCAACACGGGGATGAGTTGTAGCAAAAAGCCGGCGGGGTTGTAGCTAAACAAGATGTAGATTGTAGCATCACGTATGGTGCTTTTATTAGGGAAAGGCTAGTCGGAGTAGCGCCGCCGTCCTGAAACTGTGAATCGTGATCACCATGGTCACCATGGTCGCTGTCGAAGGGGAGAAAACCCATTCCAGCAATTCTGGAAGCCGGTTCCAGCAAATGTCGCGGACGGTTGCGGCAAAACGACGCCCTTCCGACAGCGATTCCAGCAAATTTTATTGCTGGTTCCAGCAAATCTCGATATTGGTTCCAGCAAATATGAACGTCGGTTACAACTTTTTATCACGGCAGAGGGCAGACCCCGTTGCAGCTTTTGTGGCGCCGGTCGCAGCTTTTCTGCCGGCCGGTTCCAGCTTTTTCATGCGCCATTGTAGCATGGGTTGCCGCAGCTGTTGTAGCACGCACGGCTGGTAGTCCTGTTGGTCGCTGCTTTGGTTCCAGCAAAATGGCGACGACACCGCGCATCACAGCTTGCACCTTCCCCCGTTGCAGCAGCTCCATAGCGACGGCATCCCATGCAGCAACAGCTCCACGACGATGCGGCTTTCCGGCGAGGAGGGTGCCCCGTGCAGCAGCAGCAGCAGCAGCAATGGCGTCTGAAAAAATTAGATAGGCAGGAGCAGCGACATGGGCAGGGTAGGAAGAAAAGGGGCGGGATGTGGTGTGTGGCCAGCATTCGCGCTGAAGAAGATAAGGGAGCAGGGCGGTGTGCGGGGCCCTCGTGGGGATGACGTGTCCCTCTTGCCTTAGTGCTACGTGCGATGTGAACGAGTCGACCGGACGAAATTTCGGCCGGTGCGCCAGATACAAGTGTTTACCGACCATATATGTTCGCGTGGGCGCTAGAACCCCTAATCGGCGCAGAAGGCGCTAATTAAGAGGTCCCGGGGAGCTCTCAGGCGCCCAATAGGACCTTTCAGAAACAAAAACACTGAAACGTCGAGCGAATGGACCGGCCCACTATAGGAGTTCGTGTGGTATTTTTTCCCTCTTTTTTGTCTGGTTTTTAACTAGGCCGTTTTTTTTCTCTCCATAGTTTTCCTTTATCCGGTTTTCACTGTTTGGGATCTGGTTGTCTTTGGCTTTCCTGTTTTTTTCTCTTTCTAATTTTTATACGTTCATTGGTTTTCTTTATTTTTTTATTTATATGTTGCTTTTCTTTCCTTCTTGGGTTTCTTCGTTTTTTCCTTACTTTCCTTCTCATTTCTTTGCCAATTTGCATTGGGCTTTTTCTAACACAAGCCTACTTTTTGTTAGTGCACAATATACATTTTTAGTGCACCTGAAAAACATTTTTTGATACACATTAAACATTTTTAAAATACATGATTGACATTTTTTAATATGTATATTTTGAACACTTTTCTAAATACTTGGGCAACATTTTTTTAAATTCGGTATTCGTAGTTAACATTTTCCTCAAACAATGCGAACACTTTTTAAAAAATTGTGCAATCATGTTTTCTTGAAAACTATGAACATTCTAAAAAAATGTGCTATTTTTTTATACTGTGTTAGGTTCATGGTTTTTTAAATTTCTTAAGGAAATTTATGTTTTATAATAAATTAATTTAAACTATAAATATAAATAACTAGTGATAGAATAAAAATACTTTAGTGTCACATTAGCATGACATCAACATGACATCATCACAACAACCCATGCCTCCACTAGGACGGCCCACCACTGACTCCCTGCAGTGTGCACACGGACGAGGTAGCCATCTGTCTTGTTTTTTTTTTGAGACAAACTCGCGAAAGCTTTATTCAACCGTCACAATGTTTACAGGGACAAACAAAAGATCGCCGGGGTGGCCTAATCAAACATGGCAACCGGTCCCGAACGTTAACGCATGCTTCGCGAGGTTGTGGGCCTCAAAATTCGAGGTCCGAAATTCATGACTAAAAATGCAAGAAGTAGAAGATCGAGCTCACTCCGTTATTTCATGTACCACTGGTCCATATGATGTCGCGGTTCCTCCTCTGATTGCATCAACAGCCACCTTGCAGTCTGAAGCGATGAAAACTTTCTACCCATATAGGTCTTCAGCGAGCGCCAAAGCTTCCCTGGTGGCTAGCACTTCCAGAACCTCCGGATCTTGTATGTTGTTGAAAATGACTGCTGAGGCACCCCGGAACACCCCCGTGGCATCACGGCATATCGTTCCCACTGCCCCAAACGGCCTGCACGTGATACTGCCGCATCAACATTAATCTTCATATGATCTTTCGGTGGTGGCTGCCAAGTAGTTGTGCGAGTGCTAGCTGCTGCTCCTATCCTCACAACGGGCTTCCGTATTGCTGCAAATCTGAGATGTAGCTAGTAACAAAGCCATGAACAGAGAATGGAGTTTCGTAGATTCCTTCATGTATAATCTTCCTCCGCGCTGCCCATATGGCCCATAGTGTCACAATCATGGTAGTGATCTCCTCATGAGGAAGGGATTCTCTCATCAAAAACAACCATCTCTTCGCATGTTCTCCTCTATGCATGCATGTGCCGAACCATGTCCTCCTTTGAGAGAGCCCACACGCACCTAGAGTAGTTGAAGTCAATTAGTGAATGTCGCCAGCTGTCTTTAGCCCCACACAAGGCACACACATGTGATGATGACATGTTCTGATTATGCAATAAGTCACTGGTGGGAAGCGAGTGAAGAGCCAGGCTCCATGTGAATACCTTCAGCTTCAATGGTATTTGCAAATTTTATATGGATGACCATCCCTTGCTTTCTGCTTCTCCATTGGACATCTCTTCGGCTTCCTCTAGCCAGGCTTCTCTCCCCATATTCATTCTATGAATCAGTTTCTATGCTGAGCTGACAGAAAAGCGCCCCTTCGGGTCTCCTAACCACGCCCAGAAATCAGCCACATGCCTCATACAAAGGGGGGGTCTTCAGTATCGCCTCAGCGTCAACTGGCAAAAAAACTTGTCGGACTAGCTCCTCTCTCCAAGTTGCGGACGTTGGTTCGATTAGAGCACTCACCAACTGTGGCGGGTCAGCCACCAGAGACGAAATAGGCTTCATTAATCCAATTCTGGGCATCCAATTGTGATTCTGAACATTAGTCGTGGAGCCATCTCCAATGCGCCTCACGATTCCATGATTTAAAACATTTCTCCAATCAATGATGGAGCGCCAAACCTGCGAGGGGTGCGGGCCAAGGTCTGCCTCCAGTATAGTAGTCGTTGGGAAGTATACTGCCTTCAGTATACGTGCATTGAGAGAATCTGGTTCTTGTAGTAGTCGCCAAGCCTACCTTGAAAGTAGGGAAATATTAAAAATCTCAAGATCATGAAATCCCAAACCTCCAAGGTTTTTCGGCCTAGTCATCACATCCCATGAAACCCAACACGGTTTTCTTTTACCTTGTTTACTTCCCCATCAAAATTGACGTATGATGGAGGTTATGCTCTCACAAACTCCTCTAGGAAGCCTGAAACAAGACATAGAAAAAACTGGAATCGCTTGTGCCACTGATTTTGATGAGGACCTCCTTGGCCCCCACTGATAACATTTTCTGCATCCATACTCTCACCTTCTCCCAAACTCTGTCCCGAAGGTACTTGAAGGTGCCATTTTTGGAATGTGCAACATCTGTTGGCTGTCCCAAATATTTGTCACTCAAAGATTCATTTTGGACATTTAAAACTTGCTTGACATCTTGCCTAAGTGATGCTGGACATCCCCTGCTAAAGAAAACAGAAGACTTTTCATGATTGACTCTTTAGCCAGAGGCTCCACAATAAGTACCCAGTAAGTTTGATACCAATTCTGCAGCCTCCATACTTGACTTAAATAGCAATAGGCTATCATCTGCAAACAAAAGATGGCTAATAGTTGGAGCTGTAGGAGCCACCTTGATGCCACCAAACGTAGACGACTGAGAACTGGACTTTAAAAGGCGCGAAAGGCCCTCTGCTGCAAGTAAGAAAAGGTAAGCGGAGATCGGATGTCCCTGTCGAATACCCCTTGTGGGTTTGAATTGCTCTAGCTTTTCATCATTCAACTAAACAGAGAAGGATATTGATTTAACCAACCCCATGATAATATCAACCCATGCCTAAGAAAAACCAAGCTTTAGCATTATGGCCTGGAGGTACTCCCATTCCAGCCTATCATAAGCCTTCATCATAGCAAGATTTAGTGCGCAACAGCTGTTGTTTTTTGACCTGTTTCTCTTCATAAAATGTAAGCACCCGTATGCACAAATGATATTATCTGAGATTAGCCTGCCTGGAATGAACGCTGATTGTTCTTCAGAAATAATGTTAGGTAGGATGAGCTTCAGCCTATTCGCTATGACTTTAGAGGAAATTTTATACAACACGTTGCATAGACTAATAGGTCTGAACTAAGAAAGGTGGGACGGACTTGTTACCTTAGGGATCAACAATAATACACTGTCGTTGATAACCTCATCACTCTCCTCTCCCCTAATAATGCGCAGGACCACCACTGTAACCTCCTCCCCGCATATATCCAAGTGACGCTGATAAAAATGCGTGGGGAAGCCATCCGGTCCCGGTGCCTTCGTTGGGAACATCTAGAAAAGCGCCCGCTTGACATCATCGCTGGTATATGGAGCACACAATGCTTCATTCATGGCCGACATTACCCTACTAGGGACATGCATGAGAACATCCTCCATCCCGGTCACTCCCTCTGATGTATATAAGGTTTTATAGAACTCTGTCACCATAGATTTCAGTTCCACCGTGTCATCTGTGAGCACGCCTAAGGAGTTATACAATGCTTTTATCATGTTGTGTTTCCGCCTCATGCTGGCTTTCATGTGGAAGAATTTTGTATTTCTGTCACTCGCTGATAACCACTCCAGACGCGACCTCTGTCGCCACATTATTTCCTCTCGGTGGTATAGCTCAACAAGTTTCTGGTTAAGCTTCAGCTCAATATGAGTCAGCCCCGTGCGTGTTGGATCATTGCACAGCAGTTCCAGTTGACGTTTTGCCTCTTTCACTTGTTTACGCACGCTTCCAAAAGTTTCCCTGCTCCATACCGAAAGATCTTTAGAGATTGCCAGTAGCTTGTCACGAAAATCCCCCACACCATAATCGGGCGCCACAACGTTCCGTCTGGAGAGGATCGTGTCTTACCACTTATCATGTGACTCCCATGTTACCTCATATGGAAACTGGTGTTCAACTGCTTTTTTCTGTTGTGAGTTGTCCATCTCCAAAAGTATTGGGCCATGATCGGAAGTGGCGGGTGTGATATGGCTAACATGTGCTAGCGGGAGTGTTGCCATCCAACTCGGAGTTGCTAGTGCGCGGTCTAGACGAACACACATATATGATCCTCCCGAAACTTTCTTCTCGAAAGTCCAAAACCGACCCCGGTAGCCCAAGTCCATCAACATGCAAATATCAACTGTGTCCCTAAAAGCTTGAATTTGTGCATTGCTCCGGTTGGCTATTCCTTCATGTTCTTCCGGACGTAAAACTTCATTGAAATACCCTATACATAGCCACGACAAATCATTCAAAAGTGATAACCCTTTCATCAAATCCCATGTCTGGCTCCTCAGATGAGTTTGTGCCTCACCATATACGCAGGTGATCCTCCAAGGATCTTGGCCAGTCTCCTGAACTCTAGCATCTATGTGATAGACTGAGTCACCCAAGATCTGAACATCTATAGTGTCATTCTAGAAAATACCCATACCTCCACTTCCCCTTAGCTATCTATAGCATACGAATGACCATAACCCAGAGTACTTGCAAAAGCTTCTACACATGTTCCACTTATTTGTGTCTCAACAATGCATAACATGTGAGGGAGTCCTGGATTAGGGGGTCTCCGGACAGCCGGACTATATCCTTTGGCTGGACTGTTGGACTATGAAGATACAAGATTGAAGACTTCCTCCCGTGTCTAGATGGAACTCTCCTTGGCGTGGAAGGCAAGCTAGGCAATACGGATATGTAGATCTCCTCCCTTGTAACCGACTCTGTGTAACCCTAGCCCCCTCCGGTGTCTATATAAACCGGAGGGTTTAGTTCATAGGACAATATACAATCATACCATAGGCTAGCTTCTAGGGTTTAGCCTCTACGATCTCGTGGTAGATCAACTCTTGTAATACTCATATCATCAAGAACAATCAAGAAGGACGCAGGGTATTACCTCGATCAAGAGGTCCCGAACCTGGGTAAACATCATGTCCCCTGCTTACCATCCGCCTTAGACGCACAGTTCGGGAACCCTTACCCGAGATCCGCCGGTTTTGACACCGACATTGGTGCTTTCATTGAGAGTTCCACTATGTCGTCACCGTAAGGCGTGATGGCTCTTTCAATCATCGGTACTGATGCGGTCCAGGGTGAGGTTTTTCTCCCCGGACAGATCTTTGTATTCGGCGGCTTCGCACTGCGGGCCAATTCACTTGGCCATCTAGAGCAGATCGAGAGCTACGCCCCTGACCATTAGGTCAGATTTGGAAACTTAAACTACACTGCCGACATCCATGGAGACTTGATCTTCGACGGATTCGAGCCTGTGTCAGGTGCGCCGCACAATCACGACGAGCACGACGTAACTCTGCCGTCGGACAGTGTTCGGGAGATCGCATCTGCAACTACTCCGGCTTTCAGTTCGAAGCAAATCGCGCCATCCAAGGACGGAGGGATAGACCCCGCCATGGAGGCCGCACTCTCAGTGGCGATGGAGCCGGATACTGACTTCACCCCTTACGAGAGCCGTGTCGCCGAACCACTGGATTTGTCTCCAGCCACGGACTCCGAGCTGCCTGCATCCGCGCCTATCGAATCCGACTGGGCGCCAATCATGGAGTTCACCTCCGCAGATATCTTTCAGCACTCACCTTTCGGCGAGGTGCTAAATTCATTAAGGTCTCTCTCCTTGTCAGGAGAACCTTGGCCGAACTATGTCTGACTAGAATGGGATGCGGACGACGAAGAAATTCGCTGCCCACCCACCACCCACTTAGTAGCCACTGTCGACGACTTAACCGACATTCTCAACTTCAACTCCGAAGACATCGACGGCATGGACGAAGATGAAGGAGACGAACAGGAACCAGCCCCCACAGGGCGCCGGACAGCCACTCCATCACATGACATATACATGGTGGATACACCCAAAGAAGGCAATGGCGAAGAGACAGCGGAGGACGGCCCCTCCAAGAAGCAACCCAAGCGCCGATGTCAGCGGCGCCGCTCTAAGTCCCGCCATAGCAAAAATAGCGATAACAACGCAAGAGAAAACAACACTCCAGTGGACTCTAGAGGAAACGACGACCACATTGCCCCGGTGGCAGAGCACGATGAAGCTGCAAGCGGCGAACATAGTACGGATCCGATGTCCGAACACGGCGATGCCGAGGATAAACCTCATCAAACCCCCTCTGGGGAGGAAAACAGTACGGACGAAGATGCACACATCATCCGGGAAACGCACTTGGAGAAAGAGAACCTCCGCAGAAGGCTTATTGCCACAACGAGGAGTCTGAAGAAGCAGAAGCAAAGGCTTAAGGCCGCACAAAATACGCTCAACAGCAGGTGGAACAAAGTGCTCGACAACGAAGCAAAGTATGGTGGAAGTTACCACACAAAGAGCTACAAAGCGCAAGCTATTACCTGAATTCGACGATGAGGCCTTAGAGCCCACACAGCCAAAAATTGAAACGGCCAACCGGTCAGATCCACCACCTTGTGACCGCGATAGAGCGGCTAACAACGTCACACATAAGTCAACACACGATTTACGTGAGGACTTGCGCCAAAAATCCGGTACGACCAGATCCATCTATGGATCTAGGAAGCACGCTCCGACACAAAACCAAAACCGAATACTACAACCGTCCGAATGCCATGGCACATCCCAATACAGGGGTGCCGCACACCCCCTATGTTTCACCGATGAGGTGCTGGACCATGAATTCCCAAAAGGATTCAAACCAGTGAACATAGAGGCATACGACGGGACCACAGATCCTGGAGTCTGGATTGAGGACTTTATCCTCCATATCCATATGGCTCGCGGAGACGATCTCCATGCCATTAAATACTTGCCCCTCAAGCTTAAAGGACCAGCTCGGCACTGGCTGAAAAGCCTCCCCGAAAACTCAATTGGAAGTTGGGAGGAGCTCGAGGACGCTTTTCGAGCTAATTTTCAAGGAACCTACGTCCGACCTCCGGATGCAGACGATTTAAGTCATATAATCCAACAGTCCGGAGAGTCCGCCTGAAAGCTTTGGAACAGGTTTCTCACCAAGAAGAACCAAATCGTCGACTGTCCGGACGCCGAAGCCTTAGCAGCTTTCAAACATAGCGTCCGAGACGAAAAAACTCGCCAGACACCTCGGCCAAGAAAAACCAAGAACAATGGCAGCCCTAACAAGCCTCATGACCCGCTTTTGCGTGGGCAAAGACAACTGGTTAGCCCGCAGTAGCACCAGCGACCCAAGCACATCCGAAGTCAGGGATGGCAATGGAAAACCACGACACAATAAAAACAAGCGTCGAAATAAAGAAGATAGCCCAGATAATACGGCAGTAAACGCTGGATTTAGGGGCTCTCGCCCAGGTTAACAGAAAAAGCCTTTCAAAGGCAGCAGAGACGGACCATCTGGCCTAAACAAGATTCTTGACAAGCTATGTCAGATTCATGGCACCCCCGATAAACCTGCAAATCACACACATAGAGAATGCTGGGTCTTCAAGCAGGCCGGTAAGCTAAACACCGAACACAAAGGGGAGGAGACACCAAGCGAAGACGAGAACGAACCTCGCCAGCAAAGCACTGGAGGACAGAAAAAATTCCCACCAGAGGTTAAAACAGTAAATATGATCCATGTGACGAAGAGGAGAAGCAAACATGCACTCCGAGACACACGCGCCATAGAGCCCGTCACCCCTAGGCTCAACCCCTGGTTGGCCTGCCCGATCACTTTTGATCGCGGGGATCAAGCGACAAGCATCCGGCACGAAGGATTGGCTGCCTTTGTGTTAGACCCAATAATAAACGGATACCATCTCACACGAGTCCTCATGGACGGCGGCAATGGTCTAAATCTGATATATCCGGACATAGTCCGCAAAATGGGGATAGACCCGACACAAATAAGCCACAGTAATACTACCTTCAGGGGAGTAATACCAGGCCAAGAGGCCCGCTGTACGGGCTCTCTATTGCTAGAGGTTGTATTTGGTTCTCCCGATAACCTCCGAAGCGAAAGGTTAACTTTCTATACCGCTCCATTCCGAAGAGGCTATCAAGCACTACTCGGAAGAATGACTTTCGCTCATTTTAATGCAATACCGCATTACGCTTCTCTCAAGCTTAAGATGCCCGGTCCACGTGGCACCATCACAGTTAGTGGAAATACTGAGCGTTTTCTACGCGCGGAAGAGTGTGCGACGGCTTTAACAGCCGAGCACTAGACGACCTCACCAACCAGAAAAAAATGACAGGTCGTCAAGACCACGGACACGGTTAGACGAGTCCGGTGCACCATTACATATACATGAGATTGGTTTGATGATCAAACCCTCCTAGACGGTACAAGGGGCTTCCCGCGTGTAATCAGGGCTAGTCCGGCTCAACTTGACTTATCTTGAATTTTAATGGTTTATTGATAATAACCAATTTTCTGGCACGGCAACTTTCACCTAAGTTCTTCTCTTTTACAGATGACAATCGTGCTACACCCGTCCAGGACACGACACAACGGAGACATAGGCGCAGACGTGCAGCAGGGACCCGCTCAAAGGTTTCTTTTTAGATTAAGACCCTGCATAGACCTTTTTTTACTGTCTCTTGTTGTTCACATCCTCCGAATACTCAATACAACCGAGAAGGATGATGACGTTATTGGCATGTGGCCATGTCAGGATATTGCACATACCTGGAGACCCGGGGTTTATTAATAAGGGCATTGTTCAGCCCAGCATATGTTATAAAGACCGAATACCTTAGGGAGTGTTCGGCGTCGCGAGTTTGGCCTTATATGCATCAGCTCCGAATCATGTCTTTGGTCAAATGTTGGGTTTGCCCGGCTCCCATGTTTTGGTACCTTACGTTCTGCTATATCGGCTAAGGTAGCACTGGGAGAACTACTGCGATTGTGCCCTGGTTCATCCGGATGAGCACCTTAGTAGAGAAAGCCGAAAACTGACTGTCATGATATAGCGTGAGACTGGTCAACCACTCGATGACTCAGCGGAATCTTCGGGATTCCTCCGCATTAACAAAGGGCCGTTTCCCGGTCATGTACATACGCGCCCCGTATTCGGACGAGCGCAGAAGTACCATGGGCTATATAGTAGCCCCACCGTCAAACTCCTATGGCTAAGTGAAAGTGTTAAAGCAATATAGTCCGATTGCCTCCTTCCCTGCGCTACCACCTCCTTAATGGACCAAGACGTTGGATCAAGTGTGAATACACGTTTTTTGCGAACACCCCCGCATTATATGCGTGGGGGCGGAAGCCAACGACTGCAAACTTTCAGGTTATATACATATATACATAAACGGCCGCATAGGAGGCATCATAATACTTTCAGGCAAAAGTATAAACACAGCCTTGATAACTCAATAAAACATTGTTTTTACAAGGGGAGTACATGTCACTAGAACATAATATTCTTCGAGCACTGAGCCTCTATCGAACGGGCGCCTTCAAGAACTTCTTCAAAGTAGTGCTCGGCAGCCACTCGGCCCGCAGCCGAACCCTGTCTTGCAACAGTGGTGGCCTCCATCTCTGCCCAGTATGTCTTGACACGGGCAAAGGCCATCCGTGCACCCTCTATGCACGTCGACCTCTTCATAGCATCGATGTGGGGCACATCACCAAGGAATTGTTGCACTAAACTAAAGTAACTATTCGGCCTTGGTCCTCCCGGCCACAGATGATCCACAACAGACCTCATGGCAAGTCCGGACAACCTATGGAGCTCGGCCCACTCGGCCATTCGCTCATTCAATAGCAGAAGACGCACTGGAGCATGGAACTGTGACCAGAACAGCTTTTCCACTTCACGATCTTTTTGATCCTTGAAGTACTCGGCCGCATCAGCAGCACTTGCTACCAAATCCACGTAGGCGTTCGCAGAACTCCATAGTTGATCAAGAGGAGCATACTTTGGATCTCCGAACTTAGTCCGCAACAAGAAGGGCTTCCCAGACACGATATCCGCAGCTTGATGCAGCTCCTCCTTCGTCGCTCTAATTTTGGAGCGGGCTTCCTTGGCTGCTACCATGGCCTTCTCCAGGTCCGTCGCCCTCGCTCGGCTTTCTTTTTCAAGAAGCTGGTAACGGTCAGCGACATCTTTCAACTCAACGGCCATCTTGGCTATTCTTTCCTTGCTCTGGCAATGCGTGGCCTGTTCGGCCCTCAACTCTTCAACCGCCTTTAGAGTGGCCGCATCGCTATTCCTTGCTTGTTCCTTGGCTCGGGCAAGCTCCACCCGAAGGGTCTCCATGGTGGCAGCTCCATCTGCAGTCACAACATATTAAAGATACTGGCATCATGCTCCTCTTACTATGTGTTGATCACCGAAAAAATCACTTACCCTGTGCCTCGTCAAGCTGCTTGTTGACAAGCACGATGTCGGCATCTGCCGCATCAAGTTGCCGCTTTAGCTCGGCAAATCCATCAGTCCGGCTAGCCACTGGAACTTCAGCCACCTGCACATAAAGGCAGTCTGGTTATTACCTGGGACTATGATCCTCTATTTGCCGCCGTTCCCGACGACAACCAGAGTCTCAGGGGCTACTATCTGCATAGTGCACACCTAACGTGTGCGGTACTGTCAAAAACATACACTATTTCGCGTACCTCAAAGCCTTTCAGCAGACTCATAAAAGCTTCATGCAATCTGCTTTTAGCGGATGAAATCCTTTCAATTACCGTACTCATTAGCGTACGATGCGCTTCTGAGATGGCTGCTTGCTCCAGAAGATCCTTCAATGCGTCCGACCACGCACTGTACGGTTCCGGACTCTTTCTGTTTCTCTCTTTAGGAGCCGAATACTGAGGACTCTGGGTAGCCAAAGGATTACCCTCTAGCCTTGGCGGATCAGGAGAGACCCTCCGCGACGACACTTCAGGGTCGCCCGCCTCATGAGGCAGGGTGACAGGGGGAGTTGTTTCGCTCTCCATCATCTCCGGAAGAAGATCCCCCGAAGATGAACTCTGTCGAGAAGGGCTATGATCCGAACTACAATATATAAGCTTCGGTTATTGTCTATGGAAGTAAGGTAGGATATTTACACTATTAAGTACTTTTTGATTACTTACAGCTCGGTAGAGGGCTGATCCCCATGCAGACATTGTGCAACAAGAATACCCTCCGAGGCAAGACCCTTTGGCGAAGATTTCTTCTCCCGTTTGGAAACCTTTGTTTCCAGATCTTTAGAGGTAGTCCTCTTCCTTCCTCGGGAAGAGGGAATGTCAGATTCTTCTCCCTGGTTATCCTCCCTCGCGGAGGCGCTCATTCCCCCGGTTGGGACGAGTAGAGAGTGAGGCCCGCTTTCAGCCTCTTTATTCCACCCTTCATCTTCCTTTAAGGGCACCTGATAAGGCGCCGGCTTGAGCATTCTATCCAGTACTGGATTGGCCAAGCCTTCGGGAAGGGGGGCCGAACACCTGATCATCTTCGCCTTTGTTATCCAGTCATGGTCAAAGAGTGACTTTTCATAATGATGTCATGATAAATAAAAGGACAACGTGTTCGGCCATGGGATTACTTACTTGGGTATCAGGGCGGTTGCAGCTCAGACCCGCATCCTCGGTGGTGTCCGGACACTCTATTTGGGGTCCGAAGAACAATTTGTACATCTATTTGAGCGTCATGCCGAGGAAGTGCTGAATAGTTCGCGGTCCTTACGGGTTGAATTCGTACATACGAAGGGGTCGACGTTTGCAAGGCTGGACTCGATGAATTAGCATAACTTGCATTACCATAACCAGGCTGAAATCTCTCCCGAAGAGATCTCGGATGCGGCTCTGCAATATCGGCACGTCCTTTGCTGGACCCCAGCTCAGCCCCTTGCTGATCCATGACATCAGTTGTGGTGAGGGGCCTAAGCGAAAGGCAGGGGCGGCTACCCACTTGGCACTTCGGGGAGCTGTGATATAAAACCACTCCCGCTGCCACAAACTGGACACCTCTGGGAAGGAACCCTCTGGCCATGGAGCATCAACGCTTTTGCTTGTTACGACACCTCTGCACTCTGTGTGCCGCCCCTCGATCATCTTTGGCTTCACATTGAAGGTCTTGAGTCACAGGCCAAAGTGAGGGGTAATGCGAAGGAAGGCCTCACATACGACGATGAACGACGAGATGTGAAGGAGGGAATCCGGGGCCAGATCATGGAAATCCAGCCCATAATAGAACATGAGCCCCCTAACAAAGGGATCCAGAGCGAGGCCTAGTCCTCGGAGGAAGTGAGAGATGAACACAACACTCTCGTTGGGTTCGGGAGTGGGGATGACCTGCCCGCGGGCGGGCGGCCTATGCAAAATTTCGGCGGTCAGATATCTGGCCTCTCTCAGCTTCTTGATGTCCTCCTCTGTGACAGAGAAAGGAATCCATCGACCTTGGAGGTTGGATCCGGACATGGTCGAAGGTCCGAAGCGCCTGACCTGAGCCTGGGGTGTTGGAACGCGAGGCGGGGGAAGGATTCGATTGAGCATGAGAGGAAAAAAGGACAGGTCTTGGCCTCTTTATAAAGAGGGTGAATGTCAAGCGTCCTCCTCACGGCCGTTTTGGACTCACCTAAGATCGAGGAGTCATACCAACGGGCACGAGTGGGTTACCCATGTCCGTATTAATGAGAATCCCGTAATAAGGGGGACACGATCTCTGCTTCTACAAGACGTATCAAGAAAACCGCCTCGCAATATGTGCAGTGCTGGTTGGGAAAAACAGTTCGGATAATGACCGGACCATGACATAATGTCGTGTTGTCAAAACACGTCAGCAGATTAGATTTGTGGAAATATTATTCTCTCTACGGTGGTATGTGGAAATTGTTTTGCAGAGCCGGACACTATCCTTGGGTTCAAAATCTTCTATGGAGTATTTGGAGGAGGAACTCTCAACAATGCATAACATGGTAGGGGCAAACTTCCTCGCGAAATTGCGAAGCACTCGAACTGCCACGGGTTAGCCCACGCCACGGCACTTCCAACATAGAGCACTCATTGGGCCAGGCGGCGCTCCCCGAAGGAGCCCGCCAAATTCTTCACCGCAGAGTTCGTTCCATCAATTTGGCGGTGTGGAGGAGGGCTTGCAAGAATGTTTCCTGAAGGCACAATGGCTAGCTGGAGACCACTAGCGTTTTCGCTATGTGACGAATCGAAAGATAGCCTAGTCTTGTTCTTCTCTTTTCTGTCCATCCTTTTCCTGCTATTTTCTTCCATGTCCACATCATGATTGTCGCAAGCCGGATCCACTGTTTGAGCAACTCGTCCCTCTTCGAAAGCCCGTGAACGATAATTATCCTCATCAAACCGGCCCCTTGAGCGGGGCCACCATCAGAGCAACTACCCGATCGCCCTCCAATGCGGCCTCCCTGTCGTCCTCCTCGATGGCCCCGACCCTCTCATGGGCCTCAACCGCTGCGCATGAACCAGCACGTCCTGAGATCCTTGAAAACCAAGGCTGATGGGGGGTGAATTCCGTTGCCATGCTCCTTAAACAAGTGGCCTAGCATACCACAGACGGCGCACAAATCGAGAAGTCTTTCATATTTGACCTTATATATCTGCATTTCCCCCCTCTGATCATGGACACCACATTCTTCAATGGCTTGAAAACATTGATGCGCACCCACGCACGATAGAAATTCCCGGTGAAATCATGTGACATTGGTTCTGCAAAGAGCACCTCCCCTACCTTGGCTGCGAGAGGTGTCACTAGATGGGCATACAAATCTAGTACATCATGGATTTGGATCCATACGTCAATCGTCTCGAGCTTAATCGTAGATGGTTTTGATATCCCATCATATGGTGCAAGGATCACCGCGTCTCCTCTAAAATTCCAAGGGCCATCTTGCATGACCCTCTCCCAACCCCCCAAGCAAGAGAATTGAACGGAGTAGAGGTTTTCCTCTAGGGGCCCGAATTTTGCCTGCTGCGCTATGTCCCAAGCCGATCTCATGTTTCTGAAAAACCATGTCTGGATGTAGTTCTTATTGGTGTTAACTCGAACAAGCGCTATCCATCGTGTTCCCGCCGGCGGCGCATCCTTCTCATCAAAAACCACATCATCAAGGTCCTCCTCCTTCAAACCTAGCTCCTTCATCATCCGCTCCACATCGCTGACGCTTGAAGAGCCCGAGGCCCCTTCTGACGCCATTGTAGATCTCTTACCCGATGAGCCAACACAGATTGGGTGAA
Source organism: Triticum urartu (assembly GCF_056163025.1). Lineage (NCBI taxonomy): Eukaryota > Viridiplantae > Streptophyta > Magnoliopsida > Poales > Poaceae > Triticum > Triticum urartu. The sequence goes on from NC_141875.1 coordinate 173,338,293, forward strand.
AAACTTGGGGAACCCTAACTTTCCGCCATGCCCCAATCCCCGCCCGAAGCAGGAAAGCGATCCAAGACCGCCCCCGATGCTCCTGGTTAGGAGAACGGAAAGATAATCGACGGTAGGGAAGCAATCTTCTCGACGGCGGCAAAAATTGCCCCGGGAGAAAGAGGTAAAACCCTAATGTGAGGACATAGGCGTGCCCTTTCGCTGAAGCGAGGCACGAGATGGGTCGGCCTTTATTTGGTTGTTTGTTTTAGGTGTTATTGCATGTTGTTTTCTTTTTCATTTTTTGTGCGTTGGTCTGTCTTTCGGTTTGTTCTTATTTTATTTTCCTTTTTTTTTATCTTTTTACATCTTATATTTTATTTTATTTTATTTTGGTTTTTATTTTTGCACATTTCTTTTTAATAGGGTTTGTAGTATGCGGTGAACTTTGTTTGCAGTAAGGTGAACATTTTTCAAATACACACTGAACATTTTAGTACATGATGAACATTCTTTAAATATGCACTATAAATATTTTTATAATATATTATAAATTTCTTTTATATACATTGAACATTTTTTTGATATATGATAAATTATTTAGTTATATGATGAACAATTTTTTATTTTACGATGAACCTTTTCTAATATACACTGAACTTTTTAAAAAAAATACATAATGAACAATCTTCTAAAATATAATTTTCTAATTCTATTAGGTTTTTAAAATATCCAAATCCTACAAAACAATAGACGTATTTTAATTAAAAACGAGTAAAAAACCAAAGAAACAAAATAAGAAAAATTAGCTTGCGCGGCAGTGGGCCGACCCATTTGGCTTGCCTTCAGTGAAGACACCCCAAGTCGACGCACACAGGCGTCAACTAGGGGGTTTCGTATCTTTTCCTATTTTAAAGTTTTGAGTTGGTGGTCGTCCGTTCACTTTCAGTAGTCATAACCTCTGAAATCACTAATTAAGGAGTACTTGTTGCAAAGAGCACTCCACTTTTCTAGGTCGCGACAAGTGGCGCACATGCAGCGCGCCACTTGTCGCAACCTGGGAGTTTTCCTTTTTTTTGGATCCGTTTATTCAAAACGGTTTATCTCTTAAACCGTGCGACCAAATCTCGAACCGTTTTCACCGTTGGATTACTCGCGTCGAGATCTTCGAAACTAGATCTCATGTTGATAGGTTTTGACGAACTTTTTTTTCACGAAAAAATCGGACGAAAAAACCGGACCGGGAGCATGGTTTTTTCCCTTTCCAAAAGAGGCACGTGTGTGCCTCTCGCGAAATCACAACCGTGCCTCTCGTGGAAGCAAAACCGTGACTCTCGTGGATGGAAAAAAATAGAAAACACGTTTTTTTTTGTTTCCGAGAGGCACGGCCGTGACTCTCGCGAAAGCACAACCGTACCTCTCGCGAAAGCAAAACCGTGACTCTCACGAAAGAAAAAAAAAGAAAACGCGTATTTTTTCCCTTTCCGAGAGGCACGGCCGTGACTTTCGTGAAAGCACAACCGTGCCTCTCGCGGAAGCAAAACCGTGACTCTCCCGAAAGAAAAAAAACAAAAAACGTGTTTTGTTTTTCCCTTTCCGAGAGGCACGGCCGTGACTCTCGCGAAAGTTCAACCGTGCCTCTCGCGGAAGCAAAACCGTGACTCTCGCGAAAGCAAAACCGTGACTCTCGCGAAAGAAAAAAAAACAAAAAATGCGTTTTTTCGTTTCCGAAAGGCACGGCCGTGACTCTTGCTAAAGCAAAACCGTGCCTCTTGCGGAAGAAAAACCGTGACTTTCGCGAAAGGGAAAAAAAAGAAAACGTGTTTTTTCACGCAAAAAAAAAATTCGAATTTTTTTAATCGAAAAGTTAAGAAAGACCGCGGGAAAACCAAAACGTCGAAAAAACCCGAAAAAAACCATTTCAAAGCCGAAAACACGTGCGGAAAAATAAAAAAAAACAAAATACGAAGGGAGCGTCCAGAGCGCGACACGTGGCAAAATGGCTGAGAGTGCGCCAAGTGGCGCTGATCGTTGCGAGGCTCCCGAAGGAGCGCTCGTTAACTAGTTGCTCCCTCATAACCTCTTCTCTCTCCATCCCGACAAGTGGGCCAGCAAAGCTTAACAGAGACATCACGCCAAGATCCCCCATGATCCTTCCGCCAATCCTGTCTCTCTCGTTGCATCCTTCCCCCAACTAACGATCTCTTGTCGCCCGCTCATGCCTCCCTCAATCCTGTCTCTCTCGTCGCATCCCTCTCCCAATCCCGTCTCTCTTGCCGCATCCCTCCTCCAATCCCCACCCCTTTTCCGCTAGGGTTTTTAAAAATGTCTTGATGCGCCCCATGATTCCTTGGCTCTCCATCCTTCTCCCTCATTGCGTCTTTCTTTCCTCCACCGCCCAGCTCACTCGTCCGTCGCTGGTATTGCGTGAGGCATCACCCGCCGCCAGCGCCGCTCGCTCACCGTCGCCAAGCCGCACCCCCTGCACGCTTGTTTGCTTGCCTTCGCTAGGTATTCGTGAAGGCAGTAACCCCTCTAGCATGCCCACTCTCCTAGTCTCCCTCACTTGACCACATGCAGGTTCCAGCCTCAGTGGCCGAGCTAGCTCCGGAACTGTATCACGTCCACACAAGAGCACCATCAGACCACGCTGACAAACAAGTGGAGTGGTTGCTTCCATCTGGGCACATCGCCCCCTCTTCTGTTTTCCTTGGTCTCAATAAGAGCATCTCCAGCCGTTGGCCCCTCAGGAGGGGCTAAAAATCGCCCCCTGGGGCGCACCGACGCTAAACCGCGCACTGGGGGCGTGATGCCCCCCAGTCACGGCGCCCACGCTTTTTTGAAAAAGTCAAATACGGCGCAAACACGGCTCAAATTTAACGCAAACATCGGCGAGTTCATTCAAATTAAACATATTTTACAAAAAAAAAAAACTAGCACAGGCTGCCCCCGACGTCTCCATCGCCGCTCCTCGCCGTCTACCTCGCCGCCCGTCGCCCGCCTTTGCAGTTCTACATGCCGAGGAGGTGGTAGAACCGCGTGTAGTCGTCGCCGCCGTCGTCGTCATCGTCACCGCCGTCGTCGTCTCCGCCGCCGCCGTCCCTTCTGCATCCCTCCCCCGGTTGGCGTGGCGGGTTGGACGGTCCGGGGGCATCGTCGTCGTCACTGTCGAGGACCACGATGCCGTGCTCGTCCTCGCGCCCACGCTTGCGGGCGACGATCTCCTCTAGGGCCCGGCGCTGCTGGACCATCTCGTCGCGGAGGTAGTCATCCCGCGCCCACCGCAGGGCGTCCTCGTCGGAGAAGCCGCGCCGAGCTATCTCACTACAAGAAATATGTCAACTAGTGACCTTCCGTCAGTGACCCTAGAAGAATTGGTCATAGATCTATGACCGTTTGAGACCAATTGGTCAAAAGCTTTTCGGGGGGCTCCAAACCCTAAACTATAACGACCATTTTGGTCAGAAAGGTCGTAATTTCCTGACACGAAATGGTCATAAAGCATATAGCATTGGTCCGTTGCCTTATTTCTAGCTGATCATGACCAATATAGATGGTCATAACCTTGTAAATTGTGGTGGGTTGCTATGACTAGGCGCCACCTCATCAATTTTGCCTATGTGTCATGTCCATGTGTTAGTTTTTGCCCTAGGTTGTGAAGCAACCTATATTTCTGTCATTCCCAAAATTTCCAAAAAAAGTCTCATAAATTCTTGGGGTCATATATTTGTCAAATATGTAAGAACCCTTCCTTTCCTAGTTCAAAAATAATTCAAAAATATTCATTTTCCTATTCTGTTCAAAAAACACTTTGTGAAGGAAGTGCTATGTATATATTCTTGATTGCCCTAAAAATTTTTGGGCACTATTTCCTATCCAAATCATTGCCTCATGACAAAACTAAGCTCCAATTGCCCAGTAAATCTTCCTCGGCGAATTTCCAAAGTTTTTGTCCACCTAGAAGCATTATGAAGGAAGTACCACCTAGGATCCTCCTTTTGAGCTAAAAATTTGTGAAGACATTCTTCTTAGTAGATAATCATCCTCAGCCAAAACTCACGCCCATTGGCCATGTGCATTTCCCGTACCGCTAATCAAACACTTGGCTGCTAATTCATCTTTGAACATAGTTCGGTCTCCTCATGAGAATCTTATGTTGTAATTTTCTTCCTAGCACCTACCTGGGGAGTGCCCAACCCACTAGACATGCCTAGGCTGCCCAGAATGCATGGCAACGCCACGGTCACGTGGTGACCACGCGGCGGGCATGCAAGCTTACGCGCTCTAGAGTTGGGGCCCTCAGCCACCGTCGGAACCTCGATGTCTCTCCACCAAACCATGTATTTCTGATTAAATAGATACTTATTTACCTAGAAATGATTTTTGGAAAAAATAAAGAGCAAACTATGAGGCAGCTGTAGTTTAAATTTGACCCGCTTCCTCCTGAACCGGCGGGAATTTGTCTTTTTCACTAGAGATGGATCAAAACTTTTGATACCCAACCATTTTGTCAATTGTGCATTAAATATGTCCTAGTATTTTATAAAATTGGTTAGGTCCAATTTCGCAACAAATATATGGTAGGTCCTTCACAAAAAAAACTCATTTCGGGCACTCGGAAAATGGAAAATGTATTTTTCGTCCAAAGAAAATGAAAAATCCCCTAGGCAACATTGTTTGGAATTCCAAGGTGCACCCTTGTGCATAATATGAGATAATTTGAACAAACTATGCCATGAATGTGGCCATAAGATTGATCATTTGGCTTGAATGCCATGAATCTTCACGCATGATAGCTCATTTCTGAGAACACTTTTTAAAAATAATTGTCGTATTACAAGTTTATTATTTTCCCTGGTAACTTGGTCACATATAATGACACAATGTGAAGGTTTTCTAATTTTTTGATTATTTTTTGAATTTATTATGCCCGTTTCAAAATGCGGTCAAAACGGCGGGCTTGACCGTTCCTAGCTAGTGGTTGAATCTTGGAAATTTTTTGATATTTCTCTGATTAAATAGATACTTATGTACCTAGAAATTATTTTTGGAGAAAATAAAAAGCAAACTATGAGGTAGCTGCAGTTCAAATTTGACATGCTTCCTACTTAATCGGCGGAAATTTATCTTTTTCCCCAGAGGTGGATCAAAACCTTGGCACCCAACCATTTTGTCAATTGTGCATTAAATATGTCCTAGTATTTTATAAAATTTATCAGGTCCAATTTTGCAACAAATATATGGCAGGTCCTTCACAAAAAAACTCATTTCGGGCACTTGGAAAATGGAAAATGTATTTTTCGCCCAAAGAAAATGAAAACTCCCTTAGGCAACATTGTTTGGAATTCCAAGATGCACCCTTGTGCACAATATAATATCATTTGAACAAACTATGCCATGAATGTGGCCATAAGATTGATCGTTTGGCTTGAAAGCCATGAATCTTCACGCATGATAGCTCATTTCTGAGAACACTTTTTTAAAATAATTGTCATATTACAAGTTCATTATTTTTTCTGGTAACTTGGTCACATATAATGACACAACACGAAGGTTTTCCAATTTTTTGATTTTTTTGAATATTTTATGCCCGTTTCAAAATGCGGTCAAAACGGCGGGCTTGACCGTTCCTAACTAGTGGTTGAATCTTGGAATTTTTTTGATGTTTCTCTGGTTAATTAAATAGATACTTATGTACCTAAAATGATTTTTGGAGAAAATAATAAGCAAACTATGAGGCAGCTGCAGTTCAAATTTGACCCGCTTCCTACTGAATCGGCGGGAATTTGTCTTTTTCACCAGAGGTGGATCAAAACTTTTGACACCCAATCATTTTGTCAATTGTGCATTAAATATGTCCTAGTATTTTATAAAATTGATTAGGTCCAATTTCGCAACAAATATATGTTAGGTCCTTCACAAAAAAAACTCATTTCGGGCTCTCGGAAAATGGAAAATGTATTTTTCGTCCAAAGAAAATGAAAACTCCCTTAGGAAACATTGTTTGGAATTCCAAGATGCACCCTTGTGCACAATATGAGATCATTTGAACAAACCATGCCATGAATGTGGCGATAAGATTGATCATTTGGCTTGAAAGCCATAAATCTTCACGCATGATAGCTCATTTCTGAGAACACTTTTTTAAAATAATTGCCGTATTACAAGTTTATTATTTTTCCTCGTAACTTGGTCACATATAATGACACAATGCGAAGGTTTTCCAATTTTTTGATTTTTTCGAATTTTTTATGCCCATTTCAGAATGCGGTCAGAATGGCCGGCTTGACCGTTCCTAGCTAGTGGTTGAATCTTGGAAATTTTTTGATGTTTCTTTGATTAAATAGATACTTATGTACCTAGAAATGATTTTTGGAAAAATAAATAGCAAACTATGAGGCAGCTGCAGTTTAAATTTGACCCGCTTCCTACTGAATCGACGGGAATTTGTCTTTTTCACCAGAGGTGGATCAAAACTTTTGACACCCAACCATTTTGTCAATTGCACATTAAATATGTCCTATTATTTTATAAAATTTATTAGGTCCAATTTTGCAACAAATATATGGTAGGTCCTTCACAAAAAACTCATTTCAGACACTCGGAAAATGGAAAATGTATTTTTCGTCCAAAGAAAATGAAAACTCCCTTAGGCAACATTGTTTGGAATTTCAAGTTGCACCCTTGTGCACAATATGAGATCATTTGAACAAACTATGCCATGAATGTGGCCATAAGATTGATTATTTGGCTTGAAAGCCATGAATCTTCACGTATGATAGCTCATTTCTGAGAATACTTTTTTTAAAATAATTGCCGTATTACAAGTTTATTATTTTTCCTGGTAACTTGGTCACATATAATGACACAATGCGAAGGTTTTTCATTTTTTTTAATTTCTTTGAATTTTTTATGCCCGTTTCAAAATGCGGTCAAAACGGCGGGCTTGACCGTTCCTAGCTAGTGGTTGAATCCTGAAATTTTTTTGATGTTTCTCTGATTAAATAGATAATTATGTCCCTAGAAATGATTTTTGGAAAAATAAATAGCAAACTATGAGGCAGCCGCAGTTCAAATTTGACCCGCTTCCAACTGAATCGACTGAAATTTGTCTTTTTCACCAGAGGCGGATCAAAACTTTTGACACCCAACCATTTTGTCTATCGTGCATTAAATATGGCCTAGTATTTTATAAAATTGATTAGGTCCAATTTTGCAACAAATATATGGTAGGTCCTTCACAAAAAAACTCATTTTGGGCACTCCAAAAATGGAAATATTATTTTTCGTTATTCGAGAAATAACACTATGAATTATTTGGAAACTTAACAAACATTGTCATAAAAAGAGAAGAAAACTTAGCACCGGGCGTCGTGGTGCTGCGTTGGATCTCAAGCTGCAATGGAGCTTCGCCGGCCGCCGTGGTGCTGCGTTGGTAGCACCTATTGTTAATCAATTATGACCATTTTAGATGGTCATAACATCATCAAAGCCTGCACTTCGTTCTGATTGGTCTATAGGCATGTCACGCGGATCAAGCATTAGAGACCGTCGGATACTGCCAGATCCAACGGCCCACACTCCTCACCCTCTCCCCCACCCACACCCACCCGAAAGCAGCTCCCCTCACGTACACCACATGTCGTTGAGGGCACTGACATGTGGGCCTAATTCCTCATGGGCCCACCTGTCAGTGGCCGAATGCCTCCCTCTCCCCCGCACACCACTCACCCACCGCACACCACTCCTCCCCCCTCTCCCCCACACACCACTCCTCCCCCCACGACCCGCAGCCCAAACCCTAACCCCTCCCGTTGGACCGCCGCCGCCACCTACGGCGCCAGATCCCACCTCAAGGCGCTCCTCATCGCCTCGCTCCTCACCTTCCCCGCCGACCACCCGCTCCGCGACCACCTCGTCGCCACCGCCGCCTCCCCCCTCGCCTCCGCGATCTCCGCGTCGCTCTCTGACCACCGACAAGATCGAGCCGTACCTCTCCCTCTCTCCCATGGCGCCAAATCCACGCCGTCGTCGAGCTGGATCCGCGCCTCGTCGAGCCTCCACGACCACAGCGGGCCTTCCGGATCTGCGTCGTCGTCGAGCTGGATCCGCACCTCATCGCGCGGCCTCGTCTGCCTCCGTGGCTATGTCACGGGCTTCTACTATGTCGCCAACACGCTCACCTTTCGCCGCGGTCGCCGTCCATCTGACCTCCCCACGGCCTCGCCGGGAGGCCCGGCCCTCCCAGTCACACCATGGCCGACTTCCTCAAGGTAACCCCTTCTCCCACTTGGCCAAATGGGTTATCCGATGTTTCTAAGGTAGTAACATAGTTTTGATATGCAAGTGATGTTGATTCTGTTCATCTAGGTATGTGTAGTTGATTCATATTTCTCCCATCCTTATGCAGGGGAAGTTTTCATCCCTACAACAGAGTAGAAGGGCTTCACTTCATCATACCTTGTGGGATGTTAACTATTGATGTCTCCAAGCTAAAAACAAATGCAACACTTACGACTGAATCTCCAATCTAGTGGACAGTAGTGGAATGCTAGTTTTAGCTGGTCTCATACTAGTAAGATCTTAACTGCTGGTGTCTCAAAACTGAACAGGGCAGCATTTAGGACTCACTTTCCAGTATAGTGGTTAATATGCCAGTGGATTAGCATTTCCATGGCATAGGTTGTAGTTATTCGTTGTTTGCTCCTTAGAGGAAAATATGTTCCATTTTAATTTTCTGGATGCTATTGTTCTTGGTTGGATGACCAAATGGGAAATGGCATATTGTAGGGTCTTGATTGTTTGTGTGTGAAAACTGAATGTTGCTGCTGGTATTCTTGCTCAGATAGTAGCGGAATGCTAGTTTAGCTGCTCTCTTACTATGTAGGATTTTAATTGTTCGTGTCCCAAAACTGAATATGGTTTTCTATAGCATAACTAAGGGGCAACTTGTTTAGCAAAATGCTAGTTTAGTTATCTCTTACCATGTTGATGATTTATACATGTCTAGTTTTTGCTCGCGTTGCACCCTTGTTATGAACTATATTTAAGTGCACTTTCTTCTTTGTAAGAGTATATCGATGTAGGTTGCTACATCGGCACCCACTGCATTCGATCTTTGTTCCTGTGTTTACTTTTTTTCCCTGGGTGGATGGATACTTAAGAGTATATATTGATGTAGATGCTTTTCGCTGCAAGATCTGCTCCGAGCCACCCATCTTCAAGGTGATAGCTCCCTACGCATTCCATCCCCGTTCTTGTTTTTTCTTTCTGTTCTTATTTGCCCGGATGGATGCCCAAGAGTATACGTCAGCCATCAGATGTGCCTGTAGCTCCTCCTCTCACTGATACTAGTAGGCTGTATGCTGCACATGGGCCGTTTCCTCTGAAATGTGTACTACTGTATCTGATATAATGCCAGTGGAGTGGATTGCCAGTACAATGGCTTGAATTGTAGTTGTGCCTTGTCCACTCCTCAAGGGAAAATATGTTCCGTTTTACCTTTCTGGATGCTGCTGTTCCTGGTAGGATGGACAAACGACACCTTGTAGCGTCTTGATTGCTTGTGTGTGAAAACTGAATATGTAGCATTTAGGTCCTAGTGGCAGTCTAGTCTGTATCTGCAGTTTTCTGAATTTTTTTGAATGTTTCATGTCCATTAGTTTTTGGTAGTTTACAGTTTGTCTTGCACAGGACCAACCTAATCGAACTACACATGTCAGCGTAGATGCTACGGTTGTCTCTGGGGTTCCAAAACATAAATTCCACTATGGTTTATCTATGTTTTATATCATGGATTTGACCTGAACCTGCATTACACATGTGTTGATACAATCATATAACTTATCTGATCAAACAATTTGTTCATGTTATCTTTACCTGCTGCTCTTATACCTTACCAAAACAAAAATAATTCTAACTAGAAGTAGTTCTTTTTGTTCAGATTCTGTATTTATTAATGCTGACATATTGTTCTGATTTACTTTTTGTACTGAATAGCTCTTTCTAATATTAACAGGTTTTAGCGATCAGCCGTAGCACTTTCATCAATTGTGCATGGTGTCAGCCGTAGCTCTTTCATCAAAGGTGCATGGTGCAACAGAGGACAAGTGCTTCATGTCCAACCAAGGTGCATGGTGCTCGTAATTGACGAACAGAGGGTGTTCGACATCGGCTACACAAACCACCACTGTGAGCTCCTCCCTTTCCTCTACGACAACCATGCTCTATTAGGATGTGGCTGAAACCATTGGATGGCCTTCCTGGACATGTTTTGCTGCTATCTAGAATTAGTACTTGTCCCATTTTTTGTTTCTTTGCTGGACATGTTATGGTTCAAGGGTTGATGATGTCTAGTAGATAGTTTGCTAGCTATATACCTGCTGCTGATTGATGCTCTTGTGGTTAGCATTATAGTCCTGGAGCCACATTATACTATATCTAGTGTTCTTGTGGTTCTGCAAAGATGCATCACAAACATATCTAGGTCTCTTAAATATCTAGGTCTTTGAAGTTGGCTGAATCTGTTGCTTTATCATATATTTGGTTCATAAATCTATATTTCCATGAGATCTATTTCAATATATTTTTATTGTCCTGGAATAATAGCGACTCTAATGCTGGTACCCTATGTGTTCACTCTTTTACAGGAGCTCCAGGTCTACTAAATTTGAAGTTTGAAGCCATATAGTATAGCCCTACTCAGCAAAGAGTTGTCTCTTATGTTTGACTGTAATAGACTGTAAATATTTTAGGGACATTTACATCTATGCCCTTAATGCGAACACACTACTCAGTTTTGCCCCTAATTTTTAGGTATGCTCAGTTTTGCCCCTCCGCCGTTAGTTTCACTTATAGAAATGCCCTTCTCTGCCGTTACCGTCCGGTCAAAGGTCTTTGACCGTCCTGAAAAAATAGCAAAAAAAATCAAAAAAAATATGAAATTTGGTGGGATCGAAGATAGTCATGTCCGCAAGGCGCGTGCACATTTTCATGCCGTTCGGACACTCCGGGAGCTCGTGTCAAAGGAAAACATAAATTTTGTATGCATGTGAGCAGTAAATTCAAAAAAAATAGAAAAAAATCAAAAAAATATGAAATTTCGTGGGACTCAAGATATTCAGGTGCGCAAGATGTGTGCACGTTTTTGTTGTGTTTGGACATTGTAGGAGCTCGTGGAGAAAAAAAACAAATTTTAGCTCAAAAAAACTTTGAAAAAATGCACTATTTTGTTTTTTTCTCTAGAGCGCCCCATACGTCATTTGATCACCAAAACTTGCAAGCACTTTGTGCACTCAAGCCTCTTTGACGCCAAATAAATTCAATTTTTTTGAACTTTTTTGCTATTTTTTTTCGAATTTACTGTTCATAGGCATAAATTATTTTTGTTTTCCTTTGCCACGAGCTCCCGGAGTGTCCAACCAACACAAAAATGTGCATGCACCTTGCGGACATGACTATCTTCGATCCCACCAAATTTCATATTTTTTTGATTTTTTTTGCTATTTATTTCTGGATGGTCAAAGTACTTTGACCGGACGGTAACGGTGCAAAAGGGCATTTCTATAAGTGACACTAACGGCGGAGGGGAAAAACTAAGCATACCTGAAAATTAGGGGCAAAACTGAGTAGTGGGTTTGAGTTAGGGGCAGAACTGGAATTGGCCCAATATTTTAATATTGTAATAGTAGGCATATTGGGGTTGTAATAGACTATGTACAGATTGTAGTAGACTTACTGTTATTTGATGAACTACATTTGTATTGTTCGGAATAGAAATATTGATTATGTATGTGATTTGAAAAATGTGTGGAATGGTAACCTGACTTGTGGGACCCACTTATGAAAATAATCTGAGCAGTTTTGAAATTTCTATCATGTGGGCCCAACGTGTGAGATGATGACAAGCGGGACCCATCTGACTAGTGGGACCAACTCCAAAATATAATGGCCCAAACAATGTTAAAAGGCCACGGCCCAGAAATAAATAAAAGAATGAATTGTTGGTCGAGGCCCAGGTAGCTAACAAAAACTCGCTGAATTAATGGGCTTGGCCCATGTAGACACCTAATTGGACCAGGCTGAATCTTATCAACGACCTTTTCATTCGGTCGCAATTTTGCCACGTCACGTGGCCTGGGCAGACAGCCAGTGACCAAAACAAAAGGTCATGGGTTCAATGACCTTCTGTTTTGGTCGTAAACGTCTACGACCTTCTCACAGAGAAGGTCGCTAATTTCAGTTTATGACCGCCAGCTTTTGACCTTCTGTTTTTGGTCACAAAAAGGTCGCAAATGAAAAGCTATGACCTTTCAGCGGCCAATAGTGAGGGTCACAACTTGACATATTTCTTGTAGTGTCTCCTCGTACTCCACGGGGAGGCCGAGCTCCGCCTTGGGCTCAACGAGGACGAAGCGGCCGGTGGGGGGGGGCAGAGTCGCTGATGCGGACGCCGGAGCTGCGGGTGTTCGCGCTGACATGCCTGTCCTGGGGCTCCGGTTTGACAGGGCGGAGGCAGGGAGAGCCCGACGAGCGGTCGGACGAGGAGGAGGACGCCCCGGGCCGCTCCATGCGCCTCGGCGTCCAGGAGCTTCCATGGCGGCGTGAGAAGGACGGGGGAGCGGGGTACTCGAGGCGCGACGTGTTGCCACCCTCGATGTACTCAAGGACGGCCTCCAACGTGCGGTCGGGCACGCCCGACCACCGGCGCCGGCCCTCGGAGTTGAGCCTGCCGGAGGGCACGCCACCGTTGGTGGCCTCGAGCTACTCGGCGTGACGGTGGCGGAAGTAGGGCTCCTAGAGCGGGCTATCGGGGACGTACCGTGGCCCCTCCCTCGCCGCCCGCGGCAGGGACACGCGGATACGTGCGATCTCCGCACACCACGCCGCCCCGGTGGGTGGTGGTGGCACCGGCACGCCGCCGGCGCTGATCCTCCAGGCCCCGGGCACCCGCATGTCCGGCGGGACGGATACTCAGCTCGAAAAGGAGGCGAGCCTTGTCCTTGTGAAGATGGCGGCGCCCGAAGCCATTCGCCGCCACGCCGTCGCCTGGAAAGCGCTCGGCCATTCCTCTGAACTGGAGACGGCGAGAGGAGGAAGGGGGAGAAATGGGCGCGTCGGCGGTGGAGTATCTGTGCGTGTCTTCGGCACGCTGGTGGTCGGCTTATATAGGCGGAGGCGCGGCGTGGTAGGCTTGGCCGGTGCGTTACGCGTGGCTTGATGGCGTGGCGGCCGAGGGGACGCGCGTCGCCCGACCTTCACTGCGCCGCCCGTGAGGCATCAATGGAGGCTGACCGGCGCAGCACACAGCTTTGGCATTGATTCGCCACGGGAAACGAGGCGATGAGGATGACGAAGCGGCAAGAAGAGAGTCGAGTCGCTGACGCGGCTGGCCCGCGGCTCTTCGCGCCAAAAACGATTCGGCCGGCGCCCCCGAGCGACCCCCAGCGGGCCGGGTTCAGGTTGGGTCCGCCGGCGCCAATTTCGGCACGAGCCGGTGAAAATTGGGTCCTTGGGGGCGCGACTGGGCCGATTTTTTGACGCCGGCGGCCGAAAAATCGCCCGGGGGGCCTTCTTGGGGGCGCGGCTAGAGATGCTCTAAGCGTTGGCCCCTCAGGAGGGGCTAAAAATCGCCCCCTGGGGGCGCACCGGCGCTAAACCGCGCATTGGGGGCGTGATGCCCCCCAGTCGCGGCGCCCACGCTTTTTTGAAAAAGTTAAATACGGCGCAAACACGGCTCAAATTTAACGCAAACATCGACGAGTTCGTTCAAATTTAAACATATTTTACAAAAAAGAAAAAAACTAGCACGGGCTGCCCCCGCCGTCTCCTTCGCCGCTCCTCGCCGTGTACCTCGCCGCCCGCCTTTGCAGTTCTACATGCCGAGGAGGCGGTAGAACCGCGTGTAGTCGCCGCCGCCGCCGCCGCTGTCGTCGTCGTCGTCTCCGCCGCCGCAGTCCCTGCTGCATCCCTCCCCCGGTTGGTGCGGCGGGTTGGACGGTCTGGGGGCGTCGTCGTCGTCGCTGTCGAGGACCACGATGCCGTGCTCGTCCTCGCTCCCACGCTTGCGGGCGGCGATCTCCTCCAGGGCCCGGCGCTGCCGGACCATCTCGTCGTGGAGGTAGTCGTCCCGCGCCCACCGCAGGGCGTCCTCGTCGGAGAAGTCGCGTCGGGCTATCTTCTCGTACTCCGCGGGGAGGCCGGGCTCCGGCTTGGGCTTGACAAGGACGAAGCGGCCGGTGGGGGGGGGCGGAGTCGCCGATGCGGACGCCGGAGCTGCGGGTACGCGCGCTAACAGGCGTGTCCTGGGGCTCCGGCTTGACGGGGCGGAGGCAGGGAGAGCCCGACGAGCGGCCGGACAAGGAGGAGGACGCCCCAGGCCGTTCCATGCGCCTCGGCGTCCAGGAGCTTCCACGGCGGCATGAGAAGGATGGGCGAGAGGGGTACTCGAGGCGCGGCGTGTTGCCGCCCTCGATGTACTCGAGGATGGCCTCCAGCGTGCGGCCGGGCACGCCCCACCACCGGCGCCGGCCCTCGGAGTTGAGCCTGCCGGATGGCACGACGCCGTTGGTGGCCTCAAGCTGCTCGGCGTGACGGCGACAGAAGTAGGGCTCCCAGAGCGGGCTGTCGGGGACGTACCGTGGCCCCTCCCTCGCCGCCCGCGGCAGGGACACGTGGATACGTGCGATCTCCGCACGCCGCGCCGCCCCGGTGGGTGGTGGTGGCACCGGCACGCCGGCGACGCTGATCCTCCTAGCCCCGGGCACCCGCATGTCCGGCGGGACCGGGTACTCGGCCTCGAAAAGGAGGCGAGCCTCGTCCTCGTGAAGATGGCAGCGCCCGAAGCCATTCGCCGCCGCGCCGTCGCCTGCAAAGCGCTCGGCCATTCCTCTGAACTGGAGACGGCGAGAGGAGGAAGGGGGAGAAATGGGCGCGTCGGTGGTGGAGTATCTGTGCGTGTCTACGACGCGCTGGTGGTCGGCTTATATAGGCGGAGGCGCCGCGTGGTAGGCTTGGCCGGCGCGTCACACGTGGCTTGATGGCGTGGCGGCCGAGGGGCGCGCGTCGCCCGGCCTTCACTGCGCCGCTCGTGAGGCATCAATGGAGACTGACCGGCGCGGCAGCGCGCGCATGCGCAGCTTTGGCATTGATTCACCGTGGGAAACGAAGCTACGAGGATGACGAAGCGGCGAGAAGAGAGTCGAGCCGCTGACGCGGCTGGCCCGCGGCTCTTCGCGCCAAAAACGATTCGCCCGGCGCCCTCGAGCGACCCCAGCGCGCCGGGTTCGGGTTGGGTCCGTCGGCGCCAATTTCCGCCCGAGCCGGCGAAAACTGGGCCCTTGGGGGTGCGACTGGGCTGATTTTTTGGCGCCGGCGGCTGAAAAATCGCCTGGGGGGCCTTCTTGGGGCGCGGCTGGAGATGCTCTAAGGTACACCATGTTGTGAGTCCTGAACCAATTAGACTATTTGTTTAATCTAATGTTTTGTATTCTAATTTTCTCTCACCGCTATAGCCTATTTGTGTTATGATTCCAATTAGATTGTAGCTTCATGAACTTCACAGGGCACGCCATGCATGAGGGAGGACTCTTGGATTCTATTTTTGTTCCATTGTGTTTGGAATTCTTGGATGCTTTTGCCTACTGCATGCAACACTTGAGTTCATGTCTTGCTTGATTTTGTGCTCAAAAAATTGGAAATTTGTCCATGTTTCATATGTTACTGTTTGTCTTGAGTGATGCAATCTTATTTAATTCTTTATGTTGTGCCATATATGAAGTGCTACTTTGTATAACACTTCAAGAGGTAGTGGATTATTGCAGAAATATAAGTTTTTTTACATGATCTTGCGGTGTATATGTTTACAGTAGTAATAGAAAGAGAACCACTTATCTAACGGATGCAAGAATGTGTTGATTAAAGAATTTTACTTGTATAGAAGGTGGGTACTACATGAATTATTCTGCTTGCACGGCTGATCAGAGTACCAGGGATACACATGCTAGACTAATTTGACATATTAGATTTGTATATAACTCTTGCTGAAATTTTAAAATTGTACGGTTAGATGGACTTAAACCATGCTACACAGACTGGTGTTCTTTTAGTTGGTTGACTGTAGTGTTATAGCCTTGAAAGTATTGTGTGTACCCTCGAGGGATATAGTACTACAATGACTACTAAATTTCTTTATAATATGCACAATAAATATTGCAAAAATAGTCATGATATAACTAGGTACAAGGTTCATGGATGCAAAAGAATTTGGGACAGAATATGTATAGTAGGAAACTAACGATATGCTCAAATTGGAGACATGATCTATTACCCAAATCAGTTTGTATGTAAGCTCATTGAATTTTGTGGGTGGCCTCTATCATAGACGAATCACAGTTATGACTGTTGGTTTGTTGGATGACAAGTATGTATTGTTAATTTGTTACCTCGGTATTTTTTAAAGGATCAACAGCAAGCTTACATAGATAAGTCTCTCTGTGGATTAGGAGGAAGATGGTGAATAGGGTGGGCTGAAGTTGAGACCTTTTGTCTAAGTAGCTAAGCGGTTTGATGGCGCACTTTGATATATGTTGTTGACTTTGTTCTGGTACTCAAAGGCAATTCTAGCAGTAGATGACAAGAGTTGACTCTTATACAAGTTCAAAGAGACGAGTTACTGTCTGAATTCTTTTGACTCAAGAAGTAGATGAAGCATTGATGGACTCTTGTATTTGAGATTATGTGAAGCTATAATGTTCTTTTGTATCTTCAGATATAATATTTGCATATTATGAATTCTTATTATTTTTCCTATTAATTTGAGTACCACTTTTGGCTCTGAGCTTGTTATTCAAACCCATTTGATGTGGTACCGTTGTGAAGCACGGACATCTTACTAGTAGAAGTATCAAAGGCCTGGGCATGGGCTTGTGCCGCCGATGCATCCGCATAGGGTCCCCAAATCCGCGAGGCCCTAGCCCATGTATACTTAATGGGCTGACTAATTATTTTTGTCTCCTACCTGCAGTATTGTAGACAAAGGGCCAACTTTGTTATTTTGCACAGAGTCCCAGCAAGTCAGGCATGTCTCTAACAACAATAATGGGTTTTGTGCGAGGAATCAAACCTAAATCTTGTACATAGGTTATGCAGGGCTAGATTCGAGCCCTCTGAGGCCATTTACCGCCTCTAGCCCACTATCGTGTGGGGCTGCACTAGGCTTTTCCTCAGCAAGCACTCATTTGCAATGTGTGTGTTGGTTTTGTGGCAGACTAGGCTCAGTTGCACTGGGGGACATCTACGTCGGCCTATTTATCGGTCCCACAGACCTCACCACTTCTCCCACCACCAAACATGGAGATTTCCTTATAAAAAAATCAAAAGTCCAAGTGCACACACAATCGTGCTGACCACCCAAACGCAGATAAAAAGAAACAGCGTCCAACAACATCACCAACAAGTAAACGGAGCGTAGCTCAGATGGTTAGGTTTATTGTGGTTAAACCATCCCACCAGGTTTTAAGTCCTAAAGTTTGAACCGGTGCTTGTATTTTTTCTGAATTACTTTAGACTTTTCGGTGATGTTCGTTTGGTGGGATAGACGTTCTCATAGACTACGAAGGCGTCTGCAGTGACTTCATCAATCTCAAAATGTTGTGCCAACTCAATATCTCCGAGGTGCTCATAGGGTAGAATGTGCATCCGTGCGTTCATAGGGGTGAACATATGTAAGCATTTGTGTTGTACCGTATTAAAAAAACATCATGAACAAGCAAAATTGTTTTTAAAAATAGTAACGGAAGAGAGACAAGATAGGCTTTGCATGATCCAACAAAATCACTATTTAGGGTTTTCATTAGAGGAAAACCCTGAGCATTTACAATGCCAATTGCTTTTGAAAGACGCTAATAATAAATACTATAAAATTAAAAAGCATCTAAGGGTCTTAGCTTAGTTATTTGGGCAATTAAATTAAGTAGGCGCTTCGTGCAGGAAGAAAAACATGCAAGCGCTTGGCGCAAAGTCTTGCGCCGACTCTACACCTGACGCTAGGATTCAAGGCATAAGCGCTAATCAGACATGAATCTGATCCTGCCGCCCGTGCTAAGCGTCAGGTGTTTGGAGCTGCCCTTACGTCCCAAATGCGTAGTTTTGCTAGGAAAACTCTCAATCAACGTGTCTGGGTCGAGCCAATTATGGTTTCTAGTCTTTCTATTCTCCTTTTGTTCTTTTTTTATTTTTCTAATTTTTGTCAAACATGTTTTCAACTTTCTATTGATTCGTCTTATTTTTACTTATTTCTAGACTTGAACATTTTTCTTGTGGTATATAAAACATATATTCGTACATGTATGGCCAACTTTTCTAAAATGTACGCTTTTAAAATATATAAATTAAATTTTAGAACATAAATTTAACTTTTCTATACATGAACATTTCTCCAATACGTGATGCACTTTTTTTATTACATATATATCAAAAAAAATCTAAGCACATGAACAATTTTTTATTATCCTCAATATAGTTTTTCCTTTTAAAAAATAGGATGACTCGCCAGTGGGACCCATGCCAACATATATGTCAGCCTACTGGGTCGGTCGCTGGACAACAATTTATACACACAATTTGAATCATAAAGCTACACAAGACATGGTGTCCCAAAATTACCTAAGGCCTCTCTAAGGAGAGGGGCGTTTTGGCGGACGAGCTGCCTGGAGGCCGTAATCCTCGTCGAGCGTTTTAGCATCAGGATGTGTGTCGTTTTCCTTTTGAGCTATATACGTCGGATATTTGAGATAAATAAACCGGTGCCATCCTCTCGTTTTCACGATATGTACGTGGGCCTGCGTTTTAGCCGGTGCCTCGCGTGAACATGATGTTCTCCTTGGGCGACTTTGAATTTGGCCCACTTCGCGGGCTGGTGTGGATCGAGAGTAAATGTATCTTGTAGGCCCGCTCGATGACCATTACGAGGTTGGGGCGGTGTGCCGGAGAGACGCGTGTTTGGCCCGTTGACACCTAGCTCGAGCATACCAGAGCAGAGCTGCTTTCGCCATAGATGGCATAGAGTTCTTCTTCGAGGAATCGGACGCAGGGTAAATTTTCCCCTAAATCTCACTTTTTGCCTGATTACGATCGCGGGGGGGTGTCCTTAGTTGGGTGGCAGTGGGTTGGATTAGAGTTTTCCCAGCTTTGTTCATCCAAAATCAGATCTGGTTGTGTATTGTTTGTCTGGGCAGGTTGGTCTCTCGTTTGGACGACGTGCTTGTCTTGAGAGACGGCCGTGCGCAGCTCATTGATGATGAGACGAGCGAAATTACTGGTGCCCAAGATGACTTGATTTATTCTGAGCCAGTGTGCCTAGATGGGTACCCTATGGAGGAGGCATTTGTAACGGAGAGGAACTGCAGCTCGTACAATGGTGGTGGCGAAGAGGTAGGGGATTCGTGCGACCCAGGCGCTGGGAGTATTGCCCGTGACACGGCAGCCGAGGATAGAGAGGAAGACGGCGTGGTCGTGTCAAGACAAAGGGGTCTTGTTGGACCGGGAGGTGATGTTCCTGTTCTTCATATTAAACTTCATTCCATGATATTCGTCAGACATAATTTTGCAGCTGTGTTGTGTGAGATTCAGAACAAAACACCTATATTGTTGGTTAGAATGAATCAGCAGCAGAAGCCGGCACAACACAGTCATTGCTTTGCATTGCAAAAAAAATGGCAGCTTATTTCCTGATTTATTGATGTGCCGTCGTTCACAGGGTCAGGACTAGTAAGGCAGCAAATGAGAGGGAGCACAGTTCTAGCAGAGTGTCTGCCCTCGAGGCTTCGGTTCGTGCCTATGTTGATCAAAACTGCAAATGTTATTAATCCAGCAATTGGAACTAGCTTTGAGTCTCTCGAGGAGGACTATGAGTTCTACAACCTGTACTCTTGGGAAGTTGGTTTTGGTGTCCAATACGTAAAAAAGCCGTTTGAATATACACCAGAAGAAGTGCGTATGCGCCTGTGCGGTGAGTAATCGACAACAACTTATTTTATCAAAAAGTTTGTGCGGAATGATTCAATCTGTTTTTGTCATATATGTAGTGTGTGTCACATTGGACTGACCATTTTACATCTGCTGCTGGTCTCTGTGCGCATGTGTGTGTGTGGGTATGTGTGTGTGTGTGTTTTCTACAGGGTAAACCATTGCAGTCTAATGGCCGGTCAAAGATGTGGGTGCAATGCCATGATGCGGCTGCTGAGATCGGATGATTGTGGCTGGTATGTGTGAGAGCACAGGTCAGAGCACAACCATGATCTATCAGCTAACCGTGAGGAGAAATTGCATTGGAAGTCAGCTCGGCACATAGATAGTTACACAAAGTAAGAACACAGGTAGCAACACGCCAAAAGTTGACAATCCACAATGAGCATCAGGCGTTTATTGACATTGTTCGTTTGTGGTTTGACGCCATTATAGATGACGTTTTGTTTTTATAAGAACCATTTTGAGACCTTCATTTATGTATTCTACTCCCTTCATCCCACAATGAAAGACATTTTTACAAGCTAGTCCTACATTATGGGACAGAGGGAGTACTAGACTGTATGTTTGCTGAATTTGGGGTAGCCATGGCATTAGCAGCTTGTTGCTTTTTCTGGTAGGTCATGATAGATTGTGCTGTGGTTTAAGAAAAAATGACCTTGTTTTTTTCCCAATGATATCTCTGTTGATATATGGGGTGTGTCGTCTATCTCTCGACCGAGATGTGGATGACGACGACGCCATATCTATGGTGGTGTTCTTGTTAGCTTTGCTGGATTGCAATGGATAGGGCGGTGCTGTTCTTGGCCGGTATAAATAGATTGTTTTCAAACGGTCTGATCGTGAGCCTAGACGTTCGGCAACAGAACATTGATGTGCAACGGCCCGTGCTGTAATATTATGGGAACATGAGAGCGTGCGCGTGCCCATGTTCGTGAACTGCTCGCACAGCATGGACTTGATGGGTGAAATGATGGCTTGTCTGACCAGCCTGGCAGCACTTCGTCGCCTAAATGGGATGACATTGTATGTAAAAAAGAAATACGGTGTGGTATGAGTACCTGACAGCTGAAATACACGTAGTAAATGCGACACTATAGCTGATCTATACGATGACTGGCGATGGAGATTACGAGCTGCATGGAGCTCGGCCTCCAAATGGTATTTTCGCTCTCTAAGGGCATCTTCAACGACCTCACTTACTTCCCCCTTACTTATGGGGATTCACCGACGTAGCAGAGTTCCCCAATCCACCTACTAGCATATACTGGCCGCCATCAATGAGTTTAGTTATGGTGCTAGTGTCTCTCTATTGGACATTATATAGGTTGTAATAAATTTTACTTAAGCAGATTTCTTTCGTGAGAGACTTTTTATCTTCTATATCTAAATAGCTAGCCCCCATTAATATATTTCTCTCAACATGCAAGCATACCACCTCATCATTCAACTTGCATAGGAAAGGCCCATCTCAACATGCAACTATGCATATTAAAAATTTACTTCAACATGCAAACATGCATGCATGTAAAATTCCATTCTATTATGGTATTAGATTTAATTCTTATATAATTTTAAAAACTATTATTTCAAATATTAATGTTCCATATAACCAAAATCTCACTAAAATATTGCAAAATGTCCCGCAACAACTCATGGGACCACTTGTATACACCAGATGATACCAAACATATTGCAAACTAGTATTTAAAATAATAAAATCATATGTAAACATAAGTAGTAGAGCACACAACATTTTTATGATTGCGGTGATTAATATAAATGATGTTATGTCCATGAAAAGTATAAAGCATGCACATGGTTCATCTTATTGTTGAGCTCACTAGAACCTGCAACAAAGACGAAAATACCACTCAAGAATCAATGCCAACGGTTTAACTTATACTCTAGAAGTTTCTATAAGTATGATTGCATAATCATACACTCAAAGTTTATGTTAAGATTTTTATTGATCACATGTGTAAGAGATCTCTACCATGGTATTTAAAAATATTAAAATAAACAGACACACTCTCCCCTTTCGCCCCCACACAATTCACGCCATATAGTTTGTGCAAATAATTAAAAACAATTGGAG
This sequence comes from Triticum urartu, assembly GCF_056163025.1. Taxonomy (NCBI): domain Eukaryota; kingdom Viridiplantae; phylum Streptophyta; class Magnoliopsida; order Poales; family Poaceae; genus Triticum; species Triticum urartu. Next base: position 173,360,395 of record NC_141875.1, read on the forward strand.
GATAGTTTTATTATAATGAGATACATTTTAATTTATCACAATGCAAATAAATTTGTAACATTGAACACTGAATTGTAGAAGAAAAATAGTATAACTACTATTTATCAATAATGTTACGTGGTCAACTTTCCTATGCTAACTAGTTAAAGTAAAGTTGTTAAATTGTAACATGGTAAAATTAGGTTATATCAAAGAATAAATATTTAATATTAATTATATTTATTCTCTTATGCCTTGAATCCAAATTTTGCTTTGAATGGCCTTGTCCGGGATGAATTCTGGTTAGTATAGTGAATCAAATACCTAGTACCCTAGGCGCCTCACACTAGGACCCTTTCTCTATTTTTACATGATTCGATCGAATGATCATCTCAACAAACAATGAAACAACAATTTAGGTGCATCGCACCAAGATCATTTCTCTAGTTTACACATGTTGTAACTATTTTCACACCATAACGAAGTGTGAATAATCTCCCAAATTCTGTTACATTCAACAACCATTTTGTAATTACATTTAAATTTGTTCTTCTGCACGTCCTATCTAACGCATGTATAGTTAGGGGCTCCACCAAAAAAGTATGTGTGCTCATTAGCATGCACTGGGTTAATTTTCATACACAGGGTGTACCTAACTGACCAAAGTCTCCTTTTACTCCCAATATATTATCCTTCCACTTACGAGAAAGTGCCCATTCTGATAAAAATATATATTATGTTGCTCCATGCATTTGATAGAGCCAGCAAACTTCATTTGACCCAAGATTGTCGTCCACATTGTCCCTACTTGTATGTTTTGACATGAGCTGCGAACATATGATCCGTACAGGGAGTGAGATGTGTGGTAGATCAATTGGTTTGTGTAAGTATAATCTCGGCTATGGTCATGTATCTCCCGAGTATTCTAAAGCGAGCAGATACTACTTATCTGATGTGGAATGGTTGGAAGTTCTCAAGGGCCCCTTGAGAAATCCTCTACTCCCGCACCTTTTTAATTTGGGTAAGTTGCGGATTTACCATAACTTGGGGTTATTTAAGATAAATCACTATAATTTTTAAACACAAGTTAAACATATGTGTTATACTATCAGATTTGCTAATTCTTATCTAGATGAAAATTAGTTATGTCTCATCTAACTTTCCTACCATCTGATTCATGGCTTTAGGATTTGTGTTTTAACTCTATTTTCAAGGGAATTTTGTTTTTAACTATGCCCCCTGTAGCGATGTCGATCCACATGTGACGTGGACATTCTGCATGGGCGTTTTTCCTGTGGTTTTCTATCCATGTGCTTTGGACTGTTTTTTGTTTACTTTTTCCGATTTCACGTGCTCTGTTTGGCCGCATGTTTTCACGCGCGTGTGTTGATTGCTCCCTGACTATAACGCCAGAAAACTCCTGTCTGCTAGGACTACGTCGGTATTTTCCCAAAGAGAAAGGGATGATGTAGCACAACGAAGGTAGGTATTTCCCTCAGTGATGAAACCAAGGTTATCGAACCAGTAGGAGAACCAAGCAACACAACGTAAACATCACCTGCACACAAAATAACAACAACTCGCAACCCGACGTGTTAAAGGGGTTGTCAATCCCTTTCGGGTAACGATGCCAAAAATTTATAGTAGATTGAAATAATAGATCGTAAATAAAATAAAGTGCAACAAAGTATTTTTGTATTTTTGGTTTAATAGATCTGAATAAAAGTGCAAAGGAAAAGTAGATCGCAAGCAAATATATGAGAAAAAAGACCCATGGGCCGTAGGTTTCACTAGTGGCTTCTCTCGAGAAATATAACAAATGGTGGGTAAACAAATTACTGTTGGGAAATTGATAGAACCTCAAATAATTATGATGATATCCAGGCAATGATCATTACATATGTATCACGTCCAAGATTAGTAGATCGACTCCTGCCTGCATCTACTACTATTACTCCACACATCGACCGCTATCCAGCATGCATCTAGTGTATTAAGTTCATGGAGAAACATGAGTAACACAATAAGAACGATGACATGATGTAGACAAGATCTATCTATGTAGAGATAGACCCCATCGTTTTATCCTTAGTAGCAACCATACATACGTGTCAGTTCCCCTTCTGTCACTGGGATCAAGCACCGTAAGATCGAACCCACTACCGGGCACCTCTTCCCATTGCAAAATAAATAGATCAAGTTGGCCAAACAAAACCCAAATATCGGAGAAGAAATACGAGGCTATAAGAGATCATGCATAAAAGAGATCAAAGAAACTCAAATACTTTCATGGTTATAAAAAGATAGATCTGATCATAAACTCAAAGTTCATCGATCCCAACAAACACACCATAAAAGAGTTACATCATATGGATCTCCAAGAGACCATTGTATTGAGAATCAAGAGAGAGATGAAGCCATCTAGCTACTAACTATGGACCCGAAGGTCTACAAAGAACTACTCACGCATCATCGGAGAGGCACCAATGGAGGTGGTGAACCCCATCCGAGATGGTGTCTAGATTGGATCTGGTGGTTCTGGACTCTGAGGCAGCTGGATGAATATTTCGTCGATGCCTCTAGGGTTTCTGGAATATTGGGGTATTTATAGAGCGAAGAGGTGGTCCGGGGGCACCCGAGGTGGGAACAACCCACCAGGGCGTGCCTGGGCCTCCTGGCGTGCCCTGGTGGGTTGTCCCCTCCTCGGGACTCCCCCCAGGTGCTACCAGGGCCCAACATATTCCTTTTGATGCCTCGTTATGTCCGTGATCATATCCGGGACTCCGAACTACCTTTGGTACATCAAAACACAAAAACTCATAATACCGATCGTCACCGAACTTTAACTGTGCGGACCCTACGGGTTTGAGAACTATGTAGACATGACCGAGACACGTCTCCGGTCAATAACCAATAGCGGAACCTGGATGCTCATATTGGCTCCCACATATTCTACGAAGATCTTTATCGGTCAAACCGCATAACAACATACGTTGTTCCCTTTGTCATCGGTATGTTACTTGCCCGAGATTCGATCGTCGGTATCTCAATACCTAGTTCAATATCGTTACCGGCAAGTCTCTTTACTCGTTCCGTAATACATCATCTCACAACTAACTCATTAGTTACAATGCTTGCAAGGCTTATAGTGATGTGCATTACCGAGTGGGCCCAGAGATACCTCTCCGACAATCGGAGTGACAAATCCTAATCTTGATCTATGCCAACTCAACAAGTACCATCAGAGACACCTGTAGAGCACCTTTATGATCACCTAGTTACATTGTGATGTTTGGTAGCACACAAAGTGTTCCTCCGGTAATCGGGAGTTGCATAACCTCATAGTCATAGGAACATGTATGAGTCATGAAGAAAGCAATAACAGTAAACTAAACGATCAAGTGCTAAGCTAACGGATTGGGTCAAGTCAATCACATCATTCTCCTAATGATGTGATCCCGTTAATCAAATGACAACTCATGTCTATGGTTAGGAAACTTAACCATCTTTGATTAATGAGCTAGTCAAGTAGAGGCATACTAGTGACACTTTGTTTGTCTATGTATTCACACATGTACTAAGTTTCCGGTTAATACAATTCTAGCATGAATAATAAACATTTATCATGATATGAGGAAATAAATAATAACTTTATTATTGCCTCTAGGGCATATTTTCTTCTGTCTCCCACTTGCACTAGAGTCAATAATCTAGATTACACAGTAATGATTCTAACACCCATGGAGCCTTGGTGCTGATCATGTTTTGCTCGTGAGAGAGGCTTAGTCAACAGGTCTGCAACATTCAGATCCGTATGTATCTTGCAAATCTCTATGTATCCCACTTGGACTTGATCGCGGATGGAATTTAAGCGTCTCTTGATGTGCTTGGTTCTCTTGTGAAAGCTGGATTCCTTTGCCAAGGCAATTGCACTAGTATTGTCACAAAAGATTTTCATTGGACCCGATGCACTAGGTATGACACCTAGATCGGATATGAACTCCTTCATCCATACTCCTTCATTCGCTGCTTCCGAAGCAGCAATGTACTCCGCTTCACACGTAGATCCCGCCACGATGCTTTGTTTAGAAATACTCCAACTGACAGCTCCACCGTTCAATATAAACACGTATCCGGTTTGCGATTTAGAATCGTCCAGATTAGTGTCAAAGCTTGCATGAACGTAACCATTTACAATGAGCTCTTTGTCACCTCCATAAACGAGAAACATATCCTTAGTCCTTTTCAGGTATTTCAGGATGTTCTTGACCGCTGTCCAGTGATCCACTCCTGGATTACTTTGGTACCTCCCTGCTAAACTAATAGCAAGGCCCACATCAAGTCTGGTACACAACATTGCATACATGATAGAGCCTATGGCTGAAGCATAGGGAACATCTTTCATTTTCTCTGTATCTTCTGCAGTGGTCGGGCATCGAGTCTTACTCAACTTCACACCTTGTAACACAAGCAAGAACCCTTTCTTTGCCTGATCCATTTTGAACTTCTTCAAAATTTTGTCAAGGTATGTGCTTTGTGAAAGTCCAATTAAGTGTCTTGATTTATCTCTATAGATCTTGATGCCCAATATGTAAGCAGCTCCACTGAGGTCTTTCATTGAAAAACTCTTATTCAAATATCCTTTTATGCTATCCAGAAATTCTATATCATTTCCAATCAACAATATGTCATCCACATATAATATTAGAAATGCTACAGAGCTCCCACTCACTTTCTTGTAAATACAGGCTTCTCCAAAAGTCTGTATAAAACCATATGCTTTGATCACACTATCAAAACGTTTATTCCAACTCCGAGAGGCTTGCACCAGTCCATAAATGGATAGCTGGAGCTTGCACACTTTGTTAGCACCCTTTGGATCAATAAAACCTCCAGGTTCCATCATATACAACTCTTCTTCCAGAAATCCATTCTGGAATGAAGTCTTTACATCCATTTGCAAAATTTCATTATAATAAAATGCGGCAATAGCTAACATGATTCGGATAGACTTAAGCATCGCTACAGGTGAGAAGGTCTCATCGTAGTCAACTCCTTGAACTTGTCGAAAACCTTTTGCAACAAGTTGAGCTTTGTAGACAGTAACATTACCATCAGCGTCTGTCTTCTTCTTAAAGATCCATTTATTCTTGATGGCTTGCCGATCATCGGGCAAGTCAACCATAGTCCACACTTTGTTCTCATACATGGATCCCATCTCAGATTTCATGGCTTCTAGCCATTTTGCGGAATCTGGGCTCATCATCGCTTCCTCATAGTTCGTAGGTTCGTCATGGTCTAGTAACATGACCTCCAGAACAGGATTACCGTACCACTCTGGTGCAGATCTTACTCTGGTTGACCTACGAGGTTCGGTAGTAATTTGATCTGAAGTTTCATGATCATCATCATTAGCTTCCTCACTAATTGGTGTAGGTGTCAATGGAACCGGTTTCTGTGATGAACTACTTTCCAATAAGGGAGCAGGTACAGTTACCTCATCAGGTTCTACTTTCCTCCCACTCACTTCTTTCGAGAGAAACTCCTTCTCTAGAAAGGATCCATTCTTAGCAACAAAAGTCTTGCCTTCTGTAGCGACCAGACCTCAAACGGTCCAATCTCTGTGCTCTGGTGTCATCCCTGGATCAGTAATGCTGACACCACACAGTACTTGAAGGAATTATAACAGAGTAGCAATCACACACTTATTACATCGAGTGTCTCAAAAGAGAACTTATTACAATAAATATGGCTTAAGGCCATCTAATAACGATAACAGCGGAAGGCTTGGAAGATAAGTGAGTCCATCAACTCCAACGGCATCACTGAGTATAGAACCACGACCTAAAACTCCTTAATCGTCGTCTGAAAAGTCTGCAACATTAACGTTGCAGCCCGAAAACGGGTCAGCACATGGAATATGCTGGCAATGTAACACATAGAGAGTAATGGAATGAAACAGCTATACTATATGCATATTTGACTGGTGGAAAGCTCTATGGTTACAGTTTTGCGAAAAGCCAATTTTTCCCTACTGCAAAGGAATAAATTTATTTAACTCTCATGGTGGTTGTTAAACATTGAGAATGGTTGACAGCATTCTCAATCCCAATTAAACATCATTAAACAAACCCGTCAAACTTAATTTTATAGTAACATGCTGACATTCACATGATAATCCAAGTACTAGATACTCAAGATGTCCATAACCGGGGACACGGCTAACCATGATTAGTTTATACACTCTGCAGAGGTTTGCGCACTTTTCCCCACAAGACTCGATCTCCTCCGTTGGATATCTCGCACTGCATGGTGTTTGAGAAACAGATGACCGAGACAGTCTTTCAGAAGCGCTAGCACCTTACGATTGGGTAGACCGTACCACCTACATCCCCTACATCTGCTAGTCTACCACTGTAAGAGTTCACACAACTTAGTCAACTATTCTAGAGCCCATAATAGCTTGTGGCTGCACACGGAAGTTTCTAGCACGAATAATCTCATGATCCCTTTGAGCTTGGGTTGCGGTCCAAAAGAAAACAGGCAATCCTGGAATACCCAGGTACCTCAATCCACCCAGATGTGTATTTAAGTTGCCACCTTAGATAAACCATTGATTAAAGAAATCTCACATCTGTCATGGATATCACTCACCCAATCCACGTCTACTAGCATAGCATAGCTATAGTAAGCAAACGTAGAAGTAACTCCCAAAGGTTTGATAATAAACAAGTAATATGTACTACCTCAACTACTCCCCAAACCCACGATTTAATTAGATCCTAATCATGCAATGTGTGCGAATTGATCTAATGCAATAAAACTGGGTAGTAGGAGGTATGATCAAAGTGTTACTTGCCTTGCTGATGATCCGGGAAACCTAGTGATTCGAAGTAACAAGCGGCGCACTCTGGGTACTCTACCGCAAACAAACAAACATACAATAAGTACTCAACTAATGCACAGGTAAACTCAAATAAGAGATCTAACCAGAAAGTTCAACTTAAGAACTCCGGTTTGCAAAAAGAATCAAAACAAACGAAGCAACGAAAGACAAACGGCGAAAAAAAGGCTTCAATTACTATTCTGGATCTAGGGAAATTTTTACAGAAACAAAAACTTGTTTAAGTTGGTTAAACGGAAAGAGGGTTTCGAGATGAAACTCCAGGCGCTTGAATCGCCTGATTCCGATAAACGAGCGAAAAGTTATACTAAAACAAAAATTGGATCAGAAATCGCGATCAGAAAACGCGGATTTAATCTGAGAAAAAGAAAAACGACGAACAGTTTAACGAACGAACGTTCGTTAACTGGATCTAAACGACGAACATGTTCGTTAAAACGAACAAACGGGCGAATGTTCACTAAATAGACTAAACCAAAAAAAACCGATCTAATAAAAAAACGGAAACTAAAAAAAACCGACGGAAAAACCGAATGGTTTTTAAAAAAAAACGGCGGCGGGGTCAACCTCGGGGTGCGATCGGCGGTGCGGCGACGGCGGGCGGCGGGCGGTGGGGCAGGCGGCGTGGGCGGCGGCAGCGGCTAGGGTTAGGGCGCGGGTGGGCTGCGGCGGCTGATGGGCTTCGGCGGCTCGGGTCGGGCGGCTTATAAAGGCCCCCCGGGCGGAGTCCCGCTCGGGTACGGCCTGGAGTCGGTTCACGTTTTTTTAAATTAATTTTGCGCAGAAAAACAAATAAAAGAAATACTAAACGGACTCCAAAAATCCCGAAGTAAATTTTTCCCGACTTCTAAAATCAAGCCGCACAGGATGAACATTTATTTGGGGCCTAAATGCAATTTTGAAAAACGCGCATTTTTTTAAATTCAAATAAAATAGCAAATAAAGCCAAATAAAATCTTATTTGATTTTTTTATTAAATCCTCAATATTTCTTTATTTTGGGAAAGTCATTTTATTCCCTCTCTCATATTTTTGTAATAGAAATTATTGATGATAAAAAAAAATCAAATGATCCTATTTTCAAAATTCGAGACAACTCAAATATGAAAATAACGAAATCCCCAACTCTCTCCGAGGGTCCTTGAGTTGCGAAAAATTTATAGGATCAACCAAAATGTAATAAATATGATATGCAATGATGATCTAGTGTATAACATTCCAAATTGAAAATTTGGGATGTTACACCTTTGGATCTGTGATAGAAGGTGTACCCAATTGTTTCTTTCGGGTATCCTATGAGGACACATTTCTTTGATTTGGGTTCGAGGTTGAAGCTTTTTTACATAAGCATCGCAGCCCCAAACTTTAAGAAACGACAACTTTGGTTTCTTGCCAAACCACAGTTCGTAAGGAGTCCTCTCAACGGACTTAGATGGTGCCCTATTTAACGTGAATGCAGCCGTTTCTAAAGCATAACCCCAAAATGATAGCGGTAAATCAGTAAGAGACATCATAGATCACACCATATCTAGTAAAGTACGATTACGACGTTCGGACACACCATTACGCTGTGGTGTTCCGAGCGGCGTGAGTTTCGAAACTATTCCGCATTGTTTCAAATGAAGACTAAACTCGTAACTCAAATATTCTCCTCCACGACCAGATCATAGAAATTTTATTTTCTTGTTACGATGATTTTCCACTTCACTCTGAAATTCTTTGAACTTTTCAAATGTTTCAGACTTATGTTTCATCAAGTAGATATACCCATATCTTCTCAAATCATCTGTGAAGGTGAGAAAATAACGATATCCGCCACGAGCCTCAACATTCATCGGACCACATACATCAGTATGTATGATTTCCAAAAAATCTGTTGCTCGCTCCCTTCTTTCGAAGAACTGTGTTTTAGTCATCTTGCCCATGAGGCATGGTTCACAAGTACCAAGTGATTCATAATCAAGTGATTCCAAAAGTCCATCAGAATGGAGTTTCTTCATGCCCTTTACACCAATATGACCCAAACGGCAGTGCCACAAATAAGTTGCCCTATCATTATCAACTCTGCATCTTTTAGCTTCAATACTATGAATATGTGTATCTTCACTATCGAGATTCAAAAAGAATAGACCACTCTTCAAGGGTGCATGACCATAAAAGATATTACTCATATAAATAGAACAACCATTATTCTCTGATTTAAATGAATAACCGTCTCGCATTAAACAAGATCCAGATATAATGTTCATGCTCAATGCTGGCACCAAATAACAATTATTTAGGTCTAAAACTAATCCCGAAGGTAGATGTAGAGGTAGCGTGCCGACCGCGATCACATTGACTTTGGAACCATTTCCGACGAGCATCATCACCTCGTCCTTTGCTAATCTTTGCTTAATCCGTAGTCCCTGTTTCGAGTTGCAAATATTAGCAACAGAACCAGTATCAAATACCCAGGCACTATTGCGAGAATTAGTAAGGTACGCATCAATAACATGTATATCACATATACCTTTGTTCACCTTGCCATCCTTCTTATCCGCCAAATACTTGGGGCAGTTCCGCTTCCAGTGACCAGTCTGTTTGCAGTAGAAGCACTCAGTCTTAGGCTTAGGTCCAAACTTGGGTTTCTTCTCCCGAACAACAACTTGTTTGCCGTTCTTCTTGAAGTTCCCCTTCTTCTTCCCTTTGCGTTTTTTCTTGAAACTGGTGGTCTTGTTGACCATCAACACTTGATGCTCCTTCTTGATTTCTACCTCCGCAGCCTTTAGCATTGCGAAGAGCTCGGGAATCGTCTTATCCATCCCTTGCATGTTATATTTCATCATGAAGCTCTTGTAGCTTGGTGGCAGTGATTGAAGAATCCTTTCAATAACACTATCATCCGGAAGATTAACTCCCAGTTGAATCAAGTGATTGTTATACCCAGATATTCTGAGTATATGCTCACTGACATAACTATTCTCCTCCATCTTGCAGCTGTAGAACTTATTGGAGACTTCATATCTCTCAATCCGGGCATTTGCTTGAAATATTAACTTCAACTCCTGGAACATCTCATATGCTCCATGACGTTCAAAACGTTGTTGAAGTCCCGGTTCTAAGCCGTAAAGCATGGCACACTGAACTATCGAGTAGTTATCAGCTTTGCTCTGCCAGACGTTCATAACATCTGGTGTTGCTCCTGCAGCAGGTTTGGCACCTAGTGGTGCTTCCAGGACGTAATTCTTCTGTGTAGCAATGAGGATAATACTCAAGTTACGGACCCAGTCCGTGTAATTGCTACCATCATCTTTCAACTTTTCTTTCTCAAGGAACACATTAAAATTCAACGGAACAACAGCACGAGCCATCTATCTACAACAACATAGACATGCAAAATACTATCAGGTACTAAGTTCATGATAAATTAAAGTTCAGTTAATCAAATTATTAAAGAACTCCCACTTAGATAGACATCCCTCTAATCATCTAAGTGATCACGTGATCCATATCAACTAAACCATGTCCGATCATCACGTGCGATGGAGTAGTTTTCAATGGTGAACATCACTATGTTGATCATATCTTCTATATGATTCACGCTCGACCTTTCGGTCTCTAGTGTTCCGAGGCCATATATGCATATGCTAGGCTCGTCAAGTTTAACCCGAGTATTATGCATGTGCAAAACTGGCTTGCACCCGTTGTATGTGAACTAGAGCTTATCACACCCGATCATCACGTGGTGTCTCGGCACGACGAACTTCCGCAACGGTGCATACTCAGGGAGAACACTTGTACCTTCAAATTTAGTGAGAGATCATCTTATAATGCTATCGTCGATCTAAGCAAAATAAGATGCATAAAAGATAAACATCACATGCAATCAATATAAGTGATATGATATGGCCATCATCATCTTGTGCTTGTGATCTCCATCTCCGAAGCACCGTCATGATCACCATCGTCACCGGCGCGACACCTTGATCTCCATCGTAGCATCGTTGTCGTATCGCCAAATATTGATTCTACGACTATCGCTACCGCTTAGTGATAAAGTGAAGCCATTACAGGGCGATTGCATTGCATACAATAAAGCGACAACCATATGGCTCCTGCCAGTTGCCGATAACTCGGTTACAAAACATGATCATCTCATACAATAAAATATAGCATCATGTCTTGACCATATCACATCACAACATGCCCTGCAAAAACAAGTTAGACATTCTCTACTTTGTTGTTGTAAGTTTTACATGGATGCTACGGGCTGAGCAAGAACCGTTCTTATCTACGCATCAAAACCACAACGATAGTTTGTCAAGTTGGTGTTGTTTTAACCTTCTCAAGGACCGGGCTTAGCCACACTCGATTCAACTAAAGTTGGAGAAACAGACACCCGCCAGCCACCTGTGTGCAAAGCACGTCGGTAGAACCAGTCTCGCGTAAGCGTACGCGTAATGTCGGTCTGGGCCGCTTCATCCAACAATACCGCCGAACCAACGTGTGATGTGCTAGTAAGCAGTATGACTTGTATCGTCCACAACTCACTTGTGTTCTACTCGTGCACATAACATCTACGCATAAACCTGGCTCAGATGCCATTGTTGGGGAACATAGTAATTTCAATATTTTTCCTATGCACACATAGGATCATGGTGATGCATAGCAACGAGAGGGGAGAGTGTGTCCACGTACCCTCATAGACCGAAAGCGGAAGCGTTAGCACAACGCGGTTGATGTAGTTGTCCGTCTTCACAATCCGACGGATCCAAGTACCGAATGCACGACACCTCCGAGTTTAGCACACGTTCATCTCGATGACGTCCCACGAACTCTGATCCAGCAGAGCTTCACGGGAGAGTTTCGTCAGCATGATAGCATGATGACGGTGATGCTGATGCTGATGCTACCGACCCAGGGCTTCGCCTAAGCACCACTACAATATGATCGAGGTGGATTATGGTGGAGGGGGGCATCGCACACGGCTGGGAGACATCAATAGATCAACTTGTGTGTCTAGAGGTGCCCCCTGCGCCCGTATATAAAGGAGCAAGGGGGGAGGCCGGCCGGCCCCTGTAGGCGCGCCAGGAGGAGGAGTCCTCCTCCTAGTAGGAGTAGGACTCCCCTCTTTCCTACTCCTACTAGGAGGGGGAAAGGAAGGGGAGAGGGAGAAGGAAAGGGGGGCGCCACCCCCTCTCCTAGTCCAATTCAGACCAGAGGGGGAGGGGCGCGCGGCCTGCCCTAGGCCAGCCCTCTCTCTCCACTAAGGCCCATAAGGCCCACTATTTCTCCGGGGGGGTCCGGTAACCCTCCAACACTCCATTTTTCTCCAAAACCACCCGGAACACTTCTGGTATCCGAATATAGCCGTCCAATATACCGATCTTTACGTCTCGACCATTTTGAGACTCCTCGTTATGTCCGTGATCATATCCGGGACTCCGAACTACCTTCGGTACATCAAAACACAAAAACTCATAATACTGATCATCACCGAACTTTAAGCATGGGGACCCTACGGGTTCGAGAACTATGTAGACATGACCGAGACACGTCTCCGGTCAATAACCAACAGCGGAATCTGGATGCTCATATTGGCTCCCACATATTCTACAAAGATCTTTATCGGTCAAACCGCATTACAACATACATTGTTCCCTTTGTCATCGGTATGTTACTTTCCCGAGATTTGATCGTCGGTATCTCAATACCTAGTTCAATCTCGTTACTAGCAAGTCTCTTTACTCGTTCCATAATACATCATCTCGCAACTAACTCATTAGTTACAATGCTGTAAGGCTTATAGTGATGTGCATTACCGAGTGGGCCCAGAGATACCTCTCCGTCAATCGGAGTGACAAATCCTAATCTTGATCTATGCCAACTCAACAAGTACCATCGAAGACACCTGTAGAGCACCTTTATGATCACCCAGTTACGTTGTGACGTTTGGTAGCACACAAAGTGTTCCTCCGGTAATCGGGAGTTGCATAACCTCATAGTCATAGGAACATGTATGAGTCATGAAGAAAGCAATAGCAGTAAACTAAATGATCAAGTGCTAAGCTAACGGAATGGGTCGAGTCAATCACATCATTCTCCTAATGATGTGATCCCGTTAATCAAATGACAACTCATGTCTATGGTTAGGAAACTTAACCATCTTTGATTAATGAGCTAGTCAAGTAGAGGCATACTAGTGACACTCTGTTTGTCTATGTATTCACACATGTACTAAGTTTCCGGTTAATACAATTCTAGCATGAATAATAAACATTTATCATGATATGAGGAAATAAATAATAACTTTATTATTGCCTCTAGGGCATATTTTCTTTAGTATGGTGGACTCTCATGGCAATACTGGTTTAAGGGATGTTTGGAAGCACAAGTAGTATCTCTACTTGGTGCAAAGAATTTGGCTAGCATGAGGGGGAAAGGCAAGCTCAGCATGTTGAATGATCCATGACAATATACTTTATTTCAGATATAAGAAAACATAACCCATTACGTTGTCTTCCTTGTCCAACATCAACCTTTTAACATGTCATATTTTAATGAGTGCTCACAATTACAAAATATGTCCAAGATAGTATATTTATATGTGAAATCTCTTTTCCCTCAATATTCTTTCATGAATTGTTCAAGTGACCAATACAATGTTTGCCAACCTTCAATAAATTTACCACCTCTACTTCTTATATGTGAAATCATTACTCCCCATGGGATAAGCATATGAAACATATATAATTTCAGATTTATGATATTCAAATCATTCAACTATTTACTCATAGGATATATGTGAAGCACGCAAGTAAATGACAAACTACTCCAAAAAGATATAAGTGAAGATCAATGAGTAGTTAAATAATTATTTAGCTATGTGAAGACTCTCCCATTTAATAATTTCAGATCTTGATACTTTATTCAAACAGCAAGCAAAACAAAATTAAATGACATCTAATAATAGCAAAAATCATGTGAAGAAGCACAAACTTAGGATCAACAGATACTAACCGATAGTTGTTGAAGAAGAAAGGTGGGATGCCAACCGGGGCATCCCCAAGCTTAGACGCTTGAGACTTCTTGAAATATTATCTTGGGATGCCTTGGGCATCCCCAAGCTTGAGCTTTTGTGTCTCCTTAATTCCTCTCATATCATAGTCTTCCTAGATCTCAAAAGCTTCATCCACACAAAACTCAACAAGGACTCGTGAGATAAGTTAGTATAAACCAATGCAAAAACCTTAACATACTCTTCTGTAGAAAATCACTAAAATTATTAATAAACATTTCATACTAAATGCCTCCGCATATTTAATATTCCTATCCTCAAATAGAATCATTAAACCAGCAAACATATGCAAACAATCCAAACATAACAGCAATCTGCCTAAACAGGACAGTCTGTGAAGAATGCAGCAAGATCCATACTTCCCTAGCTCCAAAAATTATGAAAGAAAATTCCAATTGTAGTAAATTTATCAGAGCTTATTATTCAAAAGGTTTCAACATTTTATAACATTCTGACTTTTCTAGGGAATTTTTGCAACAGTGGTAAACTTTCTGTTTTCAAACAGCAACATATAGACTTGTAAAATAGGCATAGTAAAGGCCATTGAGGGAGTCCTGGATTAGGGGGTCTCCGGACAGCCGGACTATATCCTTTGGCCGGACTGTTGGACTATGAAGATACAAGATTAAAGACTTCGTCTCGTGTCCGGATGGGACTCTACTTGGCGTGGAAGGCAAGCTAGGCTTTACGGATATGGATATCTCCTCCTTTGTAGCCGACCTTGTGTAACCCTAGCCCTTTCTGGTATCTATATAAACCGAAGGGTTTTAGTCCGTAGGACAACAGACAATCATACCATAGGCGAGCTTCTAGGGTTTAGCCTCTCCGATCTCGTGGTAGGTCAAGTCTTGTAATACCCATATCATCAAGAATAAATCAAGCAGGACGTAGGGTTTTACCTCCATCAAGAGGGCCCAAACCTGGGTAAAACATTGTGTTCCCTGCCTCCTGTTACCATACGCCTTAGACGCACAGTTCGGGACCCCCTACCCGAGATCCGCCGGTTTTGACACCGACATTGGTGCTTTCATTGAGAGTTCCTCTGTGACGTCGCCATAAGGAAGGATGCCTTGTCTCGTTGTTAAAAGCAACATCACCGCCGGGGGAGCTTTGGCTGTCGGCCAAACTCTTCGGCTAGGCAGTTTCGTCATGACTGCCTGTTCGGCCGCTACACCGATGATGACTTCTCGAGTCATCAAAAACAGCCTCCACGTCGGCTCGGAAATCGCCGAGCGGATGGATCCAATGGAGCTCTCTTCTCTAAACGAACTCTTGGATCGCATCGCCGCCTTAGGAGTCGCTACGGACTATGATTGGATTGGGCTTAAACCCGGTCAAAGGGAGATTAGCTCTCCATCGATCACCCATCACGTTGCGGTGGTAGAGGAACAACGCGACAACTCTTCCTCTATTTTGAGGACTAACTATGTCCGGATTCCCGAGCTCTCCGAGCCGGATACCCGCTTACGGGAGGACATCACCCAAGCCCTGAACCTAGAATCAGGCAGCGGGCCATACTTATTGGGTAACACTCCGGAACCCAAACTTCCAATATTGGAAACTCCTCGGCCCCTGGGTCTTAGATCGGGTAGGGGTTCGGACTCAAATACACCCACCAACCCAGACATAAATGATCTTTCCCACATCAGGAAAGAGCCCCATGAAACAGTACATCATTATTGGGCCAGATTCCTCCTTGTGATGAACAAGGTTAAGGACTGTCGCGAGGAAGATCCAGTCTCACTTTTCTGCAATAATTGCACGGACAAGGGAATCCTTAACGCCTTAAGTCGCCGTGACATATCACGCTTTGCTGACTTGGTGTCCATAGTACGAAAGTACTGTGTGATGGAAAGCACCCGAAAAACCGAAACGAAATTTTGGGATAATCTGGCGCCGAATATACACCTAGTCCGAAGTAAAAGGGTGCACTATCGTAAGACGCCCGAGCTAGTTGCAAAGAAACAAAAACCCTCTACAGGGCATGGAACCGTACTGGAGGGATGGCTTAACGGACCCTGCAAAATTCACAGTACAACAGATACAATACCAACACACAACCTTAGAGCATGTTGGATACTCCGGCAGGTGGCCAAAAGTGGTGAGGATCTTCTTATCCCAAATGCTACAGAGCACCATCCCATGGATAACAATACGGTGTTAACAGTCTTTGAGACCTTTGCATCAAATAATAGGCGCAAGCGAACACTCCGCAGCATGGCCGAAATCTGCCACATAGTAGCAATAAATCCATGGAGCGACACGGCTATTACCTTCAATGCCAGTGACGAACCTAAATTCTGAACAGCCCGAGCACCAGCTGCACTAGTCCTCAGTCCAATTGTGGACGGCTTTCGACTCACCAAAGTACTCATGGATGGCGGCAGCGGATTAAACCTCATCTATGAGGAAACTCTTCAAAAAATGGAAATAGACTGGAACCGCATTGAGCAAAGTAGCACAACCTTTAGGGGAATCATACCCAGTCGGGAGGCACGATGCGCTGGGAAAATCACACTAGATGTGGTATTCGGTACGCCAGAGAATTACAGGTCCGAAGAAATTACATTTCAAGTGGCCCCGTTCAGCAGTGGATACCACGCCCTTTTAGGACGTGAGGTGTTCACGATCTTCCAAGCCATACCCCATTACGGGTACATGAAGCTCAAAATGCTTGGGCCCAACGGAATCATCACCCTCGCTAGTGATCCGGACATAGCACTCCGAGCCAAAAACAAAACAGCCGCACTGGCCCTCGAGGCATTATCCGAAGCCCTCTCGGCCGAGGAGCTAACGACGCTACGCTCCACAGTGGACATGGACGACATGATACTCGATAAGAGATCCAAGTCCACCTCTTTTAAACCAGTTGATGAAATAGTCAAATTCCAAGTCCACCCAACGGACCCTACAAAAAACAGCCTCCATCGGGGCACAGTTAAAACCTGTCGTGGACGCCGCACTGCGAGAGTTCCTGCGCAAGAATTGGGACATATTCGCCTGGCACCCCTCAGACATGCCAGGAATCCCACGCAGGCTGGCCGAGCATAGCCTCAACATCCTAAAGGGGTTCAAGCCAGTCAAGCAAGCTCTTCGGCGTTTCTCTGAACCTAAGAGACAGGCCATGGGAGAGGAACTAGCCAAGTTATTGGAGGCCGGATTCATCAGAGAGATAAAACACTCGGACTAGCTAGCAAACCTGGTGATGGTACCAAAGAAGGATAAACCTTGGCTCCTTTGTGTCGATTTCAAGGACCTCAATAAAGCTTGCCCAAAGGATCCCTTCCCCCTCCCCCGCATCGACCAAATTATCGATGCTACTGCAGGACACGAGTCATTGTGTTTCCTCGACGCATACTCCGGGTACCACCAAATCAAGATGGCGGAGTCCGACCAAGCCGCAACGACATTCATCACACCATACGTCCCCTTCTGTTTCAACACAATGCCTTTTGGGCTTAAAAACGCCGGCGCAACATATCAGCGCATGATTCAGACATGTCTGGAGAAACGAATCGGCAAAATAGTAGAGGCATACATAGATGACGTGGTCGTCAAAATCAAACACGTCGACTCTTTGATAGACAACTTGAGGCTCACGTTCGACAACCTCCGAACATACGACATCAAGCTCAATCCGGAAAAATGCGTTTTTGGCGTACCAGCCGGGAAGCTCCTGGGTTTCATTGTCTCTAGTAGAGGTATTGAAGCTAATCCGGCCAAAATCCGAGCTTTGTCACAGTTGGCTACCCCAACAGACCTCAAACAAATCCAGAAGTTAACAGGATGCGTGGCGGCTCTAAGCTGCTTTATCTCCCGCTTAGGAGAAAAGGCTTTACCCCTTTATCGCCTCCTTCGGCGCACCGAACACTTTGAGTGGACGGACGCTGCCACAACTGGATTGGAAGAAATAAAGGCCATTTTGGCAACCAACCCAATCCTGGCCGCGCCAAACATCGGTGAACCAATGCTGTTGTACATTGCGGCAACTCATCAAGTTGTAAGCGCAGTGCTCGTCGTTGAATGAGAAGCTGACGGACATAAATTCCCTCTTCAAAAGTCGGTATACTATGTATCCACTGTCCTCACTCCATGCAAATCACGGTACCCACATTATCAAAAGATAGCTTATGCGGTATTCATGGCATCCTGGAAGCTACGACACTACTTTCAAGAGTGTTCGATTACAGTAGCCTTGGAAGTGCCACTCAATGATATTATAAATAACCGCGACGCTACGGTCCGGATTGCTAAATGGGCCATTGAGCTCCTCCCGTTCGACATAACATACAAACCTTGACGAGCCATTAAGTCGCAAGTATTGGCCGACTTTGTCGCAGAATGGACGGAGGCCGAACTCCCTAAAGAGTACGGCACATACTCCAATTGGATCATGCACTTCGACGGTTCTAAAATGCTGGCTGGTCTAGGGGCTGGCGTCGTCCTGACGTCCCAAACCGGAGATACCGTCCAGTACGTACTGCAAATATTGTACATAGACTCCAACAACGCAGCCGAATACGAAGCTCTGTTGCATGGTCTTCGGATGGCAGTCTCCATGGGCATTCAACGCCTGGAGATGCGTGGGGATTCAAACCTTGCAATATCCCAAATAAATGGAGACTTTGATGCCAAGGATCTGAAAATGGCGGCCTACAGAAACGCCGTCCTAAAAATGTCAGCTCGGTTCGAGGGGCTAGAATTTCACCATGTGTGGCTTGGGAAAACAATCAGGCGGCGGATATCCTCGCCCGCATCGGCGCAAAACGCGATGCGGTCCCCCCCAACATATTTCTGGAAAGGTTGTTTAAGCCATCTGTAGTATGGGAAGGGGACACCGGCAGCAATAGTCTGGACCTGGCCAAAATGCCTGATACCAAACACACTGACAAAATCGGAGGCTCCACCACCGAAATAACACCTTCAGCCCACGTAATAATGGCCGTCATTGCCCCATGGACAGAACCATTCCTAGCCTACCTAACTAGACAGGAACTCCCAGAGGACCAAAATGAGGCACGCTGCATTGTGCGTCAATCCAAGGCCTACAGGGTCCATGAGGGAGAATTATACAAAAAAAGCACTACCGGAGTCCTTCAAAGATGCATCTCCGAAGAGGAAGGGCGGAACCTTCTGGCAGAAATTCACGCCGGATTGGGCGGTCACCACGCTGCAGCCCGGGCTCTTGTAAGCAAGGCCTTTCGTACAGGATTCTATTGGCCAACGGCCTGGGCAGATGCACAGGACTTGGTCCAACGTTGCGCCGGTTGCCAGCTCTTTGCAAATCAAAGCCATATGCCACCCACCGTCCTCCAAACAATCCCCATTACATGGCCCTTCGCGGTCTGGGGGCTTGACATGGTTGGACCCCTTAAAGGGGGAACCCACAAGAAAAAATACTTACTGGTCATGGTGGATAAATTCACCAAATGGATAGAGGCCAAATCCGTTAAAACAGCCGAATCCGGACCAGTGATAGATTTCATATCCGGGGTCGTACACCGTTACGGCGTCCCCCATAGCATCATCACTGACAACGGCACAAACTTCAGAGCCGATGAGGTCAGACTCTGGTGCAGCAAAATGGGCATCAAGCTCGATTATGCTTCAGTCTATCACCCACAAACCAACGGCCAAGTCGAGCGAGCAAACGGTCTTATAATGAGCGGCATTAAACCCAGATTAGTGCATTCCTTAACAGAATCTAACACGGACTGGGTAGAGGAGCTCGACTCCGTACTCTGGGGGCTGCGGACCACACCGAATCGTAGCACCGGATATACACCCTTCTCTATGGTGTACGGCGCAGAGGCGGTCTTGCCTTGTGACATAATTCATGACTCACCTCAAGTGCGCATGTACGAAGAAAGAGAAGCCGAGCTCGATCAGCAGGACAGTCTGGACACCCTAGAGGAGGAATGCGATGTAGCCAAAGCCCGTTCCACATTTTATCAGCAACAGGCTCACAGATACCAGAGCAGAGAAGTACGAGCCAAGACTTATAACGTTGGCGAACTAGTTCTACGCCTGCCGGATAAGAAAAACAACAAGCTCGAGCCCAAATGGGAAGGTCCCTTCATTATTGACCAAGTTCTGACCGGTGGAGCATACCGACTGCGGGATGCATCGACTAGTCGACTCGAGCCGAACCCATGGAACGCGGCCAGGCTCCGAAGATTCTACGCCTAACGCCGGACTCTATGTTCGTCCCCTCCCTTTGTCCATTTTTTGCATATACATTATCTGTCTTGTTTTTCTTTCTTCCTTTCTTTTATTATTTCCCTAGGCCTTTAAGGGCCAACTTGTGCCTCCCTTGCACATTATAGATGCGCTAGCCGTGCTCGTAATACCTGGGGGCTTCTTTCACAGAAGCTTAATTATTTATCTGGGCCTCAGGCCCCGAACATGTGTCATGCTTCCGCATGTACCTTTTTTCGCCATTATATGCATCGATATGACTTAAGTTTTGGCCAAGCTGGGTTGCCTGGCTCTTGTATTTATGCCCTACGTTCCCGTTAATTCGGCTAGGGCATAAGGGGAGCACCTCTGCGATTGTTACTGCCGGGTCAGCCGGATGTGTACCTCAGACTGGGTGAAGCCGAAAGGTAGCATTCTTAAGGGAATATTCGGTCGATGAACAAAAGATGATTTTTATTTATTGTCCATATCTGCCCCCAGATGTTTTTCCTGCGTTTCCTATCGCAGTCCGGACATGCACTTTAGGGCATGCTTACCCAGGGAAAGGAACCCTTAATGGAACTATTCTCCCTGGAAGATGTTTCTTACCACCCATGTAATATAACATAACTAGTTGGGCACTTGTCTGTTCAAGCACTTATGACCCCTATGCCTGGTCTCCAAGCATACCCCGGTTCCTATATAACTGCGCGGGTATTCGGATACACTCCGGACTATCGGGTCCCGAGGTTGAAGCGAAAAGGTCCGCCAAGACAAATGATCTACAATCCGGCTAGAAGGCATTATACATGTCACTTTCATTACATAGTCATGTAGACTGACTAAATTCCTCTTCTTTACCATCCAACAGGCGGTCTAGCTTACAATCCTGTTGGGAATACTTTGCGGCTAATTCTACTTGCCCATAAACTAAGCTAACGGGGATCTCTTTTCCATCGGGCCCCACAGGTCCGACCTCGGCCATGTGATTTGGGTCTGCCTTGGTATACCGCGTCTTCACCATGGCCCAGGCTTCTCTAGCACCCTGTCGGCAGGCCGATATCTTCCATAATCGAAAGCGCCGCCGTGCTCCCTTGAGCTTCTCCATAAGCTCTGCAGCGCCCTCTGGCAGGGAGACGGATGACCACAAGTCTTGGGCAACACCCTGTGTCAGTGTCAAAACCGGCGGATCTCGGGTAGGGGGTCCCGAACTATGCGTCTAGGCCGGATGGTAACAGGAGGCAGGGAACACGATGTTTTACCCAGGTTCGGGCCCTCTTGATGGAGGTAAAACCCTACGTCCTGCTTGATTAATATTGATGATATGGGTAGTACAAGAGTGGATCTACCACGAGATCAAGGAGGCTAAACCCTAGAAGCTAGCCTATGGTATGATTGTTGTGTATGGAGTTGATTCTGTCCTACGGACTACAACCCTCTGGTTTATATAGACACCGGATAGGGTTAGGGTTACATAAAGTCGGTTACAATGGTAGGAGATTGTCACACCTTGATTTTCATGGCACAACACTTAAGATGATAAATCATGATAAAGTGTGGTTTGACAAAAACTTTTGCATTATTTGGCTTTTATTTGGAGTTGGTTTTCTCTCTGTGTTTTCAAGTGCTCTTTAAAGTCAACACAACTCCAGCTTCTATACTTCATCTCCTTGCCCCAAACTTCTGCCCAATGATCATGCCATGTGTATAGAGCAATATAGTATTTTCTTACAAAAATAATTTAGCCAAAAAGTATTTTTAAAAATTAGTTTTCCAAAAACCCCTGAATTAAGATTTGTACTGCAAGTACTTAATTCAGGGCAGTAAAAAAATCTTTCCAAAAATATGTTTGACTCCTATTAGATATAGGATACCCAGAAACCACAAAAATATAATTTTAAAAGTTATTTTACTATTTTATTTAAAAGCCTTTTTTAAGGCCAGAAATGGTCTTTAATAGGGAAAAATTATTTTATTGTTTCAAAAATATTTAACAAAAATCAGGGAAACTCAATGGACATATATTGTCCATATATAAGAGTTTCAACACATGGTCATGTTCAAAATATTGGTCAAATCCCTCAAAAACCATGTATGCCCATTTCAAGGATTTGAAATATTTCTACAGGAAATATTCCCCAAAAATTCCAAGAAAATTCTAGCATGTCACATTGACATGTTTGATGATCTTGCCAAGTATCATGTCATGGAGAATAGTATAACCCCATGAAATCTCCCCAAAACCATTTCTATCCATTTTGAAGTTTGAGCAACTTTACATTGCCAAACATGTCCAAATGTTCTCAAACCTTGTGAACATGCTCAAATGGTCTAATTATTCATCTAGACCAAATGGCACAAGTTGGAGAGAATGTTATCTTGCTCAAAGTGCCCCAAAACCCTTCCTGTTCAGAACCAAATTTGAACAACTCTACATTGGCAACTTTCTCCTTTTGATCTCAACTTTTGTGGACATGTTCGTAACCTCAAATGATGACACTACACAAAGTGGTGCATCAAGTAGAATAGATTTGCATGACTAAATCTTGGTAAAGCCATTTCTGTTGATTTCTAGGGTTTACCAAAGTTACATTGGCTACTTTGCCCAAATGAGCTCAAACTTGGTGGAACATCCTACTTCTATGTGCCATTCCATCATGTTAATTCTCATGGCAATTGGAAATCATTTGCTTGCCAAAACCTTTATCAAACACCTTCTGCCATTTTTCCAAAAACACCATTTTGACCCCTTCCACTAATCTCCTTGAGCTCAACTTTTTACCACAGCTCCTCCTAGTCCCCTTTCACCTCCAGTAACAATGGCAAATCCATAGCTCACTTATTGGATGGGTAAAACCCCACTTCCTCTCTCTGGATAGCCCATTTGCACACTTCTTCCTCTCCCCTCACCCCAGTGGCCATCCATGGCATCCAATGCACCACCCCATTTCTTTACTCACTCCTAGACCTGCCAGACACCAAAAGACGCGCTCACCATGCGTAAAGAATGGCCATGCCGGCCATTTGGGCGCTCTGGAGCGCGCTACAGTGCGCTCCCGCACTGTAGCCGCCCCCTTCCAGCCACCTCCGGCCACCTCGGGCCTCCCCCGCGCGCCTGCCGATGCGCCTCGGCGTCCGCAACACGCTACGCGGTCGGCCCCCTCCTCTCTCCTCCTTCCTGCGCCTCCGCGCTAGCAAACAGAGGCCGCCCGAGCGCGCCAATGGTGCGGCTCACACGCGCGTGCCTCTGACCTCTCCCCACTCCCTCTCTCTATCTCACCCGACGTGGTCGACGTCCAGGAACACCCCAGACACCACGCCTGCTTCCCCCGAGCCCTGCAGCGACGAGCATGAGCTCGCCGGCGCACGGGTCTACGGGACCTCACCGTCCGCCTATTTAAAGGCCTCCCCGAGCCCTTCTCTCCTCACCACTCGCTCTCTGCACCACCAAAACCTCCCCCTGCACCCCCAGTTCCTTTCCAGAGCCGCCCGAGCTCAAGATCGAGTTTGAGCTCCGCCGCTTCGGCTCGCCGGAATTCGCGAGGTATAGGCCTCCCCCACTCCTCCTCTGCCTCGATCTGAAACCCCTGCATCCCTCTGATCATTTCCCCCTTCTTCCCCGCCTCTTTTGCAGTCGGAAACGGCCGGAGCCGTCAACGCCCGAAGCTTCTCCGCCGCGGGACCTCGTCGCCGGCAAGCCAGGCAACTCCGGTGACGTCCACCACCTCCACCCGAACGGCGACTCAACGCTAAGTCCAGCCGTACCCTCGCCCGACCTCGCCGTGGCCTACGTCGTCGCCGGTGAGCTCGCCGTCCCCTCTGACCTAGGGTTGATGACGACGGCCGTGGGGCCCGTCCGTCAGCCTCTCGCCCTGACGCCTGGGCCCTGCCCGTCAGGTTTGAACCTGGCGTGCGCGCGTGCACCAGTGCGCTGGGCCGCCTCGCTGGCTGGGCCTGCTGCCCTGCGGCTGTTCTGGCCCAGCAGGCACAGGGCCCTTTTTCTTTTTCTTTTTCTGTCACTTTTCCAAAAATTCCACAGGACAAAAAATATGTCCAAATAAATTAATTCCAATTCCTAAATTCCTAGAATATTGCAACCTATTTAATGGTGCAACTTTCATTCAAATCCAGCAACCTTTTCTTCACTGTAAATATTTAAATGTGATTTTAAGCATTTAAATATGCCTTTGTAAATCCATTTCTCCTGTTCTTCTACTCCAAAACCAAAACTAGGAATTTTCCCCTTCTTAGTTTTCACCCTAGTATTTATCAAAAATAAGTTGACATTTTTCTGAGCACTTTGGTTTTTCTGTTTTACTATTGCCTTATTTTCTCGTTAATTTCTTGCGATGATTAGATCCCGTATTAGACGAAGTTGCTGAAGAAGAAGAAGAAGAAGAAGAAGGAGAAGGATTTGAAGAACTTGAAGACTTTGAAGACCAAGGCAAGCAGCCCTTTGACCATGTCTATGAAACCCTTTTTATGCATGTCATATAGCACTTTATTAGTGTTGCTTCGGAATCATGATGAGAGGGTAACCACTTTGGTGGATTGCCTTCATTACTTCCTCGTTGATACCTACATTGTGCATGACCCTACCTTCTTATGAGGGTTATGCCGGTGGGAGTAGATAGGATGCTGAGTAGTGCTACGCAAAGGGACGGGTATATGCATGGTGATGGAGACACAGTATTTTCAAAACACTTTTCGAAAACCCCATCGGGTGCCACTTATGCCCGAGGGAGACAATGAGATGGGTAACCACTTGATGACGAAGTGGTGTACCGAGGCAAGTGTGTGTTGTTTTCGAAAACAGATTAGATTTAAGATTTGTCGACTGCCCCAACCTTACATGCGCAACCACTCTACCCTTATATGGGAAAGGGCATTATTGATTACTTAGGTTGATACTAGCTTGGAGCCCGCATTACTAGTGACGGGGGAGAGTTGGTGCTCTCTCTCGGGACGGGGTCGTGCCAGGTAGGGCGGCCATGACTGTTTTTACAGGGCACCGGATGCACCGTTGTGTCCCCTCTCGGTTGTTACGATCTCAAGTGAGTCTCGCATGATGTACATCGTGAGGATACGGAACAACGAGTGGACTCCTTGTTAGTGTCGTCTAGGGAAAGATAATGATCGGGTGCTTACCCCAGGTACTTGAGGTATCGCGGGTCGTGGATGACACGAAAGTTCCCCGGATCTTGTGGGTAAAGTGTGCAAACTCTGCAGAGTGTAAAACTATTCGAATAGCCGTGTCCACAGTCAAGGACAGTTGGGCGGTGCTGCTTAAACTATGTCCACGTGTCTACAAACCAGTGTGTGTGTTGGATAAGTGGGAAGAACTACTTGGGTCAAGTCAAGGACTTGACATGATTGAGTTGGGTTGGTGCCCACTCTATTTATGTTGATATCTGTAACCTGTCCTCATGGTTACTTGAATTCTCCTGATGCATGTCTTACACGTTGTTGAACTTGTCATTGCACTCAAAACTAGCTTTTCGCAAAAAAAATTACCTATATCATGCATTGTTGTATCTTGAACCAAAACATGGGTTGCTTGCGAGTACATTCAAAGTACTCATTGGCTTGCCACTGGTTATTTAATTGGCCAGGCATGGGAGAACATGAGTTTGAAGAAAAATTCTTTGGAGACGAACATGCGAACTAGGACGCTTCCCAATCAGAATGCCTGTAGGGTTAAGGCAGATGGCATGGGTTCTACTTATCGACGAAGATTTCCGCTGCTTGTGTTTCATTTGATGTTCAGCCCTTAAGGCTTTATCTATGTAAGACTTGACCATAATGGTCATGATTTTTGTAAGACGGTATGTATGGATGTAAGACCCTTGTTATTCAGCTTCTGTGTGTTCAGTGAGCATTGATCTCTGGGATCACTGTACACGTGCATTCGGTGATCTCGACTTATGAGTCGGGGTCCCCACAGAGATCTTGAATATCTGCATCGCCAAGCTTGCCTTCCACGCCAAGGAAAGTCCCATCCAGACACGGGATGAAGTCTTCAATCTTGTATCTTCATTGTCCAGGAGTCCGGCTGAAGGTATAGTCCGGCTACCCGAACACCCCCTAATCCAGGACTCCCTCAGTAGCCCCCGAACCAGGCTTCAATGACGATGAGTCCGGCGCGCAGATTGTTCGGCATTGCAAGGCGGGTTCTTCTCCAAATCTTGTGTACCTATAGGAATAATGTCCGATTTTTGTAATGTAGTCCTCCTCGGCTTCCATGCCCAATAATGGCCGTCTTCCACGTGTTCAAACAGATGCGAAAAGCCGGGGCGTTTTTACATCCACACCCCGAGCCGCCTATTTAACGGGATGGGGATTTAGGTCCAAACCACATCTTCTCCTTTCCGCGAGTTATCATTAGAGCGCTTCCAGCAAAGGTCCATTCCATCATGACCAGTCGTCGCAGCTCCTCCCCTCGCCCCTCCGGTCCCAAACCCGGGGACTGGGAAAGTTGCGCCATCCCGCATAGCAAGTTAGCATCACTTCAGGCCAAGGGATTCCTCCCTCAGGCATACATGGTCCCGGTCCGAGCCGGTCTCGCCACCTATAATGGCGGAAAAGAAGCGGAGAGCACCCCCAATCCTTCTAAAGGAGAGCGGGTGTGCCTCGTCCCCTATCTAATGAGGGGACTGGGATTTCCAATTCACCCATTTCTCCGCGGGCTTCTGGAGTTCTATGGCCTCCAGCTACACAATCTCACGCCCGCCTCCGTATTGCACATCGCGGGTTTCGTCGCCCTTTGCGAGCTATTTTTAGGCGTTGAGGCTCATTTCGCGCTGTGGAAGAGGTTATTCTGCCTGGTGCCCCGTTCTGAAAAGGGGTCTATATATCAAGTGGTCGGAGCCGAAGTATGGCGCATCGCCGGGACCGGATACCTATCCGGAACCCCAAAGAAGGCGTCCGAGGACTGGCCTTCGGAATGGTTTTACATAGATGATGTCCCGCTACCGGACCCTACTCGGGTCGGTCTCCCTGAGTTCAACAGTGCACCATTGAAGAAATGCTTAAGCTGGCGTCCGCGGAGCTCTCAGAGAGAAAGTGACAGAGACGTCCTTTACCTGATGGGCCGGATAAGACTGTTGGCTCATTCCGGACTAACCATGATTGGAGTCATGGCCGCATGCATTATGCGGGGGGTGCAGCCGCTTCAATATAGAGGCCACCCCATGTGGGATTTCAACGGGGAGGATGACGCCACACGCTACGGTCATAAGGGGCCGGACTCAGCCGCCGCCTTAGTAAAGATCTTATCCTCTTTGTATAAGGGAGAAAAGGAGGAATTCCTCCGCGTCAATCCGCAAGCCGGATTTACAATGTACAATCCTCCAAGTTGGGTAAGTGAATAATTGCGCTTGCCTGTTTGTTCTATACTCCCACGGTTAGATATGTAGTCTAACGACTTCAGTGCAGGAACTGCGACAGGAGGTAAAGGATATAATCAGCCGCCCCCACAGCCCGAGGACCCAGAACGGTCCCTCGATCCGGACTCCGAAGAGGATCCGGACATATCGGTGGAGCTTATCGACGGGGTGTTCCATCAGCTAAGCAAGGACAATACCTTGGTAGCCATCACGGCTGATTACCCAGGGTTAATCCCGGCCTCCCAGGTAACAGAAGCCGGAGTCTCATTCCCTCGAGAGAGATTGTACCCTCGCGTATTCCGGCGTTTCTGACGACAACCGTATTTTGCAGGGGAGTTTTCCGAGGCAGGAGGCCGAACCTGCGGCGGCTAGCCAACGAGGGGCCGCAGGGCCCCGTGGGGCAAAAAGGAATGAAGTCCGGACTGAGATTCCGGCGCAAAGGTATAGCGCACCCTCTGTTTCCCTGGTGTTATTCTGTCAGGGCATATTAACGTTCGTGCTATCTTCAGAACGAAGAGACCTCGCCGGACTATATCCGGAGAGGTTGCCAATCGCGCCTCCACCAGCTAGGCTCCAACGTCTGGCCAGGAAGCAGAGGCGAGTGCAAGGCGCGTACCGGACGCTCCTCCGACAGAGGATGAGGATAGGCTGTCTGCCACAAATTCCGAAGTGGAGAGTGCCATGAACCACAGGCGTCGCCGGACAGTTCTTCGCGACGCTTGTTTCTCCCAAGGGGCTTTAGATGCCTTTAATTCGGGAGATGCGTACCTCCATGCCGCTCAGAATGGTTTAGCCAGAGCCACGGAGTAGTATGTAAAAGACATACGGGTAAGAAATTTTTTGTCAAATATATATATACCAGTAGCCCCCGAGACTTGCAACAGTTAGAGCAACTGATTTAAGGATCTTTTAATACGCAGGTTCTTACAGGGAAGAATATTGTACTGTCCCAAGAGCTGGAAAAGTGCAAGGCCCAACTAGAGGCCGCACTAGCCGCAGCAGGGGAGCCCAAAGAGACCCCCTCAGGTAAGACACACTTTGAAAGATTAGTATTTTGCGGTGTGGGTGCAAATCTGACAAATCATATTGCAGATGGCGCCGGACTCGATCCGGACAAGCAACAACTCTTACACCAGCTAAAGGTGGTGAGAGTATGTTGACAAGGGTGAGGCGAGAGAAGAATGATCTTCAGGATGCCAACACCAAGCTGGACGTCGAACTTAAAGATGTTCGTGGCCAGCTATTGGACTCCACGAAGGAGAATCAGCGGCTTCGATGCGGCATTTTTAGTAAGTGCTTGAACGAACTTTGAAAAAAGAGTTCGGCGAGGAAGTCGATTAACAGAGTAATGTCTGTAGGTATGCTCACAGGTCGTCCTGAAGAGGAGATGCCCGGTTCTACGGGTGACCTTCTTCCCGAACTCACGCAACTGCACGAGCGAATTCGGCAGGCGATGCGAGGTGTTGCCCAAGCCTTATGGCCTGCCCACTCCGTGCCCGAGGGCCATGGAGAGCTTGCGGAGAAGCTGAAGGGAGCTCGGCGGCGCTTCCGGTTGTGGAAGATATCGGCCTGCCGACAAGGCGCTAGGGAAGCCTGGGCCATGGTGAAGACCCGTTTTACGAAGTCTGACCCAAACCACATGGCCGAGGTCGGACCAGTGGGGCCTGACGGGAAGGAGATCCCTGTGAGCTTAGTATACGGCCAAGTAGAGTTGGCCGCGAAGTATTCCCAGCAGGACTGTAGATTAGACAGCCTGTT
Organism: Triticum urartu; assembly: GCF_056163025.1. Taxonomy (NCBI): domain Eukaryota; kingdom Viridiplantae; phylum Streptophyta; class Magnoliopsida; order Poales; family Poaceae; genus Triticum; species Triticum urartu. The sequence continues at coordinate 173,389,657 of NC_141875.1, forward strand.
AGATGGTATAGAAGAGGAATACAATCAGTCAGAATGACTATGTGATTTTGAATTGACATGTGTAATGCCTTCTAGCCGGATTGTAGATCGTTTGTCGTTGCCGACCTTTTCACTTCAACCTCGGGACCTGACGGTCCGGAGTGTGTCCGAATACCATAGCGGTTATATAAGAACCGTGGTATGCGTGGAGACCAGGCGTAGGGGTCATTAGTGCTTTATCAGACAAGTGCCCAACTAGTTATGTTATATTACATGGTTAGTAAGAAACATCTTCCAGAGAGAATAGTTTCGTTAGGGGTTCCTTTCGCTGGGAGGCATGCCCTAAAGTGCATGTCCGGACTGCGTGAAAAGACGCAGAAAAAAGCATCTGGGGGCATATACAAAAAAAAGAAAACGATCATCTTTTATCTCACCGACCGAATATTCCCTTAAGAACGCTAGCTTTCGGCTTCACCCAGTCTGAGGTACACATCCGGCTGACCCGGCAGTAACAATCGCAGAGGTGCTCCCTTTACCACCTAGCCGAACAATCGGGAACGTAGGGGTAAGCACAGGAGCCAGGCAACCCAGCTTGGCCAAAACTTAAGTCATATCGATGCATATAATGGTGAAGAAAAAGGTACATGCGGAAGTTCGACGCATGTGTTGGGCGTGAAGCCCGTATAAATAAGCTTCTGTTAAAGAAGCCCCCAGGTTTAATGAGCGCGAGTGGCGCGTCACTAGATGAGCCTTTAAGGGCTAAAAGAAAAGAGGGAAAGGAGAGAAATGTAAGACAGAAAAATGCAAAAAATGGACAGAGGAAGGAGCCGAACACAGAGTCCGGCGCTAGGCATAGAATCTTCGGAGACGGGTGGCGTTCCACGGGTTCGGCTCAAGTCGGTTATCCGACGCATCTCGCAGGCGGTACGCCCCGCCAGTCAGGACTTGGTCGATTATGAATGGACCTTCCCACTTGGGCTTGAGTTTGTCCTTTTTCTTATCCGGCAGGCGTAGAACTAGTTCGCCAACATTGTAATTTTTGGCCCGTACTTCTCTGCTTTGATATCTTCGGGCCTGCTGCTGATAAAATGCGGAACGGGCTTTTGCCACATCACGCTCCTCCTCCAGGGCGTCCAAGTTGTCCTACCGATCGAGCTCGGCTTCTCTATCTTCATACATGCGCACTCTAGGTGAGTCATGAATTATGTCACAGGGCAGAACTGCCTCTGTGCCGTACACCATAAAAAATGGTGTGTATCCGGTGGTGCGATTTGGCGTGGTCCGCAGCCCCCATAGCACGGAGTCGAGCTCCTCTACCCAGTGCATGTTAGATTCCTTGAGGGACCGCACCAGTCTGGGTTTAATGCCGCTCATTATAAGACCATTTGCATGTTCGACCTGGCCGTTGGTTTGTGGGTGATAGACGGAAGCATAATCGAGCTTGATGCCCATGTTTTTGCACCAGAGTTTTACCTCGTCGGCGCTAAAGTTTGTACCGTTATCGGTTATGATGCTGTGGGGGATGCCATAATGGTGTACAACCCTGGATATGAAGTCTATCACAGGTCTGGATTAACAGGCTTGGCTTCTATCCATTTGGTGAATTTGTCCACCATGACCAGTAAGTATTTTTTCCTATCGGTCCCACCTTTAAGGGGTCCGACCATGTCAAGCCCCCAGACCGCAAAAGGCCAGGTGATGGGTATAGTTTGGAGTGCGGTGGGTGGCATATGGCTTTGGTTGGCAAAAAGTTGGCAACCAGCGCATCGTTGGACTAAGTCCTGAGCGTCTTCCCGGGCCGTCGGCCAATAAAAGCCTGTACGGAAAGCCTTGCTAACAAGGGACCGAGCAGCGGCGTGGTGACCACCGAGTCCAGCATGAATTTCGGCCAGAAGGTTCCGCCCTTCCTCTTCAGAGATGCACCTTTGAAGGACTCCGGTAGTGCTTTTCTTATAAAGCTCTCCCTCATGGACTCTATAGGCTTTAGATCGCCGCACTATGCGGCGAGCCTCGTTTTGGTCCTCCAGGAGTTCCTGCCTAGTAAGGTAGGCTAGGAATGGTTCTGTCCACGGGGCGATGGCCGCCATTATTACATGGGCTGAAGGTGTAATTTCATTGGCAGAGCCTCCAATTGTGTCAGATTGTTCGGCGTCGAGTGGTGCGGCTGGGTCCGGGCTGTTATTTGTGGGTTCCCCCTCCCATGCTACGGATGGCTTGAACAATCTTTCCAAAAAGATGTTGGGGGGGACTGCATCGCGTTTTGCTCTGATGCGTGCCAGGACATCCGCTGCTTGATTGTTTTCTCGGGCTATATGGTGGAACTCCAGCCCTTCGAACCGAGCTGACATTTTTAGGACGGCGTTGCGGTAAGCTTCCATTTTTGGGTCCTTGGCGTCGAAGTCTCCATTTATTTGGGATATCGCGAGGTTTGAATCCCCGCGTACCTCTAGGCGCTGGATACCCATGGATACTGCTATCCGAAGACCATGTAGGAGGGCCTCATATTCGGCTGCATTGTTGGAATCCATGTACATGATCTGGAGCACATATTGGACTGTGTCTCCTGTGGGGGATGTCAGGACGACGCCAGCCCCCAGTCCGGCCAACATTTTGGAGCCATCGAAATGCATGATCCAGTTTGAATATGTGCCGTACTCTTTAGGGAGCTCGGCCTCCGTCCATTCTGCGATGAAGTCGGCCAAAACTTGTGATTTGATAGCTCGTCGTGGCTTGTAGGTTATATCGAACGGGAGGAGCTCGATGGCCCATTTTGCAATCCGGCCCGTTGCGTCACGGTTGTTGATAATATCGTTGAGTGGTACTTCCGAGGCTACTGTTATGGAACACTCTTGGAAGTAGTGTCGTAGCTTCCGGGATGCCATGAATACCGCGTATGCAATCTTTTGATAGTGCGGGTACCGTGATTTGCATGGAGTGAGGACAGTGGATACGTAGTAGACCGGCCTTTGAAGGGGGAATTTGTGTCCATCCGTTTCCCGCTCGACGACGAGCACTGCGCTGACAACTTGATGTGTTGCTGCAATGTACAATAACATTGGTTCGCCGGTGTTCGGCTAGGCTAGGACTGGGTTTGTTGCCAATATGGCTTTTATTTCATCAAGTCCGGCCGTGGCGACCTCCGTCCACTCGAAGTGTTCGGTGCGCCGAAGGAGGTGATAGAGGGGTAGTGCCTTTTCTCCCAAGCGGGAGATGAAGCGGCTTAAAGCCGCCACGCATCCGGTTAGTTTTTGTATTTGTCTAAGGTCCTTTGGGACATCCAATTGTGACAAAGCTCGGATCTTGGCTGGGTTTGCTTCAATTCCTCTACCGGATACAATGAAGCCCAAGAGCTTTCCAGCTGGGACGCCAAAGACGCATTTTTCCGGCTTGAGCTTGATGTCATATTTCCTGAGGTTATCGAATGTAAGCCTCAAGTCGTCTATTAGAGATTCGACATGTCTTGATTTGACGACCACATCATCCACATACACCTCCACTGTTTTGCCGATCTGATTTGCCAGACATGTCTGGATCATGCGCTGATATGTTGCGCCGGTGTTTTTCAGCCCGAAGGGCATTGTGTTGAAGCAGAATGGGCCGTATGGTGTGATGAATGCTGTTGCAGCTTGGTCTGATTCTGCCATCTTGATTTAATGGTAACCGGAGTATGCGTTGAGGAAACACAATGAGTCGTGTCCTGCGGTGGCATCGATAATTTGATCGATACGGGGGAGGGGGAAGGGATCCTTTGGGCAAGCCTTATTAAGGTCTTTAAAATCGACACACAGGCGCTAGGATTTGTCCTTCTTTGGTACCATCACCAAATTTGCGAGCCAGTCCGGATGTTTTATGTCTCTAATGAATCCGGCCTCCAATAGCTTGGCTAGATCTTCTCCCATAGTCTGTCTCTTGGGTTCAGAAAAACGCCGAAGGGCTTGTTTGACAGGTTTGAATCCTTTTAGGATATTTAAGCTGTGTTCGGCCAGCCTGCGTGGGATCCCTAGCATGTCTGAAGGGTGCCAGGCGAAAATGTCCCAGTTCTCTCATAGGAACTCTCGCAGTGCGGCGTCTACATCAAGGTTCAGTCGTGCCCCAATGGAAGCTGTTTTATTGGGGTCCGTTGGATGGACCTGGAATTTGACTATTTCGTCAGCTGGCTTGAAGGATGTGGATTTGGATCTCTTATCGAGTATCACATCATCCCTGTTAACCGTGGAGCGCAGCGCAGTCAGTTCTTCGGCCGCTAAGGCTTCGGATAGTGCTTCAAGGGCTAATGCGGCCGTCTTGTTTTCGGCACAGAGTGCTACGTCCGGATCACTAGATAGAGTGATAATTCCGTTCGGCCCAGGCATCTTAAGCTTCATGTACCCATGATGGGGTATTGCTTAGAAGATTGTGAATGCTTCCCGTCCCAGTAAAGCGTGATGTCCGCTCTTAAATGGGGTCACCTGAAACGTGACTTCTTCGGACCTGTAATTATCCCGCGTGCCGAACACCACATCTAGTGTGATTTTTCCTGTGCAGCGCACTTCCTGACTGGGGATTATTCCTCTAAAGGTTGTGCTGCTTCGCTCGACGCGGTTCCAGTCTATTTCCATTTTTTGAAGGGTTTCCTCATAAATGAGATTCAGTCCGCTGCCTCCATCCATGAGCACCTTGGTGAGGCGAAAGCCGTCCACTATGGGACTGAGGACCAATGCGACTGGTGCTCGGGCTGTTCGGAATTTAGGTTCGTCACTTGCGTTGAAGGTAATAGCAGTGTCGCTCCATGCATTTATTGTTGCAACTTGATAGACTTCGGCGAGGCTGCGGAGTGTTCTCTTTCGCACATTGTTTGATGCGAAAGTCTCAAAGACTGTGAGAACGGTACTGGTGTCCTCGGGCTGGCTTTCTGCGGCCTCCAGGATTAAGAGGTCCTTGCCAATTTTGGCCACCTGCCGGAGTATCCAACATGCTCTGAGGCTGTGAGTTGGTGTGGCGTCCTCTGTACTGTGAATTCTACAGGGTCCATCAAGCCACCTTTCCAGTACGGTTCCATGCCCTGTAGAGGGTTTTGGCTTTTTGGTGTTTATCCTGGGTGTCCTGTGATGATGCACCCTCTTAGTTCGGACGGGATTACTATTCAATGCCGGATTATCCCAAAATTTTATTTCGGTTTTCCAGGCGCTTTCCATCGCACAGTATTTTTGTACTATGTACGCCAAGTCAGCGAAGCGTGTAATATCACGACGACTTACGGCGTTAAGGATTCCCTCGTCCGTGCAATTACTGCAGAAAATTGAGATTGCGTCTCCCTCGCGGCAATTCTTTATCTTGTTCATAACCAGGAGGAATCTGGCCCAGTAATGATGTACTGTTTCCTCGGGCCTCTGCTTATTCGGGAGAGATCGCTTATGTTCGGGTGGGCGGGTGTCGTTGAACCTGAAACCTTACCCAATCCAAGATTCGGAGGCCAAAGAGTTTCCGAACTCTGAAGTTCGGACTCTTGGATGTTGTCCAATGAATCTATCCCGTTGCCTGATCCTAAGCTCAGGTCTTGATTTACATCCTCCTCTCCGCGGGTATCCGGTTTGGAGGGGTCGGGAATTCGGACGTAGCTAGTCCTTAAAATAGATGAAGGGTCACCGCACTGCGCCTCTACCACGACAACGTCGTGGGTGACTTGGGGAGAGTTAATTTCTCTTAGATCGGGTTTAAGCCCAACCTGGTCGTAATCCGTAGCGACCCCTAGGGCGGCGATGCGATCCAAGAGCTCGTTTACGGAAGAGAGCTCCATTGAATCCAGCTGCTCGACGAGCTCCGAGCTGACGTGTAGGTTGCTTTTGATGACCCGAGAGGTCACCGTCGGCGCAACAGCCGAACAGGCGGTCATGAGGAAACCACCTAGCCGGAGGGTTTGGCCGACAGCCAAGGCTCCCTTAGCGACGGCGCCGTCTTTAAAGACGGGAGAAGGCATCCTTCCTGATTGTGACGGCACAGAGGAACTCTCAATGAAAGCACCAATGTCGGTGTCAAAACCGGCGGATCTCGGGTAGGGGGTCCCGAACTGTGCGTCTAGGCCGGATGGTAACAGGAGACAGGGAACACGATGTTTTACCCAGGTTTGGGCCCTCTTGATGGAGGTAAAACCCTACGTCCTGCTTGATTAATATTGATGATATGGGTAGTACAAGAGTAGATCTACCACGAGATCAAGGAGGCTAAACCCTAGAAGCTAGCCTATGGTATGATTGTTGTGTATGGAGTTGATTCTGTCCTACAGACTACAACCCTCCGGTTTATATAGACACCGGATAGGGTTAGGGTTACATAAAGTCGGTTACAATGGTAGGAGATCTTGAATATCCGCATCGCCAAGCTTGCCTTCCACGCCAAGGAAAGTCCCATCCGGACACGGGACGAAGTCTTCAATCTTGTATCTTCATAGTCCAGGAGTCCGGCTGAAGGTATAGTCCGGCTACCCGAACACCCCCTAATCCAGGACTCCCTCACCCTGCATCACCTGCCGAACTTGTTCGTGCAGATGTGACAGCTCGGATAGAAGATCACCCGCAGACCCGGGCATTTCCTCCACGGGACGACCCATCAGCATACCTGCAGACATAACGCTGTTAGTCGGCTTCTTCGCCAAACTCCTTTAAAAGGATTCGTTCAAGAACTTACTGAAAATGCCGTGCTGAAGTCGCTTATTATCCCTCTCGGAGTCTGCAAGCTGGCCCCGAACGTCTTTTAGTTCCACGCTCAGCTTAATATTGGCGTCTTGGAGATTGTTTTTCTCCCGCCTAACCTCAGTCAGCACGCGTTTGCCAGCCTCTAGCTGTCGCTTAACATGCTGGTCCTCCGGATTTTCTCCGGATTCATCTGCAACATCTATTGTTATATCTGCAGCCATGCCGCATATTATATGGTAACCATCATTCTTTAAAGTAAATGTTACAAGCAGGTGACTTTTTTGGTTCCTGCAATGCGGCTACAGCAGCCCGCAGTTGGGTCTTGCATTCCTCTAGCTCCTGTGACAGCCTAGTATTCTTCTCTGTACGAACCTGTACAATAAAGATGATCCTTAAATTAGTTCTCCTAACTATTTCAAGTCTCAGGGGCTACTGATACATATAAATCGTCATATTTACTCACCCGTACATCCTTTACATACTGATCCGTGGCTCTGGCTAGACCATCTTGAGCAGCTCGGAGGTACGCCTCTCCAGAATTGAAGGCATCAAATGCCTCTGGTGAGAAACAAGCGTCACGGAGTACGGCCCGGCGGCGCCTATGATTCATGGCGCTTTCCACCTCTGAGTTTGTAGCGGATAATCTATCTGCATCCTATGTAGGGGGATTATCCAGCGCCCGCCCCATATCGGCTTCCACCTCTATGTCCGGTCCTGGCGCCCGGCTGGTGGAAGTGTGATTAGTAACATCACCGGACATATTCCGGTGAGCATTTTTTCTGTTAAAGCAACACGGGCGTCATTATATTTTGAGAAATACGACAACCATGGAGCGGGGTTTGTCATACCTTTGCGCCGGCGTCTCCGTCCTGACCGCCTTCCTTTTTGGTCTACCCGGCCTCGGTGCCTCCTGTTGGCGCATTGCTGCGGGTTCGGCAGGGCGTCCCGAATGCCTTCCCTGTAAAAATACCATGTGTATATGGTGGGTGAAGTGTCTAAAAGGGGATCCTAGTTTTGGAGTTGGGATTTTTGGTTTTTCTTACGTGCGATGCAGGGAGCAGTCCGGGATAGTCGGTCGTAATGGCCACCATGGCATCATCGCATCTTAACTGATAGAACTGCCGGTCTATCAGCTCCACGGATATAACCGAATCTTCTTCAAGTCCGGAGTCGAGGGCCCGGTCAGGGTCCTCTAGTTGTGGAGAAGGGCTGCTGACCTCCTTTATGGCTTTTCGCAGTTCCTGCCGCAAAGTGGCAAGGTGAATACTTACGACAAAGAATGCGGGAAAAATGGGAGCAGGGAGATATAACTTACCCAGCTTGGAGGATTGTACATGGAGAATCTATCCCGTGGCTTGATGCGGGTGAACTCCTCTTCCCCACCCTTGAACAATTCGGACATAATTTTCGCTAAAGCGGCAGCATTGTTCGGACCCTTACGCCCGCAGCGGGTGGCGTCATCCGCCCCGTTATAACACCACAAGGGGTGCCCACGATATTGAAGTGGTTGCACTCCCCGCATTATGCAAATCGACATAACTTCGATTACTGTCAATCCTGATCGAGCCAGTGCTTTAATTCGGTTCATCAGATAGAGGACTTCTCCATTGTCTTCCACCTGGGGGCTCCGTGGGCGCCAACTTCGGCGTTTCTTCATAGGAGCATTGTTGAACTCAGGAAGACCCCGCCGAACATGGTCCGGAAGGGGAACGTCCTCCATATCAAACCATTCTAAAGGCCAGTCTTCGGATGACTTCTTCGGAGTGCCGGACAGGTATCCGGTATCGGCGATGCGCCATATTTCGGCTCCGCCCACTTGATAAAGTGACCCCTCTGTGTGCGAGGGACGAGGAAAAATAGCCTTTTCCACAGCTCGAAGTGAGCCTCACAGCCCAGGAACAACTCGCGGAGAGCCACATAGCCGGCGATGTGTAGGTTGGAGGCGGGGGTGAAATTGTGTAATTGGAGGCCGTAGAACTCCAGGAGCCCGTGGAGGAACGGATGAATTGGAAATCCGAGTCCCCTTAATCAACAGGGAACAAGGCAGACCCGTTCCCCCATAGAGGGACAGGGAAAGCTCTCCGCTTGCTCCCGGCCATTATAGGTGGCAAGCCCGGCTCGAACGGGCACCATGTACGCCGGAGAGAGAAATCCCTTAGTCTGTAGTTTGACTAGACGACTGTGTGGGACTGAACACCTCTCCCAATCACCGGGCTTAGGGCTTCGGGGGCGGGAGGAGGAGCTGCGGAGGTCGGCCATGCTGGAATGGATCTTTCCGGAACGCGCTCTGATGAACTTTCGCTGGGAGGATGGTATGGATCGGATCTAAGGATCCCCATCCCTTTAATAGACAGTTTATTTATCTGGTTGGGGGGGCGAATGTAAAAACACCCTGGCGCCTCGTATTCATTCGACGCGTGGGAAAAAGTCCTTATTGGGCACAAAAGCCAAGAGGTCCAAACATTTATGGGACCGGACACTGCTTTACAAATGTTCGAAAGATGGAGAAGAACCCATCTTGCAATGCCGAAGATAATACTGCGCGCCAGACTTATCGTCATTGAAGCCTGGTTCGGGGGCTACTGAGGGAGTCCTGGATTAGGGGGTCTCCGGACAGCCGGACTATATCCTTTTTGGCCGGACTGTTGGATTATGAAGATACAAGATTAAAGACTTCGTCTCGTGTCCGGATGGGACTCTACTTGGCGTGGAAGGCAAGTTAGGCAGTACGGATATGGATATCTCCTCCTCTGTAACCGACCTTGTGTAACCCTAGCCCTTCCCGGTATCTATATAAACCAGAGGGTTTTAGTCCGTAGGACAACAGACAATCATACCATAGGCTAGCTTCTAGGGTTTAGCCTCTCCGATCTCGTGGTAGGTCAAGTCTTGTAATACCCATATCATCAAGAATAAATCAAGCAGGTCATATGGCTTTACCTCCATCAAGAGGGCCCGAACCTGGGTAAAACATCGTGTTCCCTGCCACCTGTTACCATCCGCCTTAGACACACAGTTCGGGACCCCCTACCCGAGATCCGCCGGTTTTGACACCGACAGCCATCAATGCCACTTTTATTGAAATAAAAGATGCAAAACATTGTTCTAAATAACAGCAAGAAAATCCTAACAAAATAAATTAACGCTCCAAGCTAAACACATATCATGTGGTGAATAAAAATATAGCTCCAAGTAAAGTTACCGATGAACGAAGACGAAAGAGGGGATGCCTTCCGGGGCATCCCCAAGCTCAGGCTCTTGGTTGTCATTGAATATTACCTTGGGGTGCCTTGAGAATCCCCAAGCTTAGGCTCTTGCCACTCCTTATTCCATAGTCCATCGAATCTTTACCCAAAACTTGAAAACTTCACAACACAAAACTTAACAGAAAACTCGTGAGCTCCGTTAGTAAAAGAAAACAAACCACCACTTCAAGGTACTGTAATGAACTAATTCTTTATTTATATTGGTGTTAAACCTACTGTATTACAACTTTTCTATGGTTCATAAACTCTATTACTAGCCATAGATTCATCAAAATAAGCAAACAACACACGAAAAACAGAATCTGTCAAAAACAGAACAGTCTGTAGTAATCTGTAGGTTTCGAATACTTCTGGAACCCCAAAAATTCTAAAATAAATTTCTGAACGTTAGGAATTTATATATTAATCATATTCAAAAAGAATCAACTTAATATCACTCTCCAGTAAAAAGTGGCAGCTAATCTCGTGAGCGCTAAAGTTTCTGTTTTTTACAGCAAGGTTGCAAAGACTTTCCCAAGTCTTCCCAAAGGTTCTACTTGGCACAAACACTAATTAAAAGCATAAAACCACATCTAAAGAGAGGCTAGATGAATTATTTATTACTAAACAGGAACCAAAAGCAAGGAACTAAAAGAAAATTGGGTTGCCTCCCAACAAGCGCTATCGTTTAACGCCCCTAGCTAGGCATGATGATTTCAATGATGCTCACATAAAAGATAAGAATTGAAACATAAAGAGAGCATCATGAAGAATATGACTGGCACATTTAAGTCTAACCCACTTCCTATGCATAGGGATTTTGTGAGCAAACAACTTATGGGAACAATAATCAACTAGCATAGGAAGGCAAAACAAGCATAACTTCAAAACTTTAAGCACATAGAGAGGAAACTTGGTATTATTGCAATTCCTACAAGCATAAATTCCTCCCTCAAAATAATTTTCGGTAGCATCATGAATGAATTCAACAATATAACCAGAACCTAAAGCATTATTTTCATGATCTACAAGCATATAAATTTTATTACTCTCCACATAAGCAAAATTCTTCTCATTCAGAATAGTGGGAGTATCATAAGCAACTCGAATACTATAAATTGTTTCCACATTGAAAGAATAATGTTCAGAAAAAGGGTAATCATAATCATGACAAGTTTTATAAATATAATCATCACTACTCTTTATATCATAAGTATCATTACAACAATCATCATAGGTAGCAACTTTATTCTCATAATCAATTGGAACCTCTTCCGAAATAGTGGATTCATCACTAAATAAAGTCATGACCTCTCCAAATCCGCTTTCATAAATATAAGCATCATAAATAGGAGGCATGCTATCATCATAATAAATTTTCATATCAAAACTTGGGAGGTTAAACATATCATCTTCATAAAACATAGCATCCCCAAGCTTGGGACAAACATTAATTGCAGCAAATATATTCTCAAACTTGTCATTCTCATCAAACATAGCATCCCCAAGCTTGGGCCTTTTCATGTCATAAGCATAATCACTCTCATCATTAATAGTATGGATAGCACCAATAGTATAACAATTATCATTATCACAATGAGTAATAGGAGCAACATCATTTGGGAGGGATACCTTTCTACCTTTGCTTCTCCGTCCTTTCTTTTTCTTCTTCACATCATGTGTGGGTTTAACCCTCTTTTTGGAGCTCCTTATTAATGAGATTGGTTGGATAGAAGGCTCCTCCTCGTTACCTAATTCATTACAAGAAAAAATAGGAGGATATTGGGAAATCTCTTCCCTTTCATTAGTATTCTCTTCATCTTCTAATTGTTTTCTTGACTTTATGTAATTGGCAATATAAAGATTTTCAATGCAATTCACCGCACAATACATAAACAATTCTTCTAGATAAATATCAAGGAATTTCTCAAGGTTATATTCTAGAATATGCTTAGTTATACGTTTCATTTCTTCATAACCCAAAAGTAAACTAAGTTCATTATGATGTGCAAGGGAAATCAAATCATCACAATTTTTGGACACGATACAATCATGAAACAATTTGCATTGGAGATTTAAATGACCATGTTCATTGCAAAGTTCACAGGTATGGCGAAGAAATTTTAAATTTTCAGCACAAATAGCTAGCCTCTCTTGCAACCATTTAGTTTCCAAATACTTATGCCTCTTGCAAAATCTATTTTCCCTAATTGGTGTGTACTTGCAAGCTCTATGTATTCCACAAAAGTTGACATGCTTATAAGAGACATTTTCATCATGACTAGTGCAATCATCATTAGTACTATGGATATTCAAAGAGTTCATACTAACAACATTGCAATCATGCTCATCATCCAAAGATTTAGTGCCAAACATTCTAATGCATTCTTCCTCTAGCAATTGAGCACAATTATCAGAATCCTTATTCTCATGAAAGATATTAAAAAGATGAAGCATATGAGGTACCCTCAATTCCATTTTTTGTAGTTTTCTTTTATAGTCTAAACTAGTACAAAAAGATTCGATTGCAAGATCTAAAGATATACCTTCAAGCGCTAACCTCCCCGGCAACGGCGCCAGAAAAGACATTGTTGGGACTCCAAGTGCAGAGGTTTGTAGGACAGTATCAAATTTCCCTCAAGTGGATGACCTAAGGTTTATCAATCCGTGGGAGGCGTAGGATGAAGATCGTCTCTGTCAAGCAACCCTGCAACCAAATAAAAAAGAGTCTCTTGTGTCCCCAACACACCCAATACAATGGTAAATTGTATAGGTGCACTAGTTCGGTGAAGAGATGGTGATACAAGTGCAATATGGATGGTAGATAAAGGTTTTTGTAATCTGAAAATATAAAAACAGCAAGGTAGCAAGTGGTAAAAGTGAGTATAAACGGTATTGCAGTGCTAGGAAACAAGGCCTAGGGTTCATACTTTCACTAGTGCAAGTTCTCTCAACAATAATAACATAATTGGATCATATAACTATCCCTCAACATGCAACAAAGAGTCACTCCGAAGTCACTAATAGCGGAGAACGAACGAAGAGATTATGGTAGGGTACGAAACCACCTCAAAGTTATTCTTTCTGATCGATCTATTCAAGAGTCTGTAGTAAAATAACACGAAGCTATTCTTTTCGTTCAACCTATCCCAGAGTTCTTACTATAATAACACCTTAAGACACAAATCAACCAAAACCCTAATGTCAACTTGATACTCCAATGTCACCTCAAGTATCCATGGGTATGATTATACGATATGCATCACACAATCTCAGATTCATCTATTCAACCAACACAAAGAACTTCAAAGAGTGCCCCAAAGTTGCTACCGGAGAGTCAAGACGAAAACGTGTACCAACCCCTATGAATAAGTTCATGAGGTCACGGAACTCGCAAGTTGATGACCAAAAGATACATCAAGTGGATCACGTGATATCCCATTGTCACCACAGATAAGCACATGCAAGACATACATCAAGTGTTCTCAAATCCTTAAAGACTCAATCCGATAAGATAACTTCAAAGGGAAAACGCAATCCATTACAACAGAGTAGAGGGGGAGAAACATCATAAGATCCAACTATAATAACAAAGCTCGCGATACATCAAGATCATACCACCTTAAGAACACGAGAGAGATCGAGATCAAACACATAGCTACTGGTACATACCCACAACCCCGAGGGTAAACTACTCCCTCCTCGTCATGGAGAGCGCCGGGATGATGAAGATGGCCACTGGTGAGGGATTCCCCCTCCGGCAGGGTGCCGGAATAGGGTCCCGATTGGTTTTTGGTGGCTATAGAGGCTTGCGGCGCCGGAACTCCCGTTCTTTTCTGCTCCCCGATGTTTTTAGGGTATATGGACATATATAGGCGAAATAAGTCGGTCAGGGGAGCCACGAGGGTGGGGGCGCACCCAGGGGGTAGGGCGCGCCTCCCTGCCTCGTGGCTTCCTCGAAGCTTCCCTGACGTCTACTCCAAGTCTCCTGGATTGCTTCCGTTCCAAAAATAACTCTCTCGAAGGTTTCATTCCGTTTGGACTCCGTTTGATATTGCTTTTCTTCGAAACACTGAAATAGGCAAGAAAACAACAATTTGGGCTGGGCCTCCGGTTAATAGGTTAGTCTGAAAAATAATATAAAAGTGTTTAGTAAATCCCATAAACATCCAAAACAGATAATATAATAGCATGAATACTTCATAAATTATAGATACGTTGGAGACGTATCACGGGGTTTACATCATATTGCTTGAGTTTATTCCTCTACATCATGTCATCTTACTTAAAGCGTTAGTCTATTCTTCATGAACTTAATACTCTAGATGCGGGCTGGAGTTGGTCGATGTGTGGAGTAATAGTAGTAGATGCAAAATATTTTCTGTGTACTTGACACGTACATGATGCCTATATTACATAATCATTGCCTTGGATATCTTCATAACTTTGCACTTTTCTGTCAATTGCTCGACAGTAATTTGTTCACCCACCATATTATTTACCTTCAAGAGAGAAGCCTCTAGTGAAACCTATGCCCCCCGGGTCTATTTTCCATCATATTAGTTTCCGATCTACTATTTTACAATCTTTTATTTTTAGATCTATAAACCCAAAAACATTTTCTCTTTTGTTTAGTTTTATCTATCTCTATCAGATCTCACCTTTGCAATTGACCGTGAAGGGATTGACAACCCCTTTATCGCGTTGGGTGCAAGTGTTTGATTGTTTGTGCAGGTGCATAGATTGGGGACTTGATTGTAACTCCTACTGGATTGATACCTTGGTTCTCTAACTGAGGGAAATACTTATCTCTACTTTGCTGCATCACCCTTTTGCTCTTCAAGGGATAAACCAACGCAAGCTCAAGAAGTAGCAGGAAGAATTTCTGGCGCCGTTGCCGGGGAGGTCTACATCAAGCCTACCAAGTACCCATCATAAACTCTCATCTCTTGCATTACATTATTTGCCATTTGCCTCTCATTTCCCTCTCCCCCACTTCTAAAATGAATTTCAGAAAAACACAAAAAGATTTTCCTTTTTTCACCCTTCTCCCGTTTGTCTTTTCGTTTGCTTTTGTTTGCCTATTTGCTAGATCGGTTTGTTGCCACTATGTCTGAATCTGAGGAAGTTCCCATCAAAAAAGATAGTAGTAATCTTGAGGAAAATTTTGATGACTTTGCTAGTAATGATCCTCATGAAGAACCTACTATTATGCATATAAAGAAAATCCGTATTGGTAGCGGTAATATTATTGGAAAATGTGTTATTCAAGATTTCTTTACTTGTGTTGGCACGCTACCTATGCTAGGAGGATCTATTCTTCATAAAACTAATAGTCTTGCAGATGCTATAACTTTGCTCATAATTGAACTCGAAAGACAATTTGTTCATATGCATCCTAGCATACAAAGGATTTTCCTAGAGTTTTCTAATATTCAACACTCACAAGTTAAGCATGCTGCCACTATATTTTTAGCTCACGAGTTTAGATTTATCAAGAAAGGAGCTAGCGAAATTTTTGCTCATTATAAAATAAATGCCAGTTGCTCTCCCATAGAGGAGATCCTTTTTTATCAAGAGGAAACAATGAGATTGCAATCTCCTGATTATGTTGCTTATAATGAAAATTTGAGAAAAAGAGTCCATACCAAAGTTTTGGTTGATAAGATCTCTGAACTTAATGATAATTTTGCTATACAAAACAACTGATTAGGGTTCCTGCTAGGAGATAAGCTTATGACATTTTATCGAAGGAAAGCTTACAATGATGAGTTGATTATAAACTATAAGGGGCTAAAGGAGGAACCCTTTCCTCCCGCACTTGATCTTAGGGATCCCTATCCTATTAAATTTATCCCTTTTGATTACTTTTGTTTACCACAAAGGAAGCTTTCCGCTGAAAGAAGGGAGTATGAGATGAGCATGGATGATCTCCCTTACTATTATGCCAATACCTAGATCTATTGCAATATGCCTAGCTAGGGTCCTTAAACAATAGCGCTTGTTGGGAGGTGATACGTCTCCGTCGTATCTGTAATTTTTTATTGTTTCATTCCAATATTATACCGCTTTATACACTTTTGGAAACATTTTATATGATTTATTTGGACTAACATATTGATCCAGTGCCCAGTGCCAGTTCATGTTTGTTGCCTGTTTTTTGTTTGGCAGAAAATCCATATCAAACAAAGTCCAAATGCAATAAAAATTTACGGAGAATTATTTTGGAATATTTGTGAATTTTCGGAGGTGGAATCAACGTAAACTGGGGCCCACAGGCCCCAACATACACCAGGGCGCGCCCTAGGCCCAAAGCACGCCCCGGTGTCTTATGCTCACCTCGTACGTCAGTTGGATATCTACTTTGGGTGCAAGGAAGATTATATCCAGAAAAAAATCATGTTAAAATTTCAGTGCAATTGGAGTTACGGATCTCCCGGAATATAAGAAACGGTTTTTGGCCAGATCTGGGGGACGCAAAACAGAAGAGAACAGAGAGATAGATCCAATCTCGGAGGGGCTCCCGCCCCTCCGCCGCCATGGTGGCCATGGACTAGAGGGGGGACTCTCCTCCCATCTATGGGGATGCCAAGGAAGAAGAAGAAGGGGGGCTCTCTCCCCCTCTCTCCCGGTGGCGCCGGAGTGCCGCCGGGGCAAGGATCATGACGATGATCCACATCAACAATCTTGCTACTGTCAACACCAACTCTCCACCCCTCTATGCAGCGGTGTAACACCCCTTCTCCCCACTGTAATATCTATTTAAACATGGTGCTCAACTCCATATATTATTTCCCAATGATATTTGGCTATCCCATGATGTTTGAGTGGATCCGTTTTGTCCTATGGGTTAATCGTGATCTTGGTTGGTATGATTGTATATTTTATTTATGGTGCTGTGCTACGGTGCCCTCCGTGTCGCGCAAACATGAGGGGCCCCCGTTGTAGGGTGTTACAATATGTTCATGGCTTGCTTATTGTTAGTGTTGCGGGGGTGACAACAGCCTAAACGCGGATAAGTGGGTTACGGCATATGGGATAAAGAGGACTTGATACTTAATGCTATGGTTGGGTTTCACGACCTTAATGATCTTTAGTAGTTGCGTATGTTTGTTAGGGGTTCAATCATAAGTGCATATGATCCAAGTAGAGAAAGTATGTTAGCTCATGCCTCTCCCTCATATAATATTACAAGAATGATTACCGATACTTGTTATCGATTTCCTAGGGACAAATGACTTTCTTGTTGACAAAAGCTATCCACTTTTATTACCTTGCAATTTATCCGTAGTTTTATTCTTGCAAAGTACTCGTAGTTTTATTCTTGCAAAATAGTTTCATACTTGTTTTAGGTAAAGCAAACGTCAAGTGTGCATAGAGTTGTATCGATGGTCGATAGAACTTGAGGGAATATTTGTTCTACCTTTAGCTCCTCGTTGGGTTCGACACTCTTATTTATCGAAGAAGGCTACAAATGATCCCCTACACTTGAGGGTTATCAATACCTTTTTCTGGCGCCATTGGCAGGGAGCAATAGTGTGGGGTGAACATTTTCGTGTGTGCTTGTTTGCTTTATCACTAAGTAGTTTTTATTTTCTATTCTATGTTGTTCTCTATCTTTAGTTATGGATATGGAACACGAAACACCAAAAAATTAGTGATACTTGCTACTCATGGAGATGGGGAACCTCCTAAAACCCTCAGTGCTCGTTATGTGAAAATATTAATCACTAGTTTGATAATCCTGAGAAAACCACATTCAATATGATAATGGGAGACACGTTGGATCAACGTGAATACTTTAGGGATTATCGCTTGATACAAAAGGGAAACTATTATGGGAGCAAATTGATATGTTGCGTTGGTATGCTGGGAATTTATGCCAGAGATATGATTATACTTGTTGCTCTAGGATGAACGCTCCACACCTTCCCTTTCATGCAAATTTAATGATAATGAAACCTTGGCTTCTTATGCCAATGGTAGATATGATTATTATGATGTGGAACAAATAGAAGAATTTGTTGCTTTTATGGGTGCTTATGAAATTAAATCTTTGTTTTTAAAATATGAAGCTTTTTATGATGATGTTTATAGACCTGGAATTTTTTCCATCCTTAAATATTACTATGATAATTATAAATATAATTCTGATATTGATGAATTTATTGAGAAAATCTCCGCTGTCCGAGAAGAGACTAATATTTTGCAGGAGTCTATGGAAGAAGGAATTGATGAAACTGTGAGCTCATTGGATGAAAGAGATGATGAGGAGAGCGAAGAACAAAAGGAGGAAGATATTGATGAATTTATTGAGAAAATCTCCGCTGCCCGTGTCCACTTCTAATGAGAGTAACTCTTCAACTCATACATTGTTTAATTTCCCTTCATGCTTACCGAAGGATGAACGCTATAATAACTGCTATGATCCCGTTGATTCTTTTGAAATATCCCTTTTTGATGAACTTGATGCTTGCTATGATTGTGGCGAAGATGCCAATTTGAATTATGCTTATGGAGATGAACTTGATATAGTTCCTTATGTCAAGAATGAGATTGTTGCTATTGCACCCACACATGATAGTCCTATTATCTTTTTGAATTCTCCAAACTACACTATATCAGAGAAGTTGGCATTTATTAAGGATTACATTGATGGGTTGCCTTTTACCTTTGCGCATGATGATTTTGATGAATATAATATGCATGTGCTTGCTGATCCTACTTGCATTATTATGAGAGATGAACAACATCTCTGCCTCTCCATGTTTCCAACACGATAAAATTGCAAGAAACGGCTTATGCTATGTATTGGCCTTTACTTGATGTGCATGAATTATTCTTGTATGACATGCTGATGCATAGGAAGAGTGTTAGACTTTGGCATTGCATGCTATATGTTGTTTTGTGCTCAGTACTAAATGCCAAATCATTGCTAATTAAAATTGGCCTCGATATACCTTGGGATCTGGGTGGATCCACTACTTGAGCACTTTATGCCTAGCTTAATGGCTTTAAATAAAAGCACTGTCAGGGAGACAATGTAGCAACCTGACCCAAAATCGGCCAAGTCTCTATGTATCTATACCATCCCAAGATCATGCTGGCACTCATAGTACATTGATGAAAAAAAATTCAAAGTTCAATCACACCTGATTTATCACACAATTCTCATATAGAGTCTTTATTAAAATAGAATAAATTTGGCCGAAGGCCAACTCATGAGAAAAAAATAAATGCTGCGGAAGCGTAGACGATAAGCGAGTCCATCCGACTCCATAGGGCAATCACCGAGCGTAGATCGTAGCCTCACTCCTGGTCGGAAAACTCCTCTTCCACATGAGACGTTGAAACCGTGTAGGTCAGCATTTTGAATATGTCAGCAAGTCATAGAGAGAACATTAACAGTAATGCTAACACTATATCCAATTTGGCTGTGGGGCTCTAAGTTTGAGTTTTTGCGAAAAAGCCAATTTTCCCTACAGCAAAAGGACTTACTTGCAATTACTACAAAATGTTGGTTGTTATTGAGATGGTTCCGCCAACCAGTGTCTCATACCCGAAATCATTAATAACCCATCAATTAATTAATTATGTTCGGTGTTGAGATTTCTGAAATACTCCAATTCCAGAGGCTCAATTGTCCATAACCGGGGACACGACTAATCGATTAGGTTCCTACTCTGCAGACTCTTGTACACTTTACCCGCAAGAGTTGTTCCCTCCTTTATGTCCTCGCACTACCTGGTGTTTGAAGAAGGGACGAACGAAACAGGGTCTTCCATAGAGTTGACTACCGGTGCCCATCCAATCCTACCGTTCTTCTACATCTCGTAGCACCGTCCAGCCCGTGTAATGCCTAGGGTTGACCAAGCCAGAACCCATAATGGCTTGCAGCTGCACAGGTAAGCTTCTGGTCAAGGGGTATTCATCCGTCTCTTCGTGGCTGAGTGAAGCTTTCCGCAAGGTGTCATCGCGCTTCTCCATGCATCCCGGCCATCCGCTGGTTGCTCCAGGGTGCCCATCAACCGTCCTCCACCCAGTAGTGAATTTGAAGTCCATCTTGATCTTGAAGTCATGGGGTTGTCATCATCTTGACTCTCACATCTCCCTTATGAATCGCTCAACCAACCCCGTCTACGAGCATAGCAAAATAAACTACATCGTCCCGGGCAATGGTAACAAAGGGATTTTGGGTCAACCCACCACATGATACTACTCAAGACTTATTCAATTTCTCCTACTACATGCATGGTGGGGAGGAATACTACTAATGCAATAAAACATAGGTAAATAGTTTCATGATCAAGACTTGCCTGGCTGACGGTCTTCGAACGCTAGTGACTCGTGATAGCAAGCTTCGCACTTCGGAAATTCTATTCGAAGCAAACAATAAATACATAAGCATACAACTATACCAACATAGTAACATAACAGCAAGCTATCATAATTCACACATAGACAATCAACCAAAACCAAAGAAAACCAATTGAACACCAAGCCAACAACTAGCAAAAAAAATAAAATAAAACATTTTTTTTGTAAATAAAAGTTCACCATCTAAAACTACAGAAACAAATCGACAATAAAATAAAATAGAGGTGGAAATAAATTTTAAAGCAATTAAAAAAACAGAAAATAGCAACAAAGCAAAATAAACTAAAACATGGTTGTTTTCATGTAGAACTAATTTTAATAAAATCTATAAATACCCAAATTAATCCTACTGCTAGGCAAGGTCAAAACAAAGCAGTGGCAAAAAGAATCGCCTAAAAATATTAATTCTAGCTCATATTATAGCAAAACTACTAATCTGACTAAAACTCATATTTTTTTAAAAAACTAAAGCATGGCCAAAACTATTTTATACATAAACTTTAGAAAATTTGCAAACTAGAGAAAAAAGAATCAACTAAAAATATTTAATAACCTAAAAGATATAGATTTTACAAAATTGAAACTATTCTATTTTTCAAACAAGACGAAAATAACAGTAAAAAAACTAACGGTGCTATTGGGCTTGGGGTGGTGCGATCTGAAGCTAAACAGCGCATGGGCGAAATATAAACTAAAACGCGATCGGGCCGGTCTACACCAAGCCATAACTAAACCGGAAATAAGCCGTAAACTAAACCATACAAAAACCGATCTAATATAAATAAACCTAACCCTTCACTAGATCTAATCTAAGCCGTAAATTGCAGATCGAACGGTCGAGGGGAGGTACGGGTTATAGTGAACAACGGCGAAGTCTGGTGGCTCGGCGGCGGCTCTGGTGGTCGAGGAGGTCGGTGAAGATGTCGGGGCGAGGCGGCGGAACGATGCGGATGCGGTGGTGACGTCGGGGTGCACTACAAAAAAAGACACTTCCGTGATGATACGTGTTTCTCACAGTAGGTCACGTTTTCTGTCATGCATGTACATCCATGACGATTTTATGACAGAATCAAGATAGTCATACCTGTGTTGTCGTAGAAGTGTTCCATGACATTACCAAAATTATCATCACAAAAGTGTCCACTTCCATGACGATAAATCGCGCGTCACAGAAGTGCTTTCGTCAAGGGTGACTGACACGTGGCATCCACCGTAACGGGTCGCCGTTAAGCTATCAGGTCCGGTTTTGGATCCGATAACCCGTTAATAGCCCGGACCAATGGGAAATTTCCACGTGTAAAATTCTGATTGGCTGGAGGAAACACATGTCAGCTCGTCAGTTGTTCAGATAGGCGCCTATGATATGTCGACATGTGTGACGGCCCACCACTGGCCCATTTAGCTTACAAAAACCGGCCCGTTTTACTTGGTCAAAAGTTAGCGGGCTGGACCATGAAAAGCCTGTTAACGGTCTTTTCGCAAATAGCCCATTTTATGGCCTGGTAACTCATGGCCCGTTAGGGCCTACCCAAAATTGGCCCAACAATGTCATGTGGGCTGTCGAATATAACACCAGCCTGTTTCACTTTCGGCCCATGTATGGCCCACGACGTCTTTCGGCCCATATGAGGCCTTCGTATCTTTAGGCCCTTTAAAGGCCCATGGTGACTGAGGGAGTCCTGGATTAGGGGGTCTCCGGACAGCCGGACTATATCCTTTGGCCGGACTGTTGGACTATGAAGATACAAGATTGAAGACTTCGTCCCGTGTCCGGATGGGACTCTACTTGGCGTGGAAGGCAAGCTAGGCAGTACGGATATGGATATCTCCTCCTTTGTAACCGACCTTGTGTAACCCTAATCCTCTCCAGTGTCTATATAAACCGGAGGGTTTTAATCCGTAGGACAACATACAATCATACCATAGGCTAGCTTCTAGGGTTTAGCCTCTCCGATCTCGTGGTAGATCAACTCTTGTAATACCCATATCATCAAGAATAAATCAAGCAAGACATAGGGTTTTACCTCCATCAAGAGGGCCCGAACCTGGGTAAAACATCGTGTCCCCTGCCTCCTGTTACCATCCGCCTTAGATGCACAGTTCGGGACCCCCTACCCGAGATCCGCCGGTTTTGACACCGACAGTGACTCTAACCCATAATGACCAATAAATTTCTTTGTACCCATTAACGGCCCATGATTCACATGGGCCGTTTCCAGCCCGTGTTAGCTTTCGGCCTACTGACGGCCCATACATTCTTGGGCTCCTTTCCAGCCCTTGATTACTTCTGGCCCGTTACTTGCCTGTTCCCCTAATGGGCCAAATTCGGCCCGTGGCAAGAGTTAGCCCGTTTCTAGCCTATTAACCTGTTGCGTCATTTCCAGCCCGTCCTATATTCTAGCCCATTTAAAGACCCGTTATGCCAGTGACAAAATTAAGCCTTTGCTGTCCTCCGGCCTGTTAACAGCCTGTTACCGTGCTGGGCCGATACCATTTACGTCTGTTTATGGCCCATGTTGACCCATTTATCCGACGGTCCGAGGCCTACCGATTCTACGCCCTGTTGGAGGCCCATTTATCGGTGGCCCATAGGAGGCCCATGGATCCTACGACCCGTAGCAGGGTCAAGGTTACCACGGTCCGTATATGGCCCGTGGTTGTTGCGGCCACTAGAAAACCAGGGAAAAAGAAGACTAGGAAATAAATAAGCCCGAAAATAACGCTAGGCTATTAAGGCGATTGCATAGATTACATCCACTGGGCATCAAAGATCGCCACTAGTGCAAATATAGGGAACACCCTACACTATACAAAAATGGCTTGCTATTTTTCTTCAGCCGGTGGTTGCACGTTAAGAACAAATTTTGTATCGCAACAAAACAAATTACAACTATAAAACAAAAGGAAGGTTGGCATAAAAGTTAATAGTCTGGCAGATAAATGCACCACCAGAAGTTCAGAAGCTGAGTTGATTTGACCTGACTGTTACGTTTTCATGCTGTATTGTCCGATGGAGCACCATCGCCTTCATTTCTCCTAGGCTCCTAAGCAACATAGAAAATGTCTAATAGTCTGGTTTCAAAACCATGCATATCTTGACGACATCGAACAATGTTTGTCCTTGTTTCACGAAGGGTCTTTGTTAGGGAATGGACTTGTGTCTGGAGCGCAGATGTAACATTGTTTTGAGCTTGCATATCTTGATCACGAGGCAGTTTGGACGAGATTGCCTTAACAACCAACCCAGTATTACGCAGGAACATGCTTTTGGCACTGTTAGTGGACATGTACTGACCCACTGCATCAAGAGCTGACATTGCGGTTATAGTTGCCTCGCCACCTTCAGAAGGTGGCGGTTCCACCATTTTTTCCATAGCTTGCTGAAATATTGAGTTTTTTACATTAGTAGTACCAGAACTGAAGATATTAAGGAGGCAGCAAAACCAAACAAAATAGCTTTGGTCTATATACAGAACTTATTCTGGTGAACCCATGTAAAATATTAGTTGTATTTTACTGCAAAGTACATAATAAAAACAGGTTCCAAACATATGACAGTGTACAATGGCTAATGTATTGTCTATTTCTTCACATTGTATTGACAACTAAGGATAAAGAGACAAAGTTTATAATACGATAAGCATAGTATGACATCATTCATATCACAAAACAACTAAGAACAGACAAACAGGCAATTGTAACATTGTGTGGGCAAGTCCAACACAGAACTAGATTACATGTCAAGATCAAAGGAACAACACTCCTCTCTTTTCAACGTTGTAAGGTGCAATGATACGCTAAGACAATTATGTATAAAATTGAAAAGAGTAATAGACATTGGCTGCAAACCATGTAGTTCAGGGCACGAGTCAGAGTAAGTAGTAGTTAATAGGCATGAGGATTAAGGACTTACAACAGTGGCTTTGACTGGTGTAGTCATGCCCTTCGTCTTGCTGGTGTGACAGTCCTTGAAGATTTCTACATCATTTGGTTCAGGTACTTTTTGGTCCTTGCAGGCTTTCCTCTGCATTTGGAACAAGTCAATATAGATCTGATAATATGGTACAACGAAAAGAGTGAAACAACAGCTAATTACAAGAGCCTCGCAGTGTGCAATATAGCTACGAGATCCTGTCGTCTGTTGGAATTTCACTTTCGTACGGTTGGCCTTGTTCTTTGAACAGTTCACCTACAAGAAGATAGATTTGTGTGGCACATACGTAAATAGGACTTCAACATGTGATCTAATCATACACACACACACACACATATATATATAATGTACCTGATACTTCGGATCAGACCAGTGTTTAACGAGGCCTCTCCAGTCTTCATCCGATATATTTTCCACCGGAGATGTTTGAGAAAGTTCACTGTTAGCCTTGCCTTCAAAGTGAGTTTTCCTCAAGTTATACCAATACTATCGTAGAGCAAACTTGAAAACATGGGTCCAAGCTTGTCTGGTTGCATCATCTTGGCTATCCAACTTGAACCTCATCTGTTGCAAATTATGGGAGTCTCATTATCAACAACCTAGAAAGTATGGGACAGAGCAAGACGATATTACCAGTTTCCATACATAACCATACCTACAGATAAATGGTCGAGGAAGGTGTTGAACTGGGTTTCGTCTTTGTCATTCCTGTACTGAATCTATGTTGGGAGGATACGTACATGACACCTAACGGCAACCGCTGCCTCTGATACTAACTTGGCTGACTCTGTAGCATCACGTGGCCATTTTAAACCTGCCTCAAAACGGATCTCCATTCTTCCTCCTCTAGATTTAGTTAACCTATCGAGCATTATCCCTGGTGTTTGTTTCCTCTTGCGCCTAGGTGCTAGTCCAACAATGAAAATAGGAAGTGTTAGTGTACATCAAACTGTGAGACTACATATAAAGAAGCATGCAACTGTAACTTGACTCCAGCAACTACCTTCTTCCTGTTGAACCTCACAAAGATCATCTGATCTTGCCAACTCATCTTGTGTCAAGAGTGCTTCGGAAGTAGTGTCAGGTGGCAAGGGAGCTTGGGAACGTGCTACTAGCTAAGTTAACCAACGAGGATCTCCCGGGTTTTTTATTCTCCTAGGCTCTCCTAGGCTCTCCTAGGGGATTACCTCGCCGGTGGCCACTCCGGCCCCGGCGGCCACCTCCTTCTACGCCGGCGGCCACTCTGGCCTCGGCGTCCACCTTGTCACCTTCTCATCCATGTGCATCACTTCTCTGTGGAACTATGGCTCCTTTTTCTCTCAACTTCGAGAGGGGCAAGAAGTTTCAAGCAGCCATGAGGAGTACATTTGGGCACCCCCATGGTCTTCTCTCCTAGCTTTCAGCAAAAGGAATTCATCTTGGTCGTGTCATTCTGCCGGGCTACATTCAAGTTGGATATGCATACGGTTAGTATTGCTCTTCAGTCAACTTTTGGAGGTTATCCTCAATGTTTTAGGGTATCCTCCGTCAAGGACCGTTCTTTCAAGTTCTCTGTTGCTTCCAAATCGGTGGGTTTTCACATCTACAATGCGGGGAGAGTGGTTGAAAAAGATTTTGAGATGGTCTTTAGTCTTTGGGGTAATGGGGGTCCTAACTTGCGTCATGAAGAATTCCTATATTACAAAGAGTTAGATGCTGAGTGGACCATTGTCGGTCATAAGGGCAAAGCCATTGTTCCTTGCTCCGGTGATCGCCGGAGTGCAGCTCCGGTGAGGGACCATAGGTCGGTATTTCAGCGGTTATCCAGGGCAGTTGATTCGGCGCGTGATTTGAGTCAGCCTTCATTACGGAATTTTACTACAGCAGTTAATGAGCCCATTATTGAGGATCAGGTTAATGAGCCCATCATTGAGGATCAGGCCCGCATTTCGGATTCAGACAATAACACACGTTATTTCGAACGTGCATGCTTTGCATGTGGTGACATGGGTCACCTGGCGCGCTTCTGTCCCAAGCCTAGGCTTACTGGGTTGTGGCCATTTATCCCAGTAGCAACCTTCAGCAGCCCACCAGCCGAGGCCTGGCCCGAGGGGGTAGTTGCTGACTGGTTCAGGAACATTGGGCCGACCCAAGATCCAAGATTGGTTGCCTCTTTTAGGGAGCTGGCCTCGGGGCATTTCCTTAATTTTCAACCAAGAACACAGATAGACTCCTCGCATTCCACTCATACTTCCCTTTCTGTGCAAACTCGTTCAACCCCTCCGCCATTGTTGTCAGACTCCGAGCTCCACTCACCTGCAGAGGCCATTATGGTGAACATTCCCATCGATCCTCAGCTGTTTGTACCGCACGGGTTCTAGATTCAGCAGATTGAGGGAAGAAATGGAGTTACCAGGGTGGTTCTTCCACCTCGGCCGCGTCGCCATGAGGATTGGGCCATCGCCACCATCCACCCTCTTCCCGATGAGGTACACTTCCACAACGTTCGTGAGGTTTTGTAAGATTTTCTGCAAAATGACCCAGATGCTCAAGTTGGTTTTCGAGAGATTTAGCCTTGCCCATTTGGGGAGGCATACGTTCAGTTTCGGCACATCCCCGATAGGGACAGGCTGGTTAGAGACAACCCTCTTGCTTTTGGGGATGTTTTCATCACATTTACTAAGCATAATGTGGGTAGAAACCGGAGGAGAGTGCAGTTTAACAGGGTGTGTTGGCTCGTGATCATTGGTGTTCCTTTCGACCACTGTAACACTGAAGATATTGCCACTACAATAGCAAAATTTGGAAGAATAATTCACTGGGAAAAGGAAGATGCTCTAAAGGGCAAGATCTTGGTCAAGGCAAGAGTGATAGACTTGATTGAAATTCCAAAGAGCATCCATTGGTCTGAAGGAGAAAACTTTGAAGAAGGATCTCTAACTAGTTCTGGTGAGGTGCTACTGGAGGAAATGCAGGGTGGTGGCCCTGCAGATGAGGACCCGTTCCCTCCACCAGGAGTTGATCCCCACCCCATTCCTCATAATGCTAATGACTTTCCAGGATTTCATAACTTGTAGTTGAACAATGCACCTGCAGATAATGCGGAGTGGGAAGAGTGGGATGAGCAGGGACATTGGGCTTTTCCTCAGCCAGCAGCTCAGCCTATGGATATAATTCAGAAGCAACATCAAGCAGAAGTTCGGATAGATGCAAATGAAGTCTTGCCCAACAGCAACATTACCACAATAGTTTCTTTATCTGAAGGTTTGTCCTCACACAACGGCGGACCTAATATTCAGAATCAAGAGGTTAGTTAAGTGGCCCTGGGAAATTTTGAGGCCCCTCTTGGTGATGGTCTTCATAACTTACTACAAGCTTACACATCTGATGCTGAAAATGATGTGGAAGAGGGTGAATTCATTGCACATGTGGATCAACAAGTGCCTGGTCTGAACATTGTCAATGAAATTCAGAATGACACTTGTCTCATTCGGGAGGGTTTGCAAATTTAGGTGGCTAAAGCTGTAGAAGCCTCTGGTGCTGCTGCAGTACAACAGATTTCAGAAGATCCACAACCAGCAGCAGTGTAGAGTATTCTCAAAGAAGTGCCAGCAGATACTGAGGGTCCATTGAGCTCTATTAAGGAAAGTGTTGGTCCTTCTGCAGGTATAGCAAATGTTAATTTGGATATTTCTTATACTTCCCTGATTAGTCCACAAGAATTGTTCCAGTTGGCCTCACATCATGCTTTTTCTGTTATTGACTGTGCACATCTTATATTTGAGAAAGGTATTGAGCTCTGGGGGAAACATTTTGCTCCTTCACCCACACAGATGGCAAGTTCTTTCTCTTTAGAAATTCCAGTAAGTTGGCTTAACTTTATTTTGCACTTGCTTCTGACTCCAGACAAATTTGATTGGACCTTGCACCTTTTGAAATCACCCTTATGGCAAATTTTGATTGAAATCTGCAAAGAAGAAGATACTATGACTTTTTGTATCCCTGATAAGTGCTCTGTCTCTCAGGCGCCAGTATGCAAGTTACAGTCACCTGCTGGTATTAACAAAGAAAATGCTGGATGTAGTCCAGCAGCCCACTCTTCTTCTGGAGCAGGCAGTCCTTTGAAAATGGTTTCTCCAACTAATGTGATACTCTTACCTGCTGGTGAAGCAATCTCCAGGAAAAGGAGGGGAAAGGGACCCCTTGTTGAAACTCAGGTAAGAAGAAGTGGAAGAATTAGAGAGGAAAACAAAGGTTTTAAAAGAAATTCTTGCTCAGGAAAAGCATGTCTCCCTTGCAATGCTGCTTGAGGGAGTCTTGGATTAGTGGGTCTCTAGACAAACAGACTATATGCTTTGGCCGGACTGTTGGACTATGAAGATACAAGATTGAAGACTTCGTTCCGTGTCCGGATGGGACTCTCCTTGGCGTGGAAGGCAAGCTAGGCAATACGGATATGTAGATCTCCTCCCCTGTAACTGACCTTGTGTAACCCTAGCCCCCTCCGGTGTCTATATAAACCGGAGGGTTTAGTCCGTAGGACAACATACAATCATACCATAGGCTATCTTCTAGGGTTAGCCTCTATGATCTCCTGGTAGATCAACTCTTGTAATACTCATATCATCAAGAACAATCAAGCAGGAAGTAGGGTATTACCTCCATCAAGAGGGCCCGAACCTGGGTAAACATCTTGTCCCTCGCCTCCTGTTACCATCCGCCTTAGACGCACAGTTCGGGACCCCTACCCGAGATCCGCCGGTTTTGACACCGACATTGGTGCTTTCATTGAGAGTTCCACTATGTCGTCATCGTAAAGGGGGATGGCTCGTCTCATTGTCAAAGACAACATCACTTCTGGGGGAGCCCTGGCTGTAGGCCAAACTCTCCGACTAGGCGGCTTCGTCATGACCGCCCGCTCGACTGCTGCGCCAACGATGACTTCTCGGGTCATCGAAAACAGCCTCCACGTCGGCTAAAAATTCACTGAACAGATGGATCCAATGGAGCTCTCCTCTTTGAACGAGCTCTTGGATCGCATCGCCGCTCTGGGAGTCGCTACGGACTACGAACGGATCGGGCTTAAATCCGGCCAAAGGGAGATTAACTCTCCGCCGGTCACCCATCAAATAGCGGTGGTGGAGGAACAATGCGGCGTTTCTCCCTCTATCATGAGGATGAACTATGTCCGGATTCCCGAGCTCTCCGAGCCGGATACTCGCTCATGGGAGGACATCTCCCTAACCCTGAACCTGGAGTCAGGTCGCATACCGAACCCGCAGAGCAACATCCCGGAGTCCAAACTTCCAAGATCAGAAACTCCCCCACCCCGGGATCTCAAATTGGGTCAAGGTCTAGACTTAAATCCACCCACCCACCCAGATACAAATGATCTTTCCCACATTAGACAAGCACCCCAAGAGACAGTACATCACTATTGGGCCAGATTCCTCCTTGTAATGAACAAGGTCAAGGACTGTCGCGAGGAAGACACAATTTTGTTCTTTTGCAACAATTTCATGGACAAGGGGATCCTTAACGCCATAAGTCGCCGTGACATTGCACACTTCGCCAACTTGGCGGCCATAGTACGGAAATACTGTGCGATGGAAAGCGCCTGGAAAACCCAAACACAATTCTGGGATAATCCGGCCCTGACAAAACCCCCAGTCTGAACTAAAAGGGTGCACTCTCATAAGTCACCCGATTCAATTATAAAGAAACAAAAGCCCACTACAGGGCATGGAACCATATTAGAGGGATGGCTTAACGGGCCCTGCAAAATTCATACTACAGTGGATGCCATACCAACACACAGCCTTAGAGCATGTTGGGTACTCCGGCAGGTGGCCAAAAGCGGTGAGGATCTCCTCATCCAAAACACCCCAGAACACCTCCCCATGGATCACAATACAGTACTTATAGTCTTCGAGACCTTTGCCTCAAATAATAGGCGTAAGCGAGTACTCCGCAGCCTTGCCGAAGTCTGCCACGTGGAAGCAACAAATTCATGGAGCGACACGGCTATCACCTTCAATGCTAGTGACGGACCTCAATTCCGAACAACCCGAGCACCAGCTGCTTTGGTCCTCAGTCCAATTGTGGACGGCTTTCGGCTCACTAAAGTGCTCATGGATGGCGGCAGCGGATTAAACCTCATTTATGAGGAGACCCTTCAAAAAATGGGAATAGACAGCAACCGTATAGAGCAAAGCAGCACGACCTTCCGAGGAATTATCCCTAGTCGGGAGGCACGCTGTGCTGGGAAAATCACACTAGATGTGGTATTTGGCACTCCAGAGAACTACAGGTCCGAAGAAATCACATTCCAAGTAGCCCCCTTCAGTAGCGGATACCACGCCCTTCCGGGGCGGGAGGCATTCACGATTTTCCAAGCCATACCCCATTACGGGTACATGAAGCTCAAAATGCCCGGACCCAATGGAATCATCACTCTAGCTAGTGATCCGGACATAGCACTCTGCGACGAGAACAAACCAGCCGCACTGGCCCTCGAGGCACTATCCGAAGCCCTTGCGGCAGAGGAGTTAACTGCGCTGCGCTCTACAGTGGACAGGGACGACGTGATACTAGACAAAAGATCCAAGTCCACCTCCTTTAAACCAGCGGATGAAATAGTCAAATTCCAAGTCCATCCAACGGATCACACAAAAACAACATCCATCGGGGCATAGTTAAACCCCGCTATAGACGCCGCACTACGGGAGTTCCTGCTTGAGAATTGGGACATATTCGCCTGGCATCCTTCAGACATGCCAGGAATCCCACGCAGATTGGCTGAGCATAGCCTCAACGTTATAAAAGGATTCAAGCCGGTCAAGCAGACTCTTCGGCGTTTCTCTGAACCTAAGAGACAAGCCATTAGAGAGGAGCTAGCCAAGCTACTAGAGGCCGGATTCATTAGAGAAATAAAACATCCGGACTGGCTAGCCAACCTGGTGATGGTACCAAAGAAGGACAAATCCTGGCGCCTATGCGTCGACTTCAAGGACCTTAATAAGGCTTGCCCAAAGGATCCCTTCCCTCTCCCTCGCATCGATCAAATCATTGACGCTACTGCAGGACACGAATCATTGTGCTTCCTCGACGCATACTCCGGTTACCACCAGATTAAGATGGCGGAGTCTGATCAAGCCGTAACGGCATTTATCACTCCATACAGCCCCTTCTGTATTAACATAATGCCCTTGGGGCTCAAAAACGCCGGCGCAACATATCAGCGCATGATTCAGACATGTCTGGAAAAGCAGATCGGCAAGACAGTGGAGGCATACGTAGACGATGTGGTCATTAAAACCAGACACGTAGACTCCTTAATAGACGACTTGAGGCTCACGTTCGACAATCTCTGAACATACGACATTAAGCTCAATCCGGAAAAATGCGTTTTCGGCGTACCCGCCGGAAAGCTCCTGGGCTTCATCGTCTCCAGTAGAGGAATTGAAGCAAATCCAGCTAAAATCCGAGCCCTGTCGTAGTTGGCTACACCAACCGACCTCAAGCAAATCCAGAAGTTAACTGGATGTGTGGTGGCCCTAAGCCGCTTTATGTCCCGATTAGGAGAAAAGGCACTCCCCCTTTATCGCCTTCTTCGGCGCACCAAACACTTCGAGTCGACGGACGCAGCCACGACCGGATTGGAAGACATAAAAGCCATCCTGGCCACCAACCCAATCTTGGCCGCGCCAAATGTCGGCGAACCAATGCTATTATATATAGCGGCAACGCACCAAGTTGTAAGTGCAGTGCTCGTCGTCAAACGAGAGACAGATGGACATAAATTCCCACTTCAAAAGCCAGTATACTATGTATCTACCGTCCTCACTCCATGCAAATCACGGTACCCACATTACCAAAAGATAGCATACGCGGTACTCATGGCATCCCGGAAATTACGACACTACTTTCAAGAGTGTTCAATCACGGTGGCCTCTGAAGTACCACTCAACGACATAATAAACAACCGTGATGCCACGTGCCGGATTGCCAAATGGGCCATCGAGCTCCTCCCATTCGACATAACATACAAACCACGGCGAGCCGTCAAGTCGCAAGTGCTGGCTGATTTCATCACCGAATGGACAGAAGCCGAACTCCCTAAAGAGTACGGCGCGTACTCCAATTGGATCATGCACTTCGACGGCTCTAAAATGCTGGCAGGTCTGGGGGCTGGCGTCATCTTGACGTCCCCCACCGGAGATACAATTCAATACGTACTCCAAATACTATACATAGACTCCAATAACGCAGCCGAATACGAGGCCCTATTGCACGGTCTACGGATGGCAGTTTCCATGGGCATTCAACGCCTGGAGGTGCGTGGGGATTCAAACCTCGCAATATCCCAAATAAATGGAGACTTCGATGCCAAGGATCTGAAAATGGCGGCATATCACAACGCCGTTCTCAAAATGTCAGCTCGGTTCGAGGGGCTTGAATTCCACCATGTGGCTCGGGAAAATAATCAGGCGGCGGATATCCTCGCCCGTCTCGGCGCTGAGCGCGACCCTGTCCCACCTAACATCTTCCTGGAAAAACTGTTTAGCCATCCGTGGTATGGGAAGGGGACACCGACAATAATAGCCCGGATCCGGCCACAACACCGGATACCGAACACTCTGACACAATCGGAGGCTCTGCCATTGAAATAACACCTTCAGCCCATGTAATAATGGCCATCATCGGCCCCTGGACAGAGCCATTCCTGGCCTACCTAACCAGGCAGGAACTACCCGAGGACCAAAATGAGGCACGCTGCATAGTGCAGCGATCTAAATCCTACAAGGTCCACGAGGGAGAGCTTTATAAGAAAAGCACTACCGAAGTCCTTCAAAGGTGCATCTCCGAAGAGGAAGGGTGGAAGGTTTTGGCAGAAATCCATGTCGGACTCGGCGGCCACCACGCCGCAGCCCGGGCCCTTGTAAGCAAGGCCTTCCGTACAGGTTTTTATTGGCCGACGGCCCGGGCAGACGCGCAGCATCTGGTGCAACATTGCGTCGGTTGCCAGCTTTTTGCAAACCAAAGCCATATGCCACCTACCGCCCTCCAAACAATCCCCATTACTTGGCCCTTTGCGGTCTGGGGGCTTGACATGGTTGGACCCCTTAAAGGGGGAACCCATAAGAAAAAAATACCTAATGGTCATGGTGGATAAATTCACCAAATGGATAGAAGCCAAACCCGTCAAGACGGCTGAATCCGGACCGGTGATAGACTTCATATCTGGGGTTGTACACCGTTATGGTATCCCCCACAGCATCATCACTGACAATGGCATGAATTTTACAGCCGATGAGGTGAAACTCTGGTGCAGCAATATGGGCATCAAGCTCGACTATGCTTCTGTCTATCACCCGCAAACTAACGGTCAAGTTGAGCGAGCAAATGGTCTTATCATGAGCGGCATTAAACCCTGACTAGTGCGGTCCTTAAAGGAATCAAACACGCACTGGGTAGAGGAGCTCGACTCCGTACTATGGGGGCTGCGGACCATGCCGAATCACACTAGCGGATACACACCGTTATTTATGGTGTACGGCGCAGAGGCAGTTTTGCCTTGCGACATAATTCATGACTCACCTCGAGTGCGCATGTACGAGGAAAAAGAGGTCGGGCTCGATCGGCAGGACAGTTTGGACGCCCTGGAGGAGGAGCACGACGTGGCAAAGGCCCATTCCGCATTTTATCAGCAACATGCTTGAAGGTATCAAAGCAGAGAAGTACGAGCCAAAACCTACAACATTGGCGAACTAGTTCTACGCCTACCGGAGAAGAAAAAGAACAAGCTCAAGCCCAAATGGGAAGGTCCCTTCATTATTGACCAAGTTCTGACCGGTGGAGCGTACCGTCTGCGGGATGCATCGGATAATCGACTCGAGCCAAACCCATGGAACGCAGCCAGACTACGACGATTCTACGCCTAGCACCGGACTATATGTTCGTCCCCTCACCTCCGTCAATTTTTTGCATATCTGTTCTTTCTCTTTCCTCTCCTTTTATTTCTCATCCAGGCCCTAAAGGGCTAAACTTGTGTCTTGGTTTCACAATCACGCAGCGCTAGCCGCGCTCATTATACCTGGGGGATTCTTATACAGAAGCTTAATATAACTATTTTTCCGGACCTTATGTCCCGCACATGTGTTATTCTTCCGCATGTACCCTTTTTTCTCCATTATATGCATCGATATGACTTAAGTTTTGGCCAAGCTGGGTTGCCTGGCTCTTGTATTTATGCCCTACGTTCCCGTTAATTCGGCTAGGGCATAAGGGGAGAACCTCTGTGATTGTTACTGCCGGGTCAGCCGGATGTGTATCTCAGACTGGGTGAAGCCGAAAGCTAGCGTTCTTAAGGGAATATTCGGTCGGCGAACAAAAGATGACTTTTATTTAATTTGAAAAAATGCCTCCAGATGTTTATATCATGCGTTCCTTTTCGCAGTTCGGACATGCACATTAGGGCGTGCATACCCAGGGAAAGGAACCCTTAACGGAACTATTCTCCCTGGAAGATGTTTCTTACTACCCATGTAATATAACATAGCTAGTTGGGTACTTGTCTGATCAAGCACTTATGACCCCTATGCCTGGTTTCCATGCATACCCCGGTTTTTACATAATCGAGCAGGTATTCGGATACACTCCGGACTATCGGGTCCAGAGGTCGAAGTGAAAAGGTCCGCCATGACAAATGATTTACAATCCGGCTAGGGACATTACATATGTCACTTGAAGTACACAGTCACTAAGACTGATTAAATTCTTCTTCTATACCATCCAACAGGCTGTTTAGCCTACAATCCTGTTGCGAATACTTTGCGGCTAATTCTACTTGATCATACACTAAACTGACGAGAATCTACTTCCCATCAGGGCCCACAGGTTCGACCTCGGCCATGTGGTTTGGGTCCGCTTTGGTGTATCGCGTCTTCACCATAGCCCAGGCTTCCCTCGCACCTTGTCGGCAAGCTGATATCTTCCATAATCGGAAGCACCGCCGCGCTCCCTTGAGCTTCTCTACAAGCTCTCCCATGCCTCCTGGCAGGGTTGCGGACGGCCACTAGGCTTGGGCAATACCCTGCATCACCTGCCGAACTTGCTCATGCAGTTGTTAGAGCTCTGGTAGAAGATCACCCGAAGACCCGGGCATCTCTTCCGTGGGACGACCCATCAGCATACCTACAGACACAACTCTGTCAGCCGGCTTCTTCGCCGAACTCCTTTAAAAGTTCATTCAAGCACTTACTAAAAATGCCACGCCGAAGCCGCTTATTCTCCTTCACGGAGTTCGCTAGCTGGGCCTGGACATTTTTCAGTTCCTCGCCCAGCTGGGTATTGGCGTCTTGGAGATTGTTTTTTGTCCTGCCTGACTCGCGTAAGCACGCGCTCACTAGCATTTAGCTGTCGATCAGCACGTGCCCCATTCACCACTACGGCCTCCGGATTCACTCCGGGGTCACCTGCAACATCTATTGTTAGATTTGCATAAATGCTGCATACTACCTGGTACCTGCCTTCTTCGCAAGGGAAACATGCGTTACCAGAGGGACCCTTCTTGGACTCCCTCAACGCGGCAATAGCGACCCCTAGCTGGGCCTTGCACTCTTCCAGCTCTTGAGACAATTGGGAATTCTTCTCTGTAAGAACCTACTCAAATAAATGATCCTTAAATCAGTTGTGTCAACTATTTCAAGTCTCAGGGGCTACTAATACATATAATCGTCAGATTTACTTACCCGTATATCCCTTACATACTGGTCCGTGGCTCTGGCTAGACCATTTTGAGCAGCACGGATGTACGCGTCTCCAGAATTGAAGGCATCAAATGCCTCTAGTGAGAAATTAGCGTCACGGAGTACGGCCCGGCGACGCTTGTGATTCATGGAGCTCTCCACTTCGAAATTTGTAGCGGATAGTCTATCTGTATCCTCTGTAGGAGGAACATCCGGCGTCTGCCTCACGTTAGCTTCCGCCTCTATGTCCGGCCCTGGAGCCCGACTAGTCGAGGCGTGATCGGCAGCCTCTTCGGATATAGTCCGGCGGGCGTTTTTCTAGGAAACACGGATGTCATTATATTTTAAGCAAGATGACAACCACGGAATGAGGTTTTGTGTTTTACCTCAGTGCTGGCGTCTCCGTCCTGACCGCCTTCCATTTTTGCCTACCCGGCTTCGGCGCCTCTTGTTGGCGAGTTGCTGCAGGTTCGGCGCGACGTCCCGAAGGCCTTCCCTGTAAGACACCATACGTGTATGGTAGGTGAAGTGCATAAAAGGGAATCCTTTTTTGGGAGTTGGGACTTTGGTTTTTTTTTACGTGCGACGCAGGAAGTAATCCCGGATAGTCGACCGTTATGGCCACCATGGCGTCGTCACAGCTCAATTGATAGAATTGCCTGTCTATCAGCTCCAAGAATATGTTCGGATCCTCTTCAAGTCCGGGATCGAGGGCCCGACTAGGGTCCTCTGGTTGTGGAGCTGGGCTGTTGACCTCCCTTATCGCTTTTCGCAGTTCCTGCCGTGAAATGGCAAGGTGAGTACCGCAGGAAGGTTGAGAGTAAAAAGGGTACAACTCACCCAGCTTGGAGGGTTGTACATGGAGAATTCGTCCCTTGGTTTAATGTGGATGAACTCCTCTTCCTCTCCCTTGAATAACTCGGACAGAACTTTTGCTAAAGTAGCAGGTGAGTCCGGTCCCTTGCGCCCGCAACGGGTGGCATCGCCTTCCCCGTTAAAACACCACAGGAGGTGCCCTCGATATTGAAGTGGTTGCACCCCCCGCATTATGCATATTGACATAACCTCGATTATTGTCAATCCTGATTGAGCCATCGCTTTAATCCAGTTCATCAGATAAAGGTCTTCTCCGTTATCTTCCTCCAGGGGGCTCCGTGGGCGCCAACTTCAACGTTTCTTCAGAGGAGCATTATCGAACTCAGGAAGACCCCGCCGAACAGGGTCTGGAAGAGGGACGTCCTCCATGTAGAACCACTCCGAAGGCCAGTCTTCAGACATCTTCTTTGGAGTACCGGACGGGTATCCGGTCTCGGCGATGCGCCATATTTCGGCTCCGCCCACTTGATAAAGTGACCCCTTCTGTGTGCGGGGCACAAGGCAGAATAGCCTTTTCCACAGCTCAAAATGAGCCTCACAGCCCAAAACAGCTCACAAATGGCAACGTAGCCGGCGATGTGTAATATGGAAGCGGGGGTGAAATTATGCAACTGCAGGCCGTAAAACTCCAAGAGTCCGCGGAGGAACGGATGAATCGGAAATCCGAGTCCCCTTAGTAAGTAAGGGACAAGGCATACCCGCTCCCCCTTGGAGGGATTGGGGAAGCTCTCCGCTTGCTCCCCGCCATTATAAGTGGCGAGCCCGGCTCTGACGGGAACCATATACGCCGAAGGGAGAAATCCCTAGGTATGCAACTCTACTAATCGGCTGTGTGGGACGGAACACTTCTCCCAATCACCGGGCTTGGGGCTACGGGAGCGAGAGGAGGAGCTGCGATGGCCGGCCATGATGGAATGGATTTTTCCGAGCGCGCTCCGATGGATTCTCGCCGTGGGAAGATGGTGTGGATTGGATCTAAGAATCCCCATCCCTTTAATAGGCGATTTACTTACCTGGTGAGGGGGGCAAATGTAAAAACGCTCTGGCTCCTCGCATTCAATCGACGCGTGGAAGATGGCCCTTATTGGGCGCAGAAGCCAAGAAGTCCAACATTTATGGGAGAGGGACACTACTTAGATATTCAGGATTTGGAGAAGAACCCGCCTTGCAATGCCGAAGACAATATTGTGCACCGGACTCGTCGTCATTGAAGCCTGGTTCGGGGTCACTGAGGGAGTCCTGGATTAGGGGGTCTCCGGACAGCCGGACTATATCCTTTGGCCGGACTGTTGGACTATGAATATACAAGATTGAAGACTTCGTCCCGTGTCCGGATGGGACTCTCCTTGGCGTGGAAGGCAAGCTAGGCAATACGGATATGTAGATCGCCTCCCTTGTAACCGACCTTGTGTAACCCTAGCCCCCTCCGATGTCTATATAAACCGGAGGGTTTAGTCCATAGGATAATATACAATCATACCATAGGCTGGCTTCTAGGGTTAGCCTCTACGATCTCGTGGTAGATCAACTCTTGTAATACTCATATCATCAAGAACAATCAAGCAAGAAGTAGGGTATTACCTCCATCAAGAGTGCCCGAACCTGGGTAAACATGTTGTCCCCCGCCTCCTGTTACCATCCGCCTTAGACGCACAATTCGGGACCCCCTACCCGAGATCCGCCGGTTTTGACACCGACACTGCTCCTCCAGTTTTACACAGTAAAGTAGTTAAAAATCTTACTTCATCCTTTTGCAAGGTGGCTAGAGAGGACTTGCAAGAGAACATGGCTAAGAGGGCTAGAAGCAAGGAATCTGATGGATAGGCCAAGAATTCCAAGGCCAAGGAGAATAACAACTCCAACCCTAGTGCAGAATGATTAGTAAACCCTTTCTATATTTTGGCTGCACAACCAGGGTCCATGGGGAGAATGTTCCTAAGTTAGTTTCTCAAATATTGAACTCTATGTACTGCCTGAGGCATTTTGTTATGTGTATGACTGGAACCTTTCCTGGTAGTCTGTCTGGCTCTTGCTGTAATGGTTTGCACTTCTGGAAGACTGGTATGAGGCTAATATGGGCACCTGGATTTCTACAAGTAACCTGTAGCACTCAGTATTTATTCAGGTTCTATGGGTGCTGTATGGTGGTCTGTCAAAGGTTGGTCTTTGATAGCAGTTTAATAACATCCATGTTACTTAATGAATAACAAGAGATCTTGGAACATATTAAATTGGAACATTAGAGGCATAAATGCATAAGCCAAATGGC
Source organism: Triticum urartu (assembly GCF_056163025.1). Lineage (NCBI taxonomy): Eukaryota > Viridiplantae > Streptophyta > Magnoliopsida > Poales > Poaceae > Triticum > Triticum urartu. The sequence continues at coordinate 173,428,737 of NC_141875.1, forward strand.
TAGCTTTAAAGCAAAAAACAGAAGAGAGTGCAGCTGGGATTATATGTTTGCAGGAAACCAAAAGGGAGGGATTTGACTTGTCTTATGTTCATAACTTTTGTCCATACAGATTTAATAAATTTGAGTACCTACCTTCTATTGGGGCCTCTGGAGGCATAATTGTTATCTGGGTTGCTTCTCTTTTTCATGGATAAGTTCTGTTCCAAAACAAGTTTTCTCTCTCCATGAAAGTCACTTGTAACATTTCCAACCAGTCTTGGGTTTTGACAAACATCTATGGTCCTAGCAACCAGGAAGACAAAGCTGAATTTCTGCAATGGTTTAGTAACATCCAAATGCCCCCTGATGTGGATTGGATAGTAATGGGTGACTTCAATTTCATCAGATCTCCAAGTGACAGAAACAAACTAGGGGGATATGTCAATCAAATGCTCCTCTTTCATGAAGCTATTAGTAATTTAGGTTTGCTTGAACTACCATTAAAAGGCAGACAATTCAGCTGGAGTAATATGCAGGAAAACCCACTATTAGAAAAACTTGATTGGTTCTTCACTTCTGCTTCCTGGATGATTTCATACCCAGATTCCCTAGCTCTTCCTCTTGCAAGACCTATTTCTGATCATCTGCCATGTTTGATTAAAGTGGGAACTTCTATTCCAAAAGCTAAAGTGTTTAGATTAGAGAATTACTGGTTGAAGCACAACTCTTTTAAAGACATAGTCAAAGCAGCTTGGGACATTCCTATGGGTTACTCAAATCCTGCGAAGTTGATCAATGCCAGGTTCAAAAACCTAAGGAGGGCCCTAAAATTATGGTCAAAGAGTTTGACATGCCTTAAGAAGCAGATTGCGGACATCAATGAGTGCATTTTTCTTCTGGACTTCTTTGAGGAATTTAGAAGACTGGATACCATAGAGTGGAATTGTAGAGCCTTGCTTAAAGAGCACTTGTTCACTATTTTGAAAAACCAGAAGATATATTGGAAACAAAGAGGAAAAGTTAAAGGAGTAAAATTTGGAGATGAAAACACAAAGTTTTCTACACTAGGGCTTCAATTAATTACGAGCATAATAAGATTGCAATGCTCCTTAATGAGGATCAAGTAGAAATCATTGATCATGATGGAAAGGCTGGCTTACTTTGGGAATCCTTTAAACAGAGGCTAGGAAAATCTGAGGCACATACTATGAATTTTGATCTGGAAAACCTTCTTGCCAATCAGATCAATCTAGATGTCTTCAAGGACAATGAACAACCATTTTCAGATGAGGAAATAAATAATGTGGTTAAGGACTTGCCTACTGATAAATCACCTAGGCCAGATGGTTTCCACAATGAGTTTATTAAAGCCTATTGGGACATTATGGGAGCTGATGTAAGAAACTTGGTGCATGCCTTTCATGAAGGTAATATTTCTCTGGAGAGCATTAATACCTCATATATGACCCTCATCCCCAAGAACTCTGCTCCCCTTACCCCTAGTGATTTTAGACCCATTTCCGTGCTTAATGGGGTGCTCAAGATCATCACTAAGTTACTGGCAAATAGATTGCAAAAAGTGATTTTACAAATGATCCACATTAACCAATATGGATTTCTCAAGGGAAGGGTTATACAAGATTGTTTGGGGTGGTCCTATGAATACATTCACCAATGCTATAAATCCAGGGAAGAATTGCTTGTGTTGAAACTAGATTTTGAAAAAGCATTTGATACCATTGAACACCAAGAAATTATGGACATTCTCAGAGCAAAAGGTTTTGGCCATAAGTGGATCTCATGGATAGAAATAATATTTAACTCTGCTTCAACTGCTATTATGCTGAATGGAATACCTGGTAAGAAGATTTACTGTAGAAGGGGAGTACCACAAGGAGATCCTCTTTCACCTCTGTTGTTTGTCATAGCAGCTGACCTGCTCCAATCAGTAATCAATAAAGCAATGGGAATGGGCCTCCTTCATGCACCTCTACAAATAAATTCATGCACTGACTTTCCAATTGTCCAGTATGTAGATGACACCTTTGTTAATAATGCAAGTTGATTCTAGACAACTCATCTATCTTAAAGCCCTATTAAACACTTTTGCATCTGCCACTGGTTTAAAGGTAAATTACCAAAAATCTATCATGGTACCTATCAATATTCAGGAAGAGAGGGCTCAAATTTATGCTGGAACACTTAATTGCCAGATGGGACACTTTCCATTCACATACCTTGGACTTCCTTTAGGACTTCACAAACCAACAGTGGAGCAGTGTTTACCACTGGTTAACAGGATTGCAAAAAGATTGGCTGGCATTGCCACATTCATGACTTATGCAGGAAGATTGTTAATGGTTAAATCAGTCCTGGCATCTCTCACAATTTTCTTCATGAGCTGCTTGGATGTACCAGTGACTATTAAGCAGCAAATCTTGAAATATTTCAGGCACTGCTTATGGAGAGGACCAGATATGGAAGACCATAGACCAGCTTTAGTAAAATGGACCACTGTTTGTAGACCAAAAAGGCAGGGAGGGCTAGGAGTCATGGATATCTTCACACAGAATAAGGCACTGCTTATGAAAAACTTACACAAGTTCTACAATAGACATGCCATTCCTTGGGTGAATTTGATTTGGGAGACACATTACAATGAGGACAAGTTGCCAGGAGATGAATTAGTAGGTTCTTTCTGGTGGAAGGCAAACTTAGAACTAATACAATAGTTTAAAGGCTTAGCAAGGTGCAACTTGGGAGATGGCAGAAGTGCTTTTTTCTGGTTTGATTTATGGTCTGAGCAATTACTGCAACATCAATTCCCCCATCTTTTCTCTTTTGTGATTAATGACAGACTTACAGTGCAGCAAGTTCTGGCCACA